>NC_045957.1:135651152-135992402 GCF_010909765.2 Amblyraja radiata | reverse complement strand
TTCCCGATGTTGGGGAAGTCCAGAACAAGGGGTCACAGTTTAAGGATAAGGGGGAAGTCTTTTCGAACCGAGATGAGAAAAACATTTTTCACACAGAGAGTAGTGAATCTGTAGAATTCTCTGCCACAAAAGGTAGTTGAGGCCAGTTCATTGGCTATATTTAAGAGGGAGTTAGATGTGGCCCTTGCGGCTAAAGGGATCAGGGGGTATGGAGAGAGGGCAGGTACAGGACACTGAGTTGGATGATCAGCCATGATCACATTGAATGGCGGCGCAGGCTCAAAGGGACGAATGGCCTACTCCTGCACCTATTTTCTATTTTTCAATGCTTCTATATTTCCTTCTCTCCAGAGATGCTGCCTGTCCCGCTGAGTTACTCCAGCTTTATGTGTCTATCTTAGGTTTAAACAGCATCTGCAGTTCCTTCTTATACCAGTTGTAAAATGATGGTTCACCTAATAGGAGAAAGACTGTCCTGTCTGCCATGCTGTGTTAGATTCTTACTTCCAATTGACTCAAGCTGCATGTCAAAATCAGATGCCTGCACCCCCACCTACTCTGCTGCCCTATTGATGGAGGAATTGCAAAAAGTTGTTACGAATGGCCAAAAGGCAAAGCTGCACACCAAAATATGGTTTCCATTTTATTAATTACATGAATCTGCAACATAATGGTCCTGTGGTAACATAGTGGTGAGGGCACTGGATTAATGGACAGAACACCAGCCTGTTAATCTAGAGACTCAAGTCCAAATCCCACCATAATAGCGGAGGAGATTAAATTGAAGTACATAGTAAAAACGAGAATTTAAAAAAAAACTATTATGTAATGGTGAAAGTTTTTTCCGATTTTTTTTAAGTTCATGCGCCTCACTCCTGTCCTTCAGAGAAAGAAATGTGTCCTCTTTACTAGATCTTGGCCTATTCAAATGTCTATACATTTGACTTTCGAGAGTGATTAGGAATGGGCAATAACTCCTTGTCTTGCCTGCGATGTTCACAACCCACGAACTAATATTTAAAAAATGAATGATATCCTTTTGCTGTGCCTGCATTCCTGTCTTTGCTGCAATTCAAACCCTTAAAATCTGAAACCTTGCAGACAGAAACATCTGTAACATCTACAAACTAAATGTAGTTAAGAGGCTGAATGGTTTGGAAAAAAAAACTTGGATTATGTTTCTCCTCATGCACCTTGTTAAGTCTTGTCCATTCAGCTTTTTTTTTATAGTCTATTTAGCCACAAGGAGAAGCAGCAGGGCACAGCACAAACTAGCAAAGACGAACAAACACATGGAAGTACTTAGGATATCTGCAGTAGTTTCTCCCTTTAGTCTCAAACCAGGAACAGATTTTCATTACAGTTTGTAAGTCAGGATATGTTACAGTTAAAGATGGTACGAGGAATGGCTGGAAACAACCAATGTGTTTAGTATTACCGGGTGGACAACAACTCAGCTCCCACATGCAGCACAGAACTCTTAGCAACATTTTGCTTTAGACAGTATCAGGTTTAACAGCCACAACTTGCTTCCCTTACAAAATGCCACAAAGTGACGAAACTCTGAATTAAAAACTGCAGTTTGCACATGGAGCCACATAATGAAATGAATCAGTTTGAAGAAGGTTTCCAACCCGAAATGTCACTTGTTCATTCCCTCCCCAAATGCTGCATGTCCCGTTGAGTAACTCCAATACTTTGTGTTTTGCTAAATGAAATGAATCTTTAGTTTGTAATTCGGGCTGTTAATGGCATTCCAGCTCTGGGTCAGAAGGTTTTGGTTGCTAAAACCTATACTAAAATCCGAGAATTCAGGGTGAGCTAGACCATATAAATTAATGTTTTCGAAGAGATCGAGTGCAGAGGTCAGACATTAATGTTATATTCCGCTGTGCATTGGAAGTTAAAAAGTCGTAAAACCTGCTCGCAGTCTACAACATAAGAGGCCGTGAGGCTGCAGCATTGTCAAAAATCCTGAGTCTGTCTAGTTGCTTGGTTGGATGTTAAAAATCCCTCAGTACTTTTGAAAAGAACCAGAAAATATCCTGTGAGGATAATTTCCCAATTTCACACCACAGGTGGGGAGTCTTGCCCAATGGCGGTGAATTGCAAAGAGTGCAAATTCAGGTGCACTGTGCAATATTTTCTGACCATTTAAAATAATGATAATATTCCTAGCTGGGAGCCCACGGTGGGAAAGTTAACCCATTACTATCCAGTTGAAAATCTCTTGCTCCACATAGAAGTCATCATACCAGAACCAAGCTTTTTCCCCTCCCTACAATCAGTCTGAAGATGGGTTCTGACCTGAAACATCCCTAATCCATGTTCTCCAAAGATGCTGTCTGTTTAATTAAGTTGTTCCAGCATGTTGTGTCTATATCTGAACCAAGGTTGTAGTTGACAGATGGAGCAAATGTCTTGCATATATTTTGGGCCTAGTGCTCAATCACCAAACATTATTTGAAGAAGGGTCTCGACCCGAAACGTTGCCTATTTCCTTCGTTCCATAGATGCTGCCTCACCCGCTGAGTTTCTCCAGCATTTTTGTCCACCAAACATTATTTGGGGTCCTCTCATAAGTTAAGGGTCCTCTCCAACCAAGCTCTTTGAGGCCCTTAAACTTTTTCTTACCTATAATTTCTCTGTAACTGTAATGCTATAACACAATAACATTCTGCACTATATTGTGTACTCTGCTATTTTTCTCTTTGCACTACCTGATAAACTGTATATAACTTAAATGTACTCATATATAGTATGATTTGTGTAAGAAGGAACTGCAGATTCTGGTTTAAAATGAAGATAGACATAAAAAACTGGAGTAACTTAGTGGGACAGGCAACATCTCTGGAGAGAAGGAATGGATGACGTTTCGTGTCGTGACCCTTCTTCTTCAGAAACGTCACCCATTCCTTCTTTCCAGAGATGCTGCCTGTCCAGCTGAGTTACTCCAGCTTTTTGTGTCTATAGTATGATTTGGCTGGGTAGCATGCAAATTAAGTTTTTTGCTGTATTTCGATACGTGTCAATTAGAAGCCAATATCAATACCAATTTAAGTGTGCCACCACAGGCGTAATAATAATAATAATAAATTTTATTTATGGGCACCTTTCACAAATCTCAAGGACACCTTACAGAGATTAACAAGAATAATAAAACATAAAATCGGAATAATATAAATAATAAAGAAATCACCAAAACACAAATTAAAAACAGAATTAAATCCAAAGACAAAAAAAAAATCAAAAACACAATGTGAAGAGAGAGCAGCGGCAGCTAAAGCGCGCCAGCGTCCACTCTCCCTTCCGACAGCCGGGTCATATGGGTCATGTGGTTCCATTTCTTCTGTACAAGTCCATGTTATGTATAGAAAATTGTCATTCTGCTTTGCCTGTGAATCAAGATTCACTGAGAATCATTGAGAAACTGGTGAAGGAGACATAGAATGTCGAACTTGGGCAGAATAGCACAGGACCAGACCCTTCAGCCCATGATATCTGTGACCATTATGGTGCAATTTAAACTAATCCCATCTACCTGCACCTTTATTCCCTACCTGCTCATGTGTCTGTCGAAATGGCTCATATGGAATGGATTGGAATACTTTATGGAATACTTTATTGTCACATGTGGTCCTAGACTCTTGCACTGGTGGAAATATCCTCCCCACATCCATTCTATCTCGGATAGAATTTCACTAAGTTTCAAGTGAGTTCCCTCCTCATCTTTTTAAACTCCAGCAAGTATAAGCCCAGTGCCATCAACTCTCACCATACGGTAACCCATTCACTGGGGATCATTCTCGTATACCACTTCTGGATCTTTTCTAATGTCAGCACATCCCTCCTCAGATATGGGGCCCAAAACTCCAAATGTGTTCTGACCAGTGCCTTATAAAGCCTCAGCATTGAATCCCTGATTTTATATCCTAGTACTTTAAAAATGAATGCTAATATTGCATTTGCCTTCCTTACAACTGATTTGCAACCTTCTGGGAATCCCGCACCAGCTATCCCCAGTCTCTCTGCATCTCCGATTTCTGAATCTTATCCCCACTTAGTAAATAGTCTACGCCTTTATCCCCACTACCAAAATGCATGACACTTTGTACTAACTACACTTTGCTACGCTGTATTACATTTGCTCTCTGCTCACTCTCCCAACATGTCCAAATCCTTCTGCCGACCCCCTGCTTCCTCCACGCAACCTGCCCCTCAACCTACTTTTGTATCATCTGCAAACTTGGCCACAAAGCCATCAATTCCATCGTCCAAATCATTTTATATACAAATTGAAGAGTAGCAGCGAACCTTCTGTCCAAGCGAATACCATGGGCTCTCTTCCCGCTAATACCATGGACTCTCATCTTGTTTAGCAGCTTCATGTGCAGCACCTTATCAAAGGCCTTCGGGAAATCCATATAAACAACATCCACTGACTCTCCTTTGTCTATCCTGCTCAAAGAATTCCAACAATTTTATCAAGCAAGATCTCACCTTCACAAAACCATGCTGAATTCAGCCTATTTCATCATGTGCTTCTAAGTACTCGGAAACCTCATCCTTATTAATGGAATCTAAATTCTTACCAACCACTGAAGTCAGGCTAACCAGCCTATAATTTCCCCTCTTTTACCTCGTTCCCTTCTTGAACAGTGGAGTTACATTGGCAATTTTCCAGTCCTCTGAGAACAAGCCTGAGTCTAGTGATTCATGAAATATTACTACCAATGCCTCCACAATCTCTAAAGCTTCCTCTTTCAGAACCCTGCGGTGAATTCTGGTCCACATGACTTATCCAACTTCAGATCTTTCAGCTTCCCAAGCATTTTCACCTTAGTAATAGTATCTCCACTAACTGCCATAGAGGGAGTACAGAGAAGGTTCACCAGACTGATTCCTGTCAGGACTTCCATATGAAGAAAGACTGGATAGACTTGGCTTGTACTCGCTAGAATTGAGAAGATTGAGGGGGGATCTTATAGAAACTTACAAAATTCTTAAGGGGTTGGACAGGCTAGATGCAGGAAGATTGTTCCCAACTCAGAGAGTGGTAGCGGTGTGGAATGAGCTTCCAGTGGAAGTGGTGGAGGCAGGTTCGTTGGTATCATTTAAAAATAAATTGGATAGGCATATGGATGAGAAGGGAATGGAGGGTTATGGTATGAGTGCAGGCAGGTGGGACTAAGGGGAAAAAGTTGTTCGGCACGGACTTGTAGGGCCGAGATGGCCTGTTTCCGTGCTGTAATTGTTATATGGTTATATGGTTATATGATGTTGGGGAAGTCCAGAACAAGGAGTCACAGTTTAAGGATAAAGGGGAAGTCTTTTAGGACCGAGATGAGAAAAACATTTTTTAAACAGAGAGTGGTGAATCTGTGGAATTCTCTGCCACAGAAGGTAGTTGAGGCCAGTTCATTGGCTATATTTAAGAGGGAGTTAGATGTGGCCCTTGTGGCTAGGCGGATCAGGAGGTATGGAGAGAAGGCAGGTACAGGATACTGAGTTGGATGATCAGCCATGATCATATTGAATGGCGGTGCAGGCTTGAAGGGCCGAATGGCCTACCCCTGCACCTATTTTCTATGTTTCTATGTTTCTATCTGCCCCCAGTCTCTCTTCTGGAATGTTGCTGGTTTCTTCCGCTGTGAAGACGGACCCAAAAAAACGTATTCAATTCATCATCCATTATATTATATATAATAGCTATGAAAGTCCAAGGGGGTGTCCCCTATAGCTCTCAGGGCTTTTTTGAGATGAAATTGGAAGAAACTGGTACATTATTAGAAGTAGTTAAAGTGGAGGTAGACTGATCTGTGAAAGACTGCGGGATTGAGGGCTATGGGGGTCTGGCACTGAAGAGTGGTTGAGGCCTGGGGTAGATCAGCTGTGATCATAATGAATGGCAGGGCAGGCTTTAGGGGACAGGTTTATTTGAGTTTAGTTTGGTTTAGTTTAGAGATACAGCACGGAATCAGACCCTTTGGCCCACCAAACTTTTTACAAGTTACCGATGCCAATTGTCCTGTTTGTCTTTGGAGTGTGCGATGAAATGGGAGAACCCAGAGAAAACTCACTTGGTCACAGGGAGAACACACAAACTCCATACAAATAGCACCCATGTTCAGGATCGAACCTGGGTCTCTGGCTCTGTAGGGAGGCAACTCTACCTTTGTGCAGTATCCTGGTGCTTCTGTTTTCTAGTGTTCCTCTGAATCAGCTATCCTTGATTAACTATGAAACCATTTCCAAGGATGAGTGGACTCTTGTGGAATGTCAGTGTGTATGAAACTAATATTTAAATAACGTCACCTACTACTTGTCAGCCCAAGCATTGTCATAAGGTCTGGAGTTATGGCTATCAATGTAGTTGTTTCCAAAGATTATCAATGGCGAAAGTTTCATAGAAACATAGAAACATAGAAAATAGGTGCAGGAGTAGGCCATTCGGCCCTTCGAGCCTACACCGCCATTCAATATGATCATGGCTGATCATCCAACTCAGTATCCCGTACCTGCCTTCTCTCCATACCCTCTGATCCCCTTAGCCACAAGGGCCACATCTAACTCCCTCTTAAATATAGCCAATGAACTGGCCTCAACTACCCTCTGTGGCAGAGAGTTCCACAGATTCACCACTCTCTGTGTGAAAAAAGTTTTTCTCATCTCGGTTTTAAAGGATTTCCCCCTTATCCTTAAGCTGTGACCCCTTGTCCTGGACTTCCCCAACATCGGAAACAATCTTCCTGCATCTAGCCTGTCCAACCCCTTAAGAATTTTGTAAGTTTCTATAAGATCCCCTCTCAATCTCCTAAATTCTAGAGAGTATAAACCAAGTCTATCCAGTCTTTCTTCATAAGACAGTCCTGACATCCCAGGAATCAGTCTGGTGAACCTGACTTTCAATAGTTTCATCTTATTATTTGGGAATTGGCTGATTCTCGAGTTTCTGTCCTGTCAACATTTATATCTGAAGTTTCTGCTGCTCAGCTCACTAATCCTATAATTCAAACTTGAAACATATATGGGGCATTGCATTGCATTGGCTGAATGTATCACTGGTGTTAGGTGGAGCAGTACAGAACAGGATGAGGTTGAGGATTTATCCCTGTCATAATCTATGTCAGTTCATCTCAAAAGGTCCTGATAGAAACATAGAAATATAGAAAATAGGTGCAGGAGTAGGCCATTCGGCCTGCACCACCATTCAATATGATCATGGCTGATCATCCATCTCAGTATCCTGTACCTGCCTTCTCTCCATGCCCCCTGATACCTTTAGCCACAAGGGCCACATCTAACTCCCTCTTAAATATAGCCAATGAACTGGCCTCAACTACCTTCTGTGGCAGAGAATTCAAGAGATTCACCACTCTGAGGAGTGGGAGTGGTGGCGCCTAACGGCAGCGGCTCGACTACAGTCGTCTGTCTTTTTTTATTTTTGTCTTGTTAAATGTATGTCTTTGAGTTAGTTTTTATTATTTTTTTAGCTGTGTATATGTGGGGGGTGGTGGGGGGGCTGTGGGGGAAACCGTTAATCTCTTCCCTGTGCGGGGACCCGACTATTCCCTGTCGGGTCTCGGATGTCGTTGGGCCTAACATCGTGGAGCCGGCGGCGACCTCCGGCCGGGACTAACCTGGGGGCTCCAGTTGCAGAGCCTGCGGAACTGACATCGCGGAGCTGGCCAACTTCGGAGCGGGAAGAGCTGTGGTGGCGCGCGGCTGCGACCCGACTTTGGAGTCGGAGGCACCGGCCGCAGACCCGGTGGACGGGAACATCGGGAGCTCGCAGGTCCCTAGTGGGAGACCGCTTTTCCGAGCTCCGCCACGGTGACTTCTCCCGCTGGAACCGCGGGTTTAAAGGACATGGAGCCGGGGCCTAACATCGCCCGGCGTGGCTTAAACGGCCTCAGGACTTACTATCGCCCGCCGGGGGCTTTAACATCGGAGTCCCAGTTCGCCTCGACACTGCAGTTAGACTGCTGGACCACGGGAGAAGGAACAAAGGGAAGAGATAAAGACTTTGCCTTCCATCACAGTGAGGAGATGTTGGAGACTCACTGTGATGGATGTTTATGTAAACTGTGTTAAGTGTGGGTCTTGGATTGTGTTTTGTAATGTAAAAAACTGTAGAAATGATATTTCGTTCAAACCTAGGTTTGAATGACAATAAATAGCATTCTATTCTATTCTATTCTATCTCTGTGTGAAAAATGTTTTTCTCATCTCGGTCCTAAAAGATTTCCCATTTATCCTTAAACTGTGGCCCCTTGTTCTGGACTTCCCCAACATCGGGAACAATCCCTGACCTTTGAAATGACCAATTTCTCTGGACTAATGCGAGGAAATATAAAAATAGGTGCAGGAGTAGTCCATTCGGCCCTTTGAGCCAGCACCGTAATTCGTTATGATTATGGCTGATCATCCAAAACTATTTTTATTTTCTGATTCTTCTTCCCTTGCCTGCACATCAAGGGGCCGGTGCTTTTCTGGGATAAGTTAGTAATACACAAGATATATGTATCTGAATCTGAAGAAGGGTCTCGACCCAAAACCTCACCCATTCCTTCTCTCCAGAGATGCTGCCTGCCCCATTGAGTTACTCCAGCATTTTGTGTTTATATATGTTTCAAATCTAGGGAGGAGGGACTGCTGGGTATGTGGAGATAATAACATGGAAGTCATGATGGTTTAGATAATTGCTTGATGTTCAGTGCGGACTCAGAAGGCCAAAAGGACTGTTTTCTTGCTATATGTCTCTATCTCAACACTATCGCTGGGCCACCGTGCCTATTCTACCAAGGCGCTCTGGATCGCATGTGATTTAATCATCAGGATCACCCTACCATGAGGGCACTTGTGTGGGAGGAAACCAAAGATCTCGGAGAAAACCCACGCAAGTCATGGGGACAACGTACAAACTCCGTACGGACAGCACCCATAGTCAGGATGAAACTTCACCGCTGTGCCACCGTGCTGCCCATTAATGGGCCCCATGAATGCAGCAGAAACCAGGCAGTGAATCTGAGGTACTTCAAGGAATCCTCCTCCACCATTCGCAAACATATAAAATAGTAAGATTAAACGAGAACTTACCAGTTTGAAGTTTGATCTGTATTTTATGAGGAGTTACGATGAGGGTATTACGTGAAGAACCCGCTCAGTGCGCAGGTGCGGCATACTTCCAAGCAGCGGTGTGGAATCATAGATAGACACAGTTATTTTGAAGTAAACATAGTAAAGATAAGGAGACATCAATTTATTAGTTTGATCCATATAATGAGGGTGGGAGCGGAGGGCACGTAATACCCTCATCGTAACTCCTCATAAAATACAGATCAAACTTCAAACTGGTAAGTTCTCGTTTAATCTTACTATTTTACTTCGGAGTCACGTGAGTGACTACGTGAAGATTTCAAAGCTCTGTGATTTCAAACCGTGTAACAGTTTCATTTCACTCACTGCCGAAGTTCTTGAGGGAGGAAGTGTTATCGTAATGAACCAATGAGTCTATTTGTAGAAAAACACAATGGTATTTTTTAAACAATAACAACAAAGAATTAAGTTGCTCCCCTGGGCTTAAATTAAATATTTGCAGTTCGTAAATCTTTACTGCAAATAAACCAGGTTTTGCCAACGGCTTATTATAACATTTCTGAACGGTCTTTTCCCTTCCCACCATCCTGCTGTAGCCAGGATGTGGTCTATAGGCATGTCCATTCTTTAGCCGTCGACATGGATGCTGCCCTGGTGGAATAAAATTTGTACATGTTAGTGTTTATCCCAGCAGTTTCTAGCACCTGCTTGAGCCATCTCGCAATGGTTTGGCTCGTACCCCACCATAAGGTTTTTGTGACTGATCCACAAGGCTTTTCATCTCCCTCGAATATTCTGGTTGTGTCTATGTAGGATAGTAGGTGGGTCATGGCACATAACCGTGGTTCTGGTGGGTAAGCCACGACTGGATTAGGTGTTCCTGGTCTGCTCTGTTTGACCAGTCGCTGGATAACGACAGATCTGGTCTGGAGCTGTGATCATGTTGTCCAGTCGCAATAGGTGTAGTGACTGGACCCTCTGAGCGGATACAAGTGCCATCAACATGAGCGTCTTTAGTGTAGCTTGCTCGAGGCCGGGGGATCTGGCTGGTGGCCATTCCCTGAGATATGTCAGGACCACACTGATATCCCAAATATGGGTATACCTGGGCTTAGGGCTTGATATTGTAAATGCCCTTCATCAGTTTTACCACCAGTGGATGGGATCCCATCGCCTGTTGTCCTGGCGCTGGTTTGAGATAAGCAGAAAGAGCACTCTGCGCTGTGTTGATGGCACTGTAGCTGATCCCTACATCGTGGTGTAGATGGCCAGGAACTCCAGTATGTTGGTGGCTGTAGCTGTTGCGTATGTTGTCCCTGTTTCCTGGCAGTACTTCTCCCTTTTTTGATGCTGGTTAAGTACTGCCTCTTGGTGGATGTTCGAAGGGATGCTGACATGGTGGTGATGGTTTGTTTGGACAATCCCAGTTCCAGGTAAGGTCTGTTCAAACTTGCAACCCAGGCGTTTAATTTTCTCATGGCATGGGTGTTTAGCTTACCTGGTAGGTAAGTAGCTGATAGCCAAATATGTCTTTTGACACACCATTGCCAAATCATGTTGACCAATTTGTCGCATGATAATGATTTTATGCCACCCATATGGTTAATATAAGCCATCACCGTAGTATTTATCAATTTGTAACCGAACATGCAAGTGCTGCATATTAGATACATATGCTTTTAAACCATAAAAGGCGCCCAACATCTCTAGATAGTTAATGCCCAGTGTAAGTAGTAATGATGACTCTAGGTTAGTCCATCTACCACTTGTGCTGGATATGGAGTTAGTCGCTCCCCAGCCTTGAGCACTGGCATCTGTTTGAATAACTAAAGTAGGGTTAGTGATAAAGATAGGGCTGAAACTATGGCAAACGTTTTCTGCCCACCACTGTAGCTCTGATATTGCTTCAGTGGGTAAGTTCATGACACGATCATAGTGACCTGTATGTCGTTTTATTGCCCGTACCTTTGCTCTCTGTAAATTTTTTGATAGTGCAAAGGTCCGAATTGTGTAGCCGGAAATGCTGCTACCATTTCCCCAATTACTCTTGCTACTTGTCGAATAGTTGGTCGCTCGTTGACCATTAATTTGTTGCATGATTGTGCTAATTCAACCATTTTTGCCTTTGGCAAGGTAACAGTCATATGGACTGAGTTAATTGTGAAGCCCAGGTAGTCCATGATAGTGGATGGCTTCAACTTAGATTTATCTGGATGTAGGACGAACCCCAGAGTTTCGAGGAGCTGTTTTGTAGCTGATACTGCTGCCACAGCCAATTCCATCGTTTTCCCTACTATCAGAATATCCTCCAGATATGCCATGACAATATGTTTTTGTTTTCTTAGTATTGCCATGGCTGGGTTCAATATTTTGGTGAATAATCTTGGGCTGAAGTTCGCCCATAGGGCAATGCTTTGTACCATCCAGATAAATTTTAGGTATCTGCGATGATCCTTGTATATGGGTACTAGATAGTAAGCATCTTTAAGATAAATGCTTGCCATGAAGTGTCCTTTGGAATTCAGTTGTTTGGCAGTAACATATGTCTCCATTTTGAAATGTATATACTTAACAAATTTGTTTAGTGATGTTAAGTCAATGATGATGCGACAGCCACCATCATTTTTGGTTTTAGTGAATATATTCAATACAAATTCCAAAGGTTCATGTTTGGTCTTTTCGATGACCCCCTTTGTGATAAGTCTCACCAGTTCAGCTTGTCCCTCACGTTTCTCTTTGACGGAGGGAGAAATACCCTTTGGGGCCATTGTTGAACTGGCGGCGTTTTTTCTGACATGAATTGTATTTTATATCCTCTAATGCTGTTGAGTATATACTTGTCACTCGTGACCATACCCCATGCTTCTTTAAACAAGTGTAATCTCCCCCCTGTTAATAAAGCACCCTTATTCTCTATATGCTGGTAGGGACCAGACCCACCTACCTCCATGGTTGTTGGCGATTCTGTTTCTTCATTTTCCTGAAGATTTTGTTCTGACGTGCTGGCAATGTTGGGGGGAAGGCGCATTTTCCAGAGGGTCCGCTGCGGGCCCTGATCTAAAAAGATCTTTGAGGATAATGTGCGGACCCCAAGCGTTCACCAGTCCCATATTGCGGACGTCGACTGGTGGATGCCGTGGGGTGCTGCCGCTTGGGTATCGGAGGTCTTGGTTTGCTCGTCCCGGGGCCTGCCCTCATTAGGCCGAAGGTTTTTGATGCTTCCTGCATCTCCTTCAGTTTTTTATTGAAATCTTTCCCAAATAGCAGCGCGTCCGTCTCCGCAGCTGGGGCTTTACACAAGCCAGCAAATTTGGGATTGAGGGCAGGTCTTATGTTTCCCTCCGGAGATTGTTGATCTCAAATTGTGTGGTACACATTAATGCCAGCACATCCTGCTGGCAGGTATCCATCTCCGTGGTCTCCACGGAACGAGCAAAGGCTGTGATGGCCGACGTCAGGAGCCTTAGGATCCGCTGTAGCTTGAGTTCTTGGGTCCGGATGTGTGACCCACATGCCCCCAGATTTGGCTGTTGACACTTTTTACTTTGAGGGCCTCACCGTTTTCTGGTGCTGTGTTGTTTCAGCACCTCAGCGAGCACCTTTTCCAGTAATGGTTGATGCTGGCCGCCATTCTTGGTTCCAGCGGTGCTCCAGCCCGTGGGGTTGCTACAAGCGGTCCATCACACCCAACAGCTCTTCATGTTCCTGCACCCCTGGCATACTCCCGAATTCGTCTGCCTGCCCCTGTTCCAGACCAGCCCCTGTTCCCTGGTCACCAATGCTAGCCTCCAGTAATGAGGGAGCAGAGGGCAGTGCATGAAACACTGTGGAGGGGGTGCCTGACCTCCCTCCGCGAGAGCGCTTTTTCTGCGCATCTCGCTGGACCTGCTCCAATTGCTGTTGGATGCAGCTCAGGCGGCTGTCTCTCCTCCATTTAGGTGGAGACATGTCCCCGTCCGACGAATCGGACGCCACCGGCCGGATGCCTGTTCGGATGGCTAGACATCCAGCCCGCAGTTCAGGCACTAGCGGGACTGGGCTCGGCGCAGTGATGGGGATAGCGGAGCGCCCGGTAATTGTTCCTACCGCCTTCTTCTGGAGCTTTTGTGCCTTGTAGAAGCGAGAGCGCCCCTCAAGCAGAGCGTCTCGCAGGCACCTGCTCCATGCGCCGCTCCAGCGGCTCAGGCGGCTCTCTCTCCCCCCGTGCGGGTGGAGAGACGTCCCGTCCGACATCGGGAACACCTGCCGGATGCCTCTCGAGTGGCTATGCATCCAGCCCGCTGCTCAGGTACTAGCGGGCTGGCCTCGGCACGGTGTCGGGGAATTACGGAACACCGGGTAACGCTCCTGCCGCCTGTTGCTGCCCCCCTTCCCCCCGACGGGAATACGTTCCTCCTTGAACGGGGGGCAGTTTTGTTCCAGAGCCTTTTTCTCTGCCTGTAAAAAACACAAGCAGAAAAAGGCTCCCCTGTAAAAGAAAACCCGACCTTAGGATACTCACCTGACGGACCGGTTCATTCTGTAGCGGGAGAGCCTAACTCCCGTTGCAGGCCGCTGTTGCACTGCTGGCGTAATGCCGCGCATGCGCACTGAGCGGGTTCTTCACGTAGTCACTCACGTGACTCCGAAGTAAAATTATAAAAGGACAGGACAAGCTAGATGCAGGATAAATGTTCCCAATGTTGGGCGAGTCCAGAACCAGGGGCCACAGTCTTAGAATAAAGGGGAGGTCATTTAAGACTGAGGTGAGAAAAAACTTTTTCAAAACTATTTTTGTTATAAGTTTTATAACAAAACTTATTGTTGTGAATTTGTGGAATTCCCTGCCACAGAGGGCAGTGGAGGCCAAATCACTGGATGGATTTAAGAGAGAGTTAGATAGAGCTCTAGGGGCTAGTGGAGTCAAGGGATATGGGGAGAAGGCAGGCACGGGTTATTGATTGGGGACGATCAGCCATGATCGCAATGAATGGCGGTGCTGGCTCGAAGGGCCGAGTGGCCTCCTCCTGCACCTATTTTCAATGTTTCTATGTTTCAATGCTCTAATCAGGAAGCTCTTGGGTTGCTGCTCTGATTCACTATCTAATTCTCCCGCTGTCCAGTGACACCAAAGTACACTGGGTAAATTAAGAATATGGTCATGTCAGATTGCAAATCCAGCTCCCTTATCCTACTGCAGTTAAACACAACACTTCTTGACCTTCATTGTATCCACTCTAGATAGGGGCTTGAAGACTCACATTATTGGAGGATACAAGAACCATTGGAACTACATCCAGCCTGAGTTAATGCCATCAGAATGACAAGGGGGGAGATACATTACTGTCTGGAATTAATATGTCTTCCGGCCTTTTTAATAGGTTTGCAGTTAAAACCTACAGTTAAAAATGTCCCAGTTGTTTATTCTTGACAATCTCTTTTTTTGTATTTGTTAATCCTGCATATTTGGCAATCCATTTACTGCTATTGTGCTTCTCATCAGCCTGAAGACAGTGGTCATTTGAAACTCATCTGAACTTGACAAGTAGATAGCTGAGATAAACAGAGAGAGGGCTGCAGGCAAAAGCAAAGTCTCTGGAGTGAAAAAAAAAAGTAATCAACAAGTAGATTGTTTAATTCAGCTCTGTTCATGTGCTGTTCTGTTCCTTCCTTGTACTTCTGGCACCCTGTATTCAATGACCTGAGAGCCTTTTAAAAATAGGAATGATGGTGAAATAAAATCACCCACCTCTCTTTTAGAAAAAAAAATCCATTATAAACAGCTTGTAATGAATTGTGGAGAAATTATGTCCATTGTTCGATCGTAATTTTAAAGAACTAGAGTATTTTAATTCTGTATAATTTATTGAATGAAACTGAATTATTTTATTGATGTCACATTATGTACCATGAATTACACTCCATAAAGATGTTGCAGGTGGTATCTGGAAAAAAAAAGGCAAATCTTGCATTTATTTTCCTGGGCAGCCTTTCAAGGTCAAGGATGGTTCTCTGGATAAACTTGCTTCCACTCCACTTCAGTTCAGTTTTGTTTATTGTCACGTGTACTGAGGTACAGTGAAAATCTTTTGTTGCGTGCTAACCAGCCGGCAGAAAGACAATATATGATTGCAATCGAGCCGTTCACAGTGTACAGGTAGTAAGAAATGTTGCTGTGTAGAGTAGAGATTTAAAAGTGCGGAGCGATGGTAATATATGATTGTAGATCTGCATCTGTAGCTAGCAGGCAAATAGTCGCCTGGGTTGGACGCCATCTTGGAAACAGGTCTCCAGTTCTCCAATTCTCACCAGGCCTGGTTTGTCGCTGCAAGAAGGTAAGACCCTATTAAGAACTTTTGAAACTGTTGGCACCAGAAACGTGGCGACTCTTTGTGTACTGCCTAGGTGAAGTCCGTTGTATATATTTACCAGATTAACCATGTAACCATATAACGATCACAGCACGGAAACAGGCCATCTCGGCCCTTCAAGTCCGTGCCGAACACGTATTCTCCCCTAGTCCCATCTACCTGCACTCAGACCATAACCCTCCATTCCTTTCCCATCCATATAACTATCCAATTTATTTTTAAATGATAAAATCAAACCTGCCTCCACCACTTCCACTGGAAGCTCATTCCACACAGCCACCACTCTCTGAGTAAAGAAGTTCCCCCTCATGTTACCTCTAAACTTCTGTTCCTTAATGCTCAAGTCATGTCCCCTTGTTTGAATTGTCCCTACTCTCAATGGGAAAAGCTTATCCACGTCAACTCTGTCTATCCCTCTCATCATTTTAAAGATCTCTATCAAGTCCCCCCTTAACCCTCTGCGCTCCAAAGAATAAAGACCTAACTTGTTCAACCTTTCTCTGTAACTTAGTTGCTGAAACCCAGGCAACATTCTAGTAAATCTCCTCTGTACTCTCTCTATTTTGTTGACATCCTTCCTATAATTAGGTGACCAAAATTGTACACCATACTCCAGAATTGGCCTCACCAATGCCTTGTACAATTTTAACATTACATCCCAACTTCTATACTCAATGCTCTGATTTATAAAGGCCAGCACACCAAAAGCTTTCTTTACCAACCTATCTACATGAGATTCCACCTTCAGGGAACTATGCACAGTTATTCCTAGATCCATCTGTTCAACTGCATTCCCCCAATTCGCTACCATTTACTATGTACGTCCTATTTTGATTTGTCCTGCCAAGATGTAGCACCTCACACTTATCAGCATTAAACTCCATCTGCCATCTTTCAGCCCACTCTTCCAAATGGCCTAAATCTCCCTGTAGACTTTGAAAATCAGATTGTATGCAAAAAACTAAGAATCTCCCTTTACCTAGGTACATGTGACAATAAAGTATTGTTGAATCATTGAACCATTGTCTGAGGTGGTGAGAAAGTCAACATGGAATACATGGACTGTGTCAGAGTCTTGGGACTGCTGTTAGAGTCTTTCTGGATTCTCCTTCTCTGTTTTGATCTGTCATGGTCAGATACATCCATTTGTCCAGCGAGGATATTACATTTTTCTGGGAGGTTTTATGAAAATCATTGAAGCCCATTCTCTGGTTTACTGGAAAGCTCCTGGCATGGCTGACCTCTGAATAAAGAAACAAGGAACTGCAGTGGCTGGTTTACAAAAAAATGACATGAAGTGCTGGAGTAACTTAAGCAGGGTGTGAAGAAAGGTCCTGACTTGAAACATCACCTGTCCATGTTCTCCAAACCTGCTGAGTTACTCCAGCTCTTTATGTCTTTATTTCATCTGAATAGAGAACCTTTTATTGGATTCTGATGTCAGCCATATGAATGCTCAGTGAAGCCACCTGAATGGATTTAAAACTTAATAGTTATATTTTGCAGGACCTCGTCATCTCAGTCAATGCCGGTGCTACCAACGGAATGATAAATAGAATCAAGGGACATGGGGAGAAAGCAGGAACGGGGTATTGATTTTGGATGATAAACCATGGTTATATTGAATGGCGGTGCTGTCATGAAGGGCTGAATGGCCTAATCCTGCACCTATTTCCTATGTTTCTATGTTTCTACCATATTATTCTTGGTGATGGACCATGAAATGGCCCACCAGAGCATATTTTGTTCCTTTCCTACCATCACTGCTTCTTCCAAGTGCTTTTGAACAGAAAAGAATACTGAATCTGAGGGGCAAGGGAGGAAGTTAGGTGCTAATCAAGAGGAGAATTTCTTGCTCATGCTTCAAGAGTCTGGAGTGTTTAAATGCAATATGTAGTGACAACGGAACAATGGAATTCTTACTAGCAGCAGCATATCGCCTTCATTCCTGGGCATTCCGAGTTGCCGAACCAGGCCGTGATGCATCATTCAAAATGCTCTAATGTGTACACCTATAGAAGTACAAGAAAATATTCATCAACGTACCAATCTCCTCAATCTTCTAAGGAAGTTAGAGGCATTGACAGGCTTTCTTTGCGATTGCATTAATGTGCTGGGTCTAGTGCAGATCTTCACACCCAGGAACTTGAAGTTGTTAACTCTCCACCGGCATCTTGTCGATGTAGACAGGTTCGCAGATCCTCGGCTTTCGTTTTCTGGAGTCAACAATCAGCTTCTTGGTTTGGCTGGCGTTGAGGGTAAGATTGTTGTTCTGGCTACAGAGCCATGGGTACAGAGTATGTAGAGCAGGGTATTGAGCACACAGCCCTGAGGTGGTCCTGTGCTGATGGTTATCAAGGAAGAAATGTTACTGTCAATTCATACTGATTGTGGTCTGTCATTGAGGAAGTCGAGGATCCTGTTGCATAGGGATGAGCAGAGACCCAGTATCTTGAACTTGGTAACAAGTTTGGAGGGGAATTAATAAATAGAGTCATAGAGTAACACAGCATGGAAACAGGCCCTTCAGCCCAACTTGTCCACACGGGCCAACATGTCCCAGCTACACTATTCCAACCTGCCTGCATTTGGTCCATATCTCTCCAAACCAGTCCTATCCATGTACCTGTCTAACTGTTTCTTAAACATTGGCACAGTCCCTGCCCCAACTACCTCCTCTGGCAGCTTGTTCCATACACCCACCACCCTTTGTGTGGAAAGGGTAGCCCTCATATTCCTATTAGATCCTTTCCCCTCCACCTTAAACCTATGTCCTCTGGTCCTCGGTTCACTGTGTGGGCAGGTTGGGCCGAAGCATCTGTTTCAATGCTGTATCATTCTATGTCTCTGCGACTCTAACTGGAGAGATGGAAGGAAACAAAAATTTGTTTCTTGTCATATCAAAAATTGATCAGTCCATACTACTGGACTGGATATTAAACATTTCAGCAGCATCTTGATCAGTTGGGCAAGTGGAATGATTAATGCTGCCACCATCTTGAAGGTCGCAGGATATTGGGGTGGAAGAGACGGTTCATTAGCTGGACTTCACAGACCATGTAGGCGCGGTTATTTGGCAACATATCAATCTATGAATAGAGTAGAAACAAGGAACTGCAAGTGCTGCTTTACAAAAAAAAGACACAAAGTGCTGGAGTAACTCAGTGGGTCAGGCAGCATCCCTGGAAAACATGGATTGGAAATGTTTTGGGTCGGGTCACTGACCTGCTAAGTTACTCCAGCACTTTGTGTCTTTTTATGAATAGAGTAAATGCATTGTCTTCTCTTCAAATCTGTTTTCCACTCTCGGTTGTGCTCTAATTTTGTTCTTTTCACTGGTTATCTAACCCTTCATAAGTTCATACATTCATAAGTTATAGGAGCAGAAGAAGGCCAGTCAGCCCATTGAGTCTAAACCGCTATTCAATCATGGCTGATCTATCGTTCCTTCTCAACCCCTTTCTCCTATCTTCTCCCCATAACCCTTGACACTTATTAATCAACAATCTATCAATCTCCGCCTTAAAAATGCCCAATGATGACCTCCACAGCCATCTGTGGCAATGAGTTCCACAGATTCACCACCTTCTGACTTAAGATGGTTTCAGTGCCCTTTTTATCCAAAGTTGGCAATGCAAATACTTCACAGGGTGAAATACTATGCAGCATTCATTTATATCTAGTTTAGTTTAGTTTAGAGATACAGCGTGGAAACAGGCCCTTTGACCCACCGAGTCGGCACTGACCAGGGATCTAGGGACAATTATACGCAAGTTAATTATATCAAGCCAATTAACCTACGTCTTTGGAGTGTGGGAAGAAACCGAAGATCTCAGAGAAAAGCCATGCAGTCACAGGGAGAAGGTACAAACTCCAAACACACAGCACCCGTAGTCGGGATCGAACCTGGGTCTCTGGTGTTGCAAGCACTGTAAGGCATCAACTCTACCGCTGCGCCACCGTGGCCACCCAAACTGGACCATCTTTGTGACATGGTATGGTAACTAATCAATGCCTCAAACCATGACTAAGCAGAATTAGAATAGTCATGCGCTCATTTATCCAGTGCCATCCCATGGCCTCCCTACCTGTCTAACACTTTGCAGAGTTTTAGAATGAATGCATCATGTTTTACGATTACCATCTTGACAATCTCTATTTTACCTGGTCTAAAGCCCTCCTTGATTTTATCGTTTCTGGAGTAAAACACCCGAACATCTCAAATCTCTCTACGCCATTGTAATCTCACAATTTTACTTGAAATATCTCCTAAAAATTGCTGGTCAGACACATATTCTCGTCATTAGCACCACATGCATCAGAAAGTATAAAAACAGCTAAACTATTGTAAAACAAACAAGATGACTTTTCTTTGAAAAGATGTATGCTACAGGTATTCATTTTATGCAGTGTCACTTTTAACTGTCTGCTTGAGTACGTTTCTGCATTGTTAAGACCTTAAAGCTGGAAGTGGGTGTTGGGTGCTTGATGTAATCCTGCCTGAGGCGACCGGCAAAAGCTGTTTAATGCAACTTGACACATTGGTGCGAAAAGCCTACAAAAATGTGCGAACATTCCCTTAAAGTGCTTGTTGAACACATTAACTATGTGTTAAACCATATGAGGAGTGTTAGATAGCAAGCTTGTCTGCAAATAGAACAATAGTCATTACCGAAATCTGCATGATACTCCATGAAGCACAACAGGTCTCCTCCCTTCTTTGTAGGAAATATATTTGCATTTCTATTGTCCTAAATGAGCAACAAACAAACAAGCTGGTCCCACTGAAACAAATATTTTAACAGACTCTGCAATCTGATCAACCAGAAGCCAACTACTCCCAGCCACACACAATGTCCTTACAATTCCAATGACAGAATGTTTCTTTAAATTTCTTCTTTTCTCTTAGTTACAATGATCTAAGTGTAGAATAGTGGTGTTGAATGGAAAGAGCCCTTCGGCCCACCCAGAGTAAAATAGAGCTGCCCATCATTTTTTTTCAGTGCCAGTTGTTCTTTTGAAAGGCAATCCAGTTAGTTATCCTCATAAGGACATAAGGTCACAAGGAATAAGAGTAGAATTAGGCCATTCGGCCCATTGTCTACTCCGCCATTCATTCACGGCTGATCTATCTCTCCCTCCAAACCACATCCTCCTGCCGTCTCCCCATAATCTCTGGCACCTGTACTAATCAAGAATCTATCTATCTCTGCCTTAAAAATATTCACTGACAGCCTCCACAGCCTTCTGTGGCAAAGAATTCCACAGATTCACCACCCTCTGACTAAAGAAATGTCTCCTCATCTCCTTCCTAAAAGAACGTTCTTTAATTTTGAGGCTACGACCTCTAGTACTAGACTCTCCCACTAGTGGAAACATCCTCTCCACATCCTCACACTTCCTGTGATCTACTTGCCTTCCCCTTTTGCCCTCCTGACTTCCTTTTTTAGCATGCTCCTTCAGAGTAAACTGTCAAGAAAAGGCACAAAGTGCTGGAGTAACTCGAAGGAGCATGCAAATAAAGCAGCATTGAACCTTTGGTACACTGAACCAAGTATTTATCCATCATAGATGAGGCCCTCACACGTGTCTCCTCACGCAGCTCTGAACTTGCTCCCCTACCCACCTAATCACACAGGGACAGAGTCCCCCTAGTCCTTACCATTCACCCCACCAGCCGTTGCATACAACACATAATCCTCTGAGATTTTTGCCATCTCCAAAAGGATCCCACCACTAGTCACATCTTCCCATCTCCTCTTTCCGCCTTCCGCAGAGACCGTTTCCTCTGTAACTCCCTGGTTAACTCATCCATATAACCATATAACAATTACAGCACGGAAAACAGGCCATCTCGGCCCTTCAAGTCCATGCCGAACACTTATTTTCTCCTAGTCCCATCTATCTGCACTCAGACCATAATCCTCCATTCCTTTCCCGTCCATACACCTATCCAATTTATTTTTAAATGATAAATTCGAACGTGCCTCCACTACTTCCACTGGAAGCTCATTCCACACAGCTACCACTCTCTGAGTACCACTCCCTTTCCACCCAAACCACTTAGAACCACTTATGACCCTTATACCTTATGACTTTTGTGGCTTCTGAGATCCAGATTTAGGTTTTTTATTGTTATGTGCATCAAAGTACTGTGCAAAGCTTTGGTTTGCATGCTATCCAATCAGATCAGATAATGCTTTACATAAATACAATCAACCCAAACTCAAGTACAATAGGTGGAGCAGCGGTGAAGATACAGAGTGCAAAATATAAGGTAGACAAAAGTGCTGGAGAAATTCAGCGGGTGCAGCAGCATCTATGGAGCAAAGGAAATAGGCAACGTTAGGAGGGAGAGATAGATCAGCCATGATTGAATGGTGGAGTAGACTTGATGGGCTTAATGACCTAATTCTACTGATTGAGTTTTTTGGAGATGTAACCAAAAAGGTTTTTCCAAAACCTAGGTTTTAGCCAATAAAAACCTTCAGTCTGAAGAAGAGTCATCAGCTCATCAGCGCCTCTACTTCCTGAGAAGATTACGGAGAGTCGGATTGTCAAGGAAGACTCTCTCTAACTTCTACAGGTGCACAGTCGAGAGCATACTGACCGGTTGCATCGTGGCTTGGTTCGGCAATTTGAGCGCCCTGGAGAGGAAAAGACTACAAAAAGTAGTAAACACTGCCCAGTCCATCATCGGCTCTGACCTTCTTTCCATCGAGGGGATTTATCGCAGTCGCTGCCTCAAAAAGGCTGGCAGTATCATCAAAGACCCACACCATCCTGGCCACACACTCATCTCCCTGCTACCTTCAGGTAGAAGGTACAGGAGCCTGAAGACTGCAACAACCAGGTTCAGGAATAGCTACTTCCCCACAGCCATCAGGCTATTAAACCTGGCTCGGACAAAACTCTGATTATTAATAACCACTTTCTGTTATTTGCACTTTACCAGTTTATTTATTCATGTGTGTATATGTTTATATCATGGTATATGGACACATTTATCTGTTTTGTAGTAAATGCCTACTATTTTCTGTGTGCATAAGCAAAGCAAGAATTTCATTGTCCTATACAGGGACACATGACAATAAACTCACTTGAACAATCATTTAATAATTTGAGAAGGCTTTTCAATATAATGTACTCTCACAATGAGGACAAACAAGATATTTCAGTTGTTACGCTGGATGTAGAGAAGGCATTTGATCAGGTAGAATGGCAGTATTTATACAAGGTACTCCAAAAATTTAATACGGGAGAGAATTTTATTAGATGGGTTAAACTACTTTACGATAGACCTACGGCAAGAATATTAACTAACAATATGTTATCTCCAAAATTTTACTTATCAAGGGGTAATAGGCAAGGTTGTGCCTTATCACCATTGCTATTTGCCCTTATGATAGAACCGTTGGCCGAAAAGATTAGAAATCACCCGAATATTCACGGATATAACACTAAGGACTCAAAGAATAAAATTTCATTATACGCTGATGATATCCTTTTATATATTCCTAATACACAAACAAGTATACCCACATTATTAACACTAATTGAGGAATTCGGCTCTTTTTCAGGATATAGAATAAATTGGAATAAAAGCGAAATTATGTCTTTAAAACCACAGGATTCGAGACACTTACTAAAATTCCCCTTCAAAATTGCAACAGAAAAATTCAAGTATCTGGGTATTCAAATTACGAGAAGGCACAAATCATTATTTAGTGCCAATTTTATGCCACTATTAAATAAACTGAATGATATGATTAAATTTTGGAAAACGCTCCCGCTCTTATTGATAGGTAGAATTAACGCTATAAAAATGACTTTCTTACCACAATTAATATATTTGTTTCAAGCGATCCCAATATATATTCCAAAATACTTTTTCAAAAAACTAGATTCTACTATCACTAATCTTATATGGGATTACAGAACACATAGAATTCAACGCAAGCATTTGTGTAAACCTAAAGAAGTTGGGGGTTTATCATTACCTAACTTTATGTATTACTACTGGGCAGTGCATATTAAGAACATAATGTACTGGTTGGATAGTTCCACTCAGCAGTTGGAGTGGATAAGAATGGAGAAAGAGGAGTGCTATCCGCACGATATAGGAACGATCTTGCTCTCACCGATAAAATTGAATAGTATAATATATAAGAAGAACCCAATTATTCACAATACAATAAGAATTTGGAAACAAATAAAAGTATCCTTGAAATTAAATAATCTATCAGTACTAACCCCACTATTGAACAACCCCGCATTCAAACCATCTCTCATCGACAAAACATATCAACAATGGGATAGACTGGGGATTAGGAAAGTAGGGGATATGTATGAATTGGGCAAACTGTTATCATTTCAACATTTAAAATTAAAATTTAAACTGAAGGATAATCAATATTTTAAATATATACAGGTATGTGACTTTATGAAGAAATATATACATAGATTTCAAACTATATTTTTAGACCCTTTAGAAGAAGCAATGAATATTAAGGCTGATTCACAAAAACTAATATCATACTTTTATAATAATATATTAAATAGAGAATTACCCTCAACAGAAGCACTAAGAGAAGATTGGGAACATGAGCTAATGATAAAGATCTCGAAGGATAGATGGAAAAAGTATCTGATGAACACACATAATTGTTCTATTAATGCAAGACATAATTTAATTCAATTCAAATTATTACATAGACTATATTATTCAAAAACGAGGTTGAATAAATTTTATCCAAACGTCTCTCCCAGATGCGATAAATGTTTGTTTCAAAACGCTAATATAACACATTCATTTGTAGGATGTACAAAGTTGAATAAATTTTGGAGCGATATATTTGATATATTTACAAAGCTTTTCAAGTCCACAATAGAACCTAAAACGGAATGGATTATATTTGGAATAATAGTAGAAGATATCAATTTAAATAAAGACCAAAACGTTTTTTTAAATTATGGGTTAATAATTGGAAAGAAATTGATACTTAAATTTTGGAAAAATGCAACCATACCAACTGTTAAAATGTGGATTAGGAATATGATGGACATAGCACGCCTTGAAGAAATGAGACTCCGACTAATAGATAAATATGACCAATTCTTTAGGAGTTGGTCTCCTTTCATCGACTTTTTGGAATCATGTGATGCAGCGGTACCGTAAAGATTGCCGCAGTTCATGCCGCGGATAGATCTACATCTCCGAATAAAGATTTGAAAATTTCTCTTTTGAGGGGCCTTCTCTCCTATTTCTACTTTCCACTTTTTCTTTTTTTTATATACGTTTTTCTATTCTCTACCAACTATTTTTCCTCTTTTTCCTCTTTCTTTTTCTTGTCTTACTTACTTCCTTCTCAAAACATAAAACTAGAGGTTGTACATAGAATGGATTACGGTATGACATAGTTGGCACCTAAAATTAGGTTCCACTGTACTGTTTTGTACTGTTTTGTACTGTATTAACTTCTAATAAAATAAACAAACAAAAAAAACAAAAAACTATTAGTGTGCCTTAGGGTTCGGTGTGTGGGCCCATTGCTGATTGTTATCTATATCAATGATTTGGATGTTACAGAAAAGATGTTGTCAAGCTGGAAATGATGCAGAAATGATTTACAAAGATATTGCCAGACTCAAGGGCCTGAGCTGTATGGAGAGTTTGAGCAGGCTAGGATTTTTTTTCTTGGAGTGCAGGAGGATGAGGGGATATCATAGAGGTGTACAAAATTATGAGGGGAATAGATCGGGTAGATGCACAGAGTCTCTTGCTCAGAGTAGGTGAAGGGTGGTGGGCCTATGGACCGATCTGCCAGAGGAGTTAGTTGAGGCAGGTGCTGTCATAACATTTAAGAGACCATTGGATAGGTCCATGGGTAGGACAGGTTTCACCTCATTGGTGAAGAGCTGCCACAGGGGATCCCAATCCTCTACAGAACTGATGATGGGCTCTTCAACCTTAATAGGTTGAAGGCCAAGAGCAAAGTGAGTAACACCGCCATCATGGAGCTTCAGTATGCGGACGACTGCGCCATTGCAGCACACTCTGCAGAAGACCTCCAGGGCATCCTGAATACCTTTGCCAAGGCATACAGAGCAATGGGCCCAGCCTTAAACATCAAGAAGACCCAGGTCCGACATCAACCTCCACCCAACCAGCCGTCTACCCAGCCCACTATAAAAGTGGACAACACCACTCTTGAAAACGTTGACCACTTCCCCTACCTTGGCAGCATTCTTTCCTCAAAAGCTGACATCGACCCTGAGGTCAACTATCGCCTATGTTGTGCCAGTGGAGCCTACGCCAGACTCTGGAAAAGAGTCTTTGAAGGCCGAGACCTAAAGGCTCAAACAGAACTGCTGGTCTACAGAGCCGTTGTCCTCTCCACCCTGTTGTATGGAGCCGAGTCATGGACCACTTACAGCAGGCACCTGAGAGCCCTGGAACAATACCATCAAAGATCCTTACGAAAGATTCTGAGGATCAGCTGGGAGAACAAACGTACCAACATCAGCGTTTTAGAGGAAGCCCACATGACCAGTATCACCACCACAATAATGCAGCACCAACTTCGATGGACTGGCCATGTCATCCGCATATCCAACACACGTCTCCCCTAAACAAATCCTGTACTCTCAACTGAAGGAAGGTCGGCGAGCCCCGGCGGGCCAAATAAACTCTTCAAGAACAGTTGAAGAAATTCCACATCACATCGAGCAACTGGGAGCAAATTGCACTGGACAGGCGCTCCTAGAGGAAATCCATGCAGGAAGGAGCTGCACGTCATGAACCGGAGCTACGCCGTGTCACAGAGACAAAGCGATAACATCGTAAGGAGAGATAGAAGGGGGCCCGACAACTACCAACCATCGCCAGTCTCCATCGCCCACGTTGCACCGAGGTGTGTGGATCGCAGATCGGCCTCTACAGCCATCTGCAGACCCACAAGTAGTCGACCCCATGGAGAGGAGAGTAGAGTCATACTCGTTTTGAGTGACCGCCGAAGATGATGAGAACAGGTTTAGTGGGTTACGGGGCAAGGGCGGGCAGGTGGGACTAGTGTAGATGTTGGTCGAAGGCCCTGTTTCCATGCAGTATGACTCAATAATTCTACTTCAGTGACAGTAAAGGGCCTTTCCCACGAGCATGCGACTCCATGCGGCAAGCGTGACCTAACGTGGTCGCTTGAGCCGCAGGGCCTCGCGGGGCCGATCCCACTTCGATCGCCGGAACCGTATGGAGTTGTGCGGAGCTGGTCCCGACATCGCGCGGGGCTCCGAAAAACTGACCGTGTTCAAAAATTCCGCGCAGCACCGGCCTACCGGCCCGCAACCGCCTCGACGCCGTACGCACCGCCTCGACAGCGTACGCAACGCCTCGACGCCGTACATCACGAGCGAACTTCCCGCGGACTTCGCTCGAACTTCATGTCACTCACTCGACCTCCGCGCGGCCCCCGTTTCTGGTTTGGTCGCGTTTGCCGCATGCAGTCGCATGCTCGTGGGACAGGCCCTTAAGGGTCCACACAACTAACACTAATGTTAGAAATAGGTTCACCTGTACCTGGATGTACAGGTGAATCTATTTTAGTCTCTTCTCCCTGTCCAGTTAGGTCAAAGTTACACTCAGTCGGTTCTTTGGCCGGGCAAAATTGTTTGTGATTTGTTTTTGTCTTGGGACAATTTACAGAAGGCAATTAACCTACAAACCTGCATTTCTTTGGAACATGGGAGGAAACTGGAGCACCTTCGGAGAAAACCCACACGGTCACAGGGAGAACGTACAAACTCCATACAGACAGCAGCCGTAGTCAGGATTGAATCTGGGTCTCTGGTGCTGTAAGGCAGCAACTCTACTGCTGTGCGACCATGCCACTCTGCGCCATCGTGTTTCCTATTTTACAATAATAACTTTGCTTCAAAACTATATGTTTCACTATTTATATCCTGGAAATGCCCTGTGGTCACAAAATATGCCACACAAATGAAATCTTTCTTTTCTCCTATTCTTTCTGACACGCTTAACTTTATAAACTCTCTAAAGATTTTATATTCTTGAAAATTGAAGAAATTGCAGGAAAGACCATATTTTTCTTTGAAAGTAGACACAAAATGCTGGAGTAACTCAGCAGGACAGGCAGCATCCCTGAAGAGAAGGAATGTGTAACGTTTCAGATCGAGACCCTTCTTCAGACTACTCGGGGGGGAAGGGAAACGAGAGATATAGACAGTGATGTAGAGAGACAGTGGCGGACTGGGTCTAAAAATATTGGTTGCCAGGAGACAAAGGGGGCCCACCCACAACTACAATGCTATCATTTAACAGGGGCCCACTTGCCATCACTTGCTATCACTTGATCAGGGGCCCACTTGCCATCGGGCAAGCTGACACCTTGGCCAGTCTGCCACTGTAGAGAGAGATATAGAACAAATGAATGAAAGATATGCAAAAAAGTAATGATGACAAAGGAAACAGGCCATTGTTAGCTGTTTGCTAGGTGAGAACGAGAAACTGGTGCAACATGGGTGAGGGAGGGATGGAGAGAGAGGGAATGCAGGGGTTACTTGAAGTTAGAGAAATCAGAAGTCATACCAATGGGCTGTTAGCAGCCCAAGCAAAATATGAGATGCTGTTCCTCCAATTTGCGATTAGCCTTACTCTGACAATGGAGGAAGCCTAGGTCAGTGTGGGAATGGGAAGGGGGATTAAAGTGTTTGGCAACCGGGAGATCAGGTAGTTCCCGGTGGACTGGGCAAAGTTTTCAGCTAGGGTACACAAAAATGCTGGAGAAACTCAGCGGGTGCAGCAGCATCTATGGAGTGAAGGAAATAGGTAACGTTTCGGGCCGAAACCCTTCTTCAGACTGAGTTTTCAGCTAAATGATCGCCCGGTTTAGGTTTGGTCTCTCCGATGTATAAGAGTCCACATCTTGAACAACGGATATGGTAGATGAGATTAGATGAGGTGCAAGTGAACCTCTGTCCAACCTGACTGGGGTCCACCTTTTTTCTTTGTTTGGACAATGCCAAATAAAAAGAACAACAAAGACTGACACTTTCTGCAAAAATGCATTTTCTCCATTTGTCCCTAGTGTATAGGTGGAACAATGTTCAATGTGACTAGTTAGGGGTTAAATGTTTCATTTTGATACCGAATATTATTTTGTTGTACGATATTAAGCTGCAAAATATTATCCTATTTGCAGAGCTGCCATCATTCTCAGAGTATAAGATGTCACATAATTACCAAGAGCTCTGTGGGAAGACTGTGGGGTTTGAGAAATTTGATTGTTTTGAAATGGACCTAAGAGGACTGACAATTACTGTGGTTTAATGACGATAAATGTTAACACTTCCTCGGGCTTCACCTCTTGCCTTTTAAATAAATTTAAAATATTACTGCATGTCTTCATTTTTTTTTATGACAAAGTAGAAGATAATAGGTCCCTAAGAACTCACTCTTAATCCCTCAGCAACAGACAGCTGCAACAGCGGAATAAGTTCAGAAGTTCAAGGGAGAACAAAGGGCCTGGTGTGCACCATTGTATGTGAATCCAACACCTATCTACTCCTTTTACATCTCCAACCTGCTGCTGTGTTATTTATAATTTAGCAGTGCACGGGAAAAAAGTACTATTGATGCAGTCAAGTCATTCAATTTCATTCACTGGCAGTACATGCATTTGGAATTTTGTACTCCTGAGCCTCAACCATTTTGGAGTTCAAAGATGCATCCCTGCTCTGATGCCTCTCGCTGTGAAAAACCGATGGAGCTTGAGGTGTGTAAAAGTTCTGATCAGAAACTTCATTCCTAATATTTAGCCAGCACTGACAGGAATGGAGAACCCAAGCTCGGTGCTTCAGAGGTCTTTACTCACTTAGTCATAGGTTCCTAGTGTTGTCCAGCATGAAAACAGATTTTCAGCCCAATTTGTACATGCCAAACACAATACTTGCCACAATACTTGCCTATGTTCAAAAATTAATGTTCACAAATTATAGGAATAGAATTAGACCATTTGGCCCCTCACTCCACCATTCAATCATGGCAGATTTCTGCCTCCGAATTCTTTTTTCCTGCCTTCCATAACCCTTGACACCCGTTCTAATTAAGAATCTGTCTATCCCTGCCTTAAAAATATCCACTGACTTGGCCTCCACAGCCTTCTGCAGCAATGAGTTCCACAGATTAACTACCCTCTGACGAAAGAAATTCCTCGTCATCTCCTTTCTAAAAGAGCGCCCTTTAATTCTGAGGCTATGACATCTGGTCCTAGACTCTCCCACCAGTGGAAACATCCTTTCCACATACACTCTATCTATGTTGGGCCCATATCGCTCTAAACCATAGATAGATATGTGTCTGTGAGCCACAGCTACCCATCTGGTAAGTTGCCAAGTTAGTCACCTATTGCATTGAGACAGGAAGCGAGTTATCCAACTGCAAGTGGCATCACAAACAGTGAAAATCCAGCTTTACACAATATCTGTACACGTTCTCTTCCTGCAGGGCTATCTCCGATTATTCCCTCTGAAACACAATATTTATTGCACTCATTGTACTGGACTACAAGGCATCACATTGCTGATATTTTCCTAGACACATTATAGATTGCTCACATAAATCTCAAGCCAAGGAGGGACATCCCCACAGGTATGAGGCAATTGTGACTCACACTTGTCATATAAACTACCATGCCAAGTTATAATTATAGTCTGACCTGAAACATCACCTGTTTCTTTTCTCCAGAGATGCTGCCTAGTTGCTCCAGCACTTTATGTCTATTTTCGGTAGAAACCAACACATGCAGTTCCTTCCTACATATAACCTATTCCCTCCATTTTCGGCACAATGCCCAGCTTTTAAGATAAAGAAGGACCCATATTGGCACCCAACCCAGGCGACTCCCTTTATCATGTGGATGGCTCGTTTGTAATCATGCATTGTCTTGTCGCCGACTGGTTGGCATGCAACAAAAGCATTTCACTGTACCTCTGTACACATGACCATAAACTAAACTCAAATTCAACTCATACCCAGAAATAGAGCAATCAACGAGGCCAAAGTACATTATCGGTCTGCACATGTGAGACTAATCTTTATGCAACACCTTCTCAAATATCGTTAATTTACAATGTATCACAACCTTTTATTTTTTTATTTTCACTAACTCACTCCAGAATCCACTACTCACATACACATTAGGGGCAATTTGCAGTGGCCAATTAACCCTCCAATCTGCATATCTTTGGGATGTTAGAGAAGAATGGAACACAGAGAGGAAACCCATGCGATGACAGGGAAAATGAGCAAACTGCACACAGACAGTAGCCGAGGGGAGATATGAACCCTGATCTCTGGTGCTGTGAGGCAGTGGCTCAACGCCTCACCAATAGGTAGTAACTTTCAGATGAAACTTTAACTGATGTACAGTCTATACCAACATCTCTGGAGAGAAGGAATGAGTGATGTTTCGGGTCGAGACCTTCCTTCAGACTCACATGAATTGTCTCGACCTGAAACGTCACCTATTCCTTCTCTCCAGAGATGCTGCCTGTCTCGCTGAGTTACTCCAGCTTTTTTTGTTTAATTCGGTTTAAACCAGCATCGGCAGTTCCTTCCTACACATTCTGTCTATACTAGATGGACACAAACTGCTGGAGAAACTCAGCGGTGACATTTCAGTTCAAGACCCTGCTTCAGACTGAAGAAGGCTCGACCCAAAACGTCACCCATTCTTTCTATCCAGAGATGCTGCATGTTCCTCTGTCACTCCAACATCCTTCCAACACATACTGTAGACCCTCTCAGGTTTCGTAAAAAAATTCATGGTAATATTCGAACTAGCTTCGATGTTTCATACAAATTTGTCCAGAGTTTAGACCGCACAACTTAACTAATTTTGTGTAGAATTGTACTGATCTCCTGATGGAATCCCACGCTACATGGCCCAACGTCATTGTGAGGTGATCCCACCATCGGAAACCCAGACAAGGCTGCAACAAAAGCGTGACATTCAAAAACAGTGGTGTGACAAAACAAGTCGGCCGCTGCCACCATTAACCAGGGGGCAGGTGGTTCGTTTGCAAACTGACAAAGGTCATGACCGTATCAGTGTGATTTCTGGAACTGCCTCTGAGCCACGCTCATATTTGTCAGTGCTGATGGCGGCACATACAGACGTAGTAGATAACATATCCTGCCTGTGAATGAGCCGTCTCCACCTCCGTATTATCCGGACCGTACAAGTGTACTTCCATCCACGTCCGGCGGCATTGGCCCGCCTGTACCAGCACAATAACCCACTTCTGAAACGGCTGCTCTGCCTCCTCCGCCTGTGCCAAACTCCCCTGTTTCACCACCGGGAATGCTGTTTCAATCTCCACCACCAGTCATACCACCAACTCTGTCTCCGGTGGTGAAAAATAGAGATGGTTTATATCACACACATGCTGGTCGTGTTTGCAAGCCCACCGTGAAGTACCCGGACTATGTTTGACTTTCCTCCAGTTTATTATCAATTGCTATGCATGCCTTATTTAGACAATGATTTTGTACTGACATTGAATTCTTTAAGAGGGAGGATGTAGATCAGTGTCACTCATGTTATGAGCCATACTGTGGCTCCGCCCACTGGTTTAATAGAAAGCCTTCTTTCCCTTTCTTCCCCAGTCTTGAGTTGTGTGTTAAGGTGAAGTTACCTATGCTGTACTGCTAATAAATGTCTTTGGATGTTAATCACTGTACATGAGTTAAGGCATTCCAACAATGACACCAGCAAACACATCTTCCCTACCTCTCTATGTTCAATACTGTAATGGGATAATAATGTTCCTCCACTCTAGAATTATTCCCAACAGACACCCCTTTTCCTTCTTCCATGTCACATGTAAACATGGCAGACACAACTTATGTATTTTCACTCTCTCCTTGTTCAAACCCAAGCTCCCAAATGACTTCTAGTCGGAGCAGCAACTTTCCTGCATCTCTTTCCAGTTTACACCCAGCATTTGCACCTCACGATATACTTACCGCTCCTTGGTGTGATCGAACAAAGACTTGATGACTCTGTCCTGATTTGGCTGATATTGCTGCTTCCCAGATGGGAGCTGACGGGGCTTTAGAGCATGTTTTCTTCAGCACACAAGCATAACTCTTAAACCTCCAGTGGCTTGACAATTCAAACACTCACCATTCAGTTTTCCGTCAGTGAACTTATTCCAACGAAGCTTCAGAACCAGTGAACTTCTTTCATTAGTGAAGAATTGGGCCGTAAACTGAATTCAATAATTTGAATTCGGAAGAAGGGTTTTGACCCAAAACATGACTTTTCTTTATCTCCAGAGATGCTGCCTGACACTGAGTTACTCCAGCACTTTGTGTCTAGTTTTGGTAAACCAGCATCTGCAGGTCGTTCCGACACAATAATTTCTGAGTCTAACCACAGCCTCTATCTTTTTGGAAAACAAGTGATGATTCTGCCTTCGCTCCTTCGCTCCATAGATGCTGCTGCACCCGTTGAGTTTCTCCAGCATTTCTCCAGAACCTTATGATTCTGCCTTTCTTCTGTACACCTCCTTTACAACCATTTGCATTTGTCTCTGCTTGCCTCATTATAATTTGTTCTGCCTTTCAACACCATCCCTTTGGAACATTTATCTTCTTCTCCACTTTTTCTGTTCAATCTCCAACTGTCCTCAGTTCTGATGAAAGGAGTTTAACCTGAAAAGTTCTCTCCCTGAAGAAGGGTCTCAACCCGAAATGTCACCCGTTCCTTCTCTCCAGAGATGATGCGTGTCCTGCCGAGTTACTTAGCTTTTTTGTGTCTTTCTTAAGTTATCTCCCTTTCTTGTTCCCTAGGTGTTGCCTGACCTCCTGAGCATTTTGTTAAGTTTACAATACAGTACAATACAGTTTTATTCGTCACATTGCACATAAAGTGCAAGTGAAATGAATTTGTCAGCAGCGGTACAATGATAAAGAACACACAATACACAATAAAAATTTAACACAAACATCCACCACAGCATTCATCACTGTGATGGAAGGCACAACATTTGTCCAGTCCTCCTCCATTTCCCCCCGTGGTCGGGACCAGAGTCCAGAGCCAGTCCAGAGTCGGCTCTTCCCCACCGGAGACCGCGGCTTTAGGTTGGTGTAGGCCGCAGGCCGGCGGTCGAAGATTTAAAGTCCCCGCCGCGCTGCAGCCAGAAGCACCGCAGACCGCAGGGCCGGCAGTCGAAGCTCCCCTCAGGGGTGATGGTAAGCCCTCGCCGGGTCCACGGTAGAAGTTGGCCGCAGGCCGGCGGTGGTGGCTTCTTCTTTCCCCGGGTCCCCCACGAGAGATCCCGGGCTGCAGATGCCGCTCCAGCTGGAGCTTTGCAGACCGTGGCTTCAGGCTGCCGGCTGCCGCTGGCCAGCGAAATCGAGAGATCCCCTCCAGAGAGCCCCAGCGAGGGCTCGCCCGCTCTGCGCCGTGAGTCCGCACTGCGCCTGCCGCTGAAGCCCCGGGCGCGTCTCCGGGAAAAACCGCGCCGATCCTCGTTGTTAGGCCACGGGGGAGGCGAGCTGGAAAAAGTCGCCTCTCCATGGAGGAGGCGACCGAACGGTTTCCCCCCCCCCCCCCCACACCACCCCCCACACACGACACACAAAGAAACATTAAAAACATACTTTAAAACATACTAACAAAAACAAAAAAAGTTGGAGGAAAAACGACACGCTGCTGACAGGGCGCCGGCTTGCAGCGCCCCCACCGACATTGTTTAGAGACACAACATGGAAACAGGCCCTTCGGCCCACTGAGTTCACGCCGACTATCGATCGCTTATTTACACTCGTTCCATGTTATCCCATTTTCTCATCCACTCTGTGCACATTAGGGGCAATTTTACAGAGCAATGAAAATGAGCAAAAAATATAGCATGACCCCAAAATCTAGTTGACTGATGAAAATATGTTGCTGAAAACTTAGATAAATAGGATAGAAAGGTATAATGTTGTTGAAACTAATTATGCATTCTGCAGAAAATACTACAATCATTTGGTTGGAGAATTATTATGCACAACATTTGAAATGGGCTGGACAATTTCAGGCTGGAAACCCATTGTGACATGAAACAATAATTATTAGAATGAAAATAAAGACAGGGATGTTTTGATACGTTGAAAAAAGGGCCTCACCGGGTTTAGGAGCAGAAAGTGCTTTAGAACTCATTAATTTTCTCTCTCTATTCCAGTACAACAGATCCAAGCAGCCACAAAAATGAGGATAATTTGCGGGGAACTGCCTGGCCCCGTGTAATCTTCTCAAACAACAAATGTCCAATTGTTCCAGGGAACTGGCAAAGCAACAAACCTCACACTGTCGATTTTGCCCCATAATTAGCAAGCAGTTACTGTCATGCACGTCAGATGTCGGTAGAGAATGAATTGCCTAGAACAACAGGACACACTGCTTTCATGGTCAGCCCAGGGTGGGAGGGTTTTCACAGAGAAGAATGTAGCTGAAAATGATGAGAGCGGCTCTGTCCTGATTTGGCTGATACCACTGCTTCCCAGATGGAAGCTGACGTGGCTTTAGAGCATGTCTTCAGCACCTGACTGAGATCTAGTTAAGCATTCATAAGCTCCGGAGAAGAGCAATCCCAGACCCTGCTCTTATCTGAAAGGCTACCTTGATGGCATATGCCAAACAGATGCCTGCATTGTCTCTTCCAGGCCTGTGTTCTTGGCAGGAGGCATTTTTCCCATGGCCCAATAAATCATTTTAATGACAGAATATTGCAGGATCCCGAGATATTAAATCAATAAGTTCTATTCAGCAACCCAGGAAAAAAGAGAGCGGGGGAAGCAAGTCACCTGAGAACCTGGCTGACGGGAGATGGCCCTTTATGATTATTTTTTAAACTACAGAAGAGCCTCTGATCTCCTGGACATCAAATGTTGACGATTTTAAAGGGCAAAATTCAAATTCACCGGGATTGGAAACCTTGTCAGTTCTTTCTTTATTTTTTCTCTCCATAAGATTGTTTCAATTTGTGGCAAAAAAAACCCCTCTGATAAATAAGTCTTATTTTTACAGGCAATTTGAACCTGATTATTATAAACTCAAATATTAAATCCAGTTTTGCAGAAATTTCCTTTTCACTGTACACAAATTAAAAATCAGTCTTTGGAAGCACCCCCAGGCTCAAAATACAGCTAGAGGAGTATTTGCTCTGCTTAAGTGAGCAGTTAGGTCACATACCCAGTTAGGAAGGCCGCTATTGTTATTGAAAAGCATAGAACTGTAGATGCTGGAAATCTGAAAGAAAAACACCAATTTAGGGAAACACATCACAGGTCATGTAGCATCTTTGGAAAGGTGTCTTCATCAGAACTGGGAAAGAGAGTAAATAAGTTGAGTAGTGGAAGTGTCAAAGACTATTGAACATAGAAACACAGAACAATGGAAAATAGGTGCAGGAGTAGGCCATTCGGCCCTTCGAGCCTGCACCGCCATTCAATATAAACATGGCTAATCATCCAACTCAATATCCTGTACCTGCTTTCTCTCCATACCCCCTGATCCCTTTAGCTACAAGGGCCACATCTAACTCCCTCTTAAATATAGCCAATGAACTGGCCTCAACTACATTCTGTGGCAGAGAATCTCAGCATCTCTGGACAGAAGGAATGGGTAACGTTTCGGGTTGTGACTCATCTTCAGAATGAAAGGGGAGAGGGAGACACAGATATAAGGAAGGCTAATGTGTGAAAACGAGACATCAAAAGAGATAAAAGTCAAGGAAAAGTCAAGTAGAATAATGATCTATTCTTGGGATAAATTGCATATAAGGCCATCCAGCCAATGGGTTAGAGGCGCAGATACAAAGAGAAAAAAATTGAACAAAGGAGCATAAAAATTAGGAAATGAAAGCAGTTAGAGAGTGAGGATAAATAAAGAAATGTAAAAACATCAAATGCAGATCTATCGGACAGCAACTCGGGCAGTGAGCATTTTAGTTTAGTTTAGTTTAGTTTCAAGATAGAGCGCAAAAACAAGCTCTTCGGCGATGCTCCCCGCCGACCAGCAATCCCTGTACACTAGCCCAATCCAACACATTAGGGACAATTTACAAATTTTACTGAAGCCAATTAACCTACAAACCTGTACATCTTTGGAGTGTGGGAGGAAACCGGAGCACCCGGGGAAATCCAACACGGGTCACGGGGTGAACGTATAAACTCCGTACAGACAGCACCTATAGTCAGGATCGAACCTGGATCTCTGGTGCTGTAAGGCAGCAACTCTACCGCTGCGCCAACGTGCCACCCCATATGAAGAGAGAGAAAAATGAGTCCATATCGCAGGTGGATTGGCAAGTTCTAATAGAGGGATAGCAAGTTAGCTGAAGTTGTATAATGGATATTAGAAGTTTAGAAGGCAGCAACATGTCACTGGATGGATTTAAGAGAGAGTTAGATCGAGCTCTAGGGGGCTAGTGGAGTCAAGGGATATGTGGAGAAGGCAGGCACGGGTTATTGATAGGGGACGATCCGCCATGATCACAATGAATGGTGGTGCTGGCTCGAAGGGCCGAACGGCCTCCTCCTGCACCTATTTTCTATGTTTCTATGTTTCTAGGACAGGGCAGTAATGTATTTGACAAGGTCCCACTTGGGACACTGGTTCAAAAAATGTGAGACCATGGGATCCAGGACTAGTTGGCAACCTATCCAAAATTAACTTGGCAACACAAGCAATAGAATGGTGGAGAAGGCATATGGTATGCTTGCTTTCATAGATTGTGGCATTGAGTGTAAGAGACAGGATGTGGCTTTATAGGACTTTGGTTAGGCTGCATTTGGAGAATTGTGTGCAGTTCTGGTCGCCCCATTACAGGAAGGATGTGCAAGGTGCAGAGTAGATTTACCCGAATGATGCCTGGATTATGGGATATTAGCTACAGGGAGAGGTTGGATAGACTTGGATTGAATGTCGGAGTTTTGGGGAGACCTGAAAGAAACTCATGAGAGTGTATCAAATCGTAAGATGCGTAGATAGGGGAGACAGGCACAATCATTTTCCCAGAATGGAAAAATAAAGTACGAGAGGGCATAGCTTGAAGGTGAGAGCGGAACGGTCTAAAGGAGATGTATGGGGCAAGTTTATTATCCAGAGGCTGGTGACGTGCCTGGAACTTGCTACCAGGGGTGTTTGGTTTAAGCATGTAGTCAACTATGACCAGTCTTGTGGAGGAATGAATGGTACTGGGGAAGAAATTCAGCAAAAGAAAAGAGTGCATGACAAGTGTTATGTTTTCATTTATTCTTCCATTTTTGGATATTAGATGATCAATACATGTATATAATGGGTTTACAACATTTGGGGAACTGCAAAAGGATTGGTGCCCAAGTTCTTTTCTTTTCTTCCGGTTTTCTCCCTTCAACTGCCGATGGGGTCAAAACTCATGGCTATTATATCCCAAATATTTCCCAGCTGTGCTGCAGTCTCCAGGTGATTTACTGACACATTATTCAGTAACTGTTTTGGACATGTCATTCCCCAAACAGCTGCCATGTAACGGAAAGACGAAAATGAGATTCAACGTGTTAGTTCAAATCTGACTTTTCTTACCTTGCATGAAGACATGGCTGTACAGTAGGTGCAGTGCAATGTGTCCTATCACAGCCGTTTAACATTTGTAAACATTCAAACAAAATAATAACACCCAAATCAATATTTAAAAAAATCTTGTACTCACATTCAATTTGAAAGCTAATGCTGAGCTATTTTAAAGATCTTTTTCGATTCTCAAACATTTATTTTCACACATGGGCATGAAACCACAAGTTTTACGGTCTCTGTGCATGTCAAAGATGGGACTGGATAATAAGATCAAAACTGGCATTTTATTCCATTATCCTTTATAAGGAATTGGAATCTGAATTCAGATTGAATTAATTAAGACATTAAGAATTTGTATGAATGTAAAACGATCAGGTTCTGACACTTTAAGCTGCAAATTGACTTCTGTGAAATTATCCTCTGTATTGTATGGTCGTAAAAACTCTGTAATTAAGTTAGGCTAGATTTTTCTTGGAGCTTGTTCCAAAACTGCAGCTTTGCTCCCATGGCTTCACTGGACGCAGTGTGGTTCTGCACGAAGAAACATGGCGTGATGGCAGAGAGGGAGCAGCTGCCAGGAAATTCTCGCCAAAAGTTTTCCAAGGCGAAAGGCAAACTGAAAAACAGAACTACACTTTGGAAAACATTACACTCTGGAAGAATGAATGAACATAAAGCAGGGAATTCCTTCTAATGTTTCACTATAACGGTTTGTTATGGGATATTGTATTTTGTGGTAACCCAGTTATTCCCACACAGGAACCCATGATATTATCCTGGATAAAACAACCTATTATACTTGAGTGTTCAAGAAGGAACTGCAGATGCTGGAAGATCGAAGGTACACAAAAATGCTGGAGAAACTCAGCGGGTGCAGCAGCATCTATGGAGCAAAGGAAATAGGCGACGTTTCGGGCCGAAACCCTTCTTCAGACTGATGATGGTGGTAGGTGTATGGAACAAGCTGCCAGAGGAGGCTGAAGAAGGGTTTTGGCCCGAAACGTCGCCTATTTCCTTCGCTCCATAGATGCTGCTGCACCCGCTGAGTTTCTCCAGCATTTTTGTGTACCTATTATACTTGAGATTGTCTTGATTATATTTAGGTATAATATTATTTCATTGATTGGATAGTATGCAAAACAAAGCTTTTCATTGTATCTTGGTACACATGCCACAGAGTCATAGAGTCATAAAGTGATACAGTGTGGAAACAGGCCATTCGGCCCAAATTGCCCACACCGGCCAACATATCCCAGCTACACTAGTCCCACCTGCCTGCATTTGGTCCATATCCCTCCAAATCTGCCCTATCGATGTACCTGTCTAACTGTTTCTTAAACGATGGGGTAGTCCCAGCCTCAACTACCTCCTCTGGCAGCTTGTTCCATACACCCACCACCATTTGTGTGAAAACGTTACCCCTCAGATTCCTATTAAATCTTTTCCCCTTCACCTTGAACCTATGTTCTCTGGTCCTGATTCCCCTACTCTGGGGCAAGAGATTCTGTGCATCCACCTGATCTATTCCTCTCATGATTTTATACACCTCGATAAGATCACCCCTGATCCTCTTGCACTCCAAGGAATAAAGACCCAGTCTGCTCAAACTCTCCCTATAGCTCATGCCAATAACAACCTACACAAAACCATGTAAAAAAGGAATATGACAACAAAAATACTGACCACTTGGTCAATCCAATTGCCATTTGGTGTAACCCTACCCTCAATAATGCACAAGATATTCCTACTTTTTTTCAACTTACCTCTCTAACACAATCATATTGTACTAACTTAATTCAGGAGACTTGCATACAAAAGATGCAGCAGAAGAGCTTTCCTTTCTTATGGCCATGTCATAATCTTGGAACTTCCAACCCAACAGCACTGCAAGAATATAGAAAGAAGGAACTGCAGATGCTAGTTTACACAAGAGGACACAAAGTGCTGGAGTAACTCAGCAGGTCAGGCAGCATCTCTGGAGAACGTGGATAGGTGATGTCTTTGGTCGGGATCCTTCTGTCAAGGGACTCGATCCGAAACATCATCTATCTATGTTCTCCGCAGTTGCTGCCTGACCTGCTGAGTTACTCCAGCACTTTGTGTCCTCCAGCACTGTAGGAATACTCTCAACACAAAGGCGGCAGGTGTTAAAAAGGGTTAAAAAATCACCATCTTCCCAAGGACAGTGCGGGAACAGATTCAGGTACAGATTAATTTGTTATCATATACAGCAGGGTGCAATGAAATTCCATGTTCTCATGAAACTCACAGAGTATTCAGTATACATACAAAAATGATTTAAAAAAAACAAGGACAGATACAATGCCGAGTGCAAACAGCAAACTGGTACAAGATTATAACCGAGTAGTTTAAATTAATTATAAAGGCAACATGATTTTAATGGTATTGCCAATTAGGTAGATTTAAGAGTAAGGTAAGTCTCCGGGAATGGGGTGCGAACAAGTAATTGATCCTGATCTTTTTAATGATGTCAATGATTGAATTAAAAGAACACCAAATATAGGGATGGTGTTTCTTCTCAACATGATGGAATAAGTTCAAGGTCAAGTTCAAGTGAGTTTATTGTCATGTGTCCCAGATAGGACAATGAAATTCTTGCTTTGCTTCAGCACAACAGAACATAGTAGGCATTTACTACAAAACAGATCAGTGTGTCCATATACCATAATATACATATGTACACACATGAATAAATAAACTGATAAAGTGCAAATAACAGATAATTGGTTATTAATAATCAGAGTTTTGTCCGAGCCAGGTTTAATAGCCTGATGGCTGTGGGGAAGTAGCTATTCCTGAACCTGGTTGTTGCAGTCTTCAGGCTCCTGTACCTTCTACCTGAAGGTAGCAGGGAGATGAGTGTGTGGCCAGGATGGTGTGGGTCTTTGATGATACTGCCAGCCTTTTTTGAGACAGCGACTGCGATAAATCCCCTCGATTGAAGGAAGGTCAGAGCTGATGATGGACTGGGCAGTGTTTACTACTTTTTGTAGTCTTTTCCTAATAAATGCAGTGTAATTGAATATTTTTGCCTGTGTAAATATCACATGTTCAATCTTCCACAGGTATGAATATAATTGAATAACTCAAACAACCTTGAAACTGCTTTGCACAGAAATAAATGATCCTGATGATCGAATCAGCACTTGATCCAATGCTAGCTACTTTCTCTTGCCAACCTTGGCTGCACCACCTTGTCTGAAGTGAAATAGAACTCCTCTGTTGCTTCCACTGCTAAAGCTTCCTGAAAGAAGCCTACTTTTACCAGTTTTCCACATCATCAATTCGTAAGTGTCAAAGTCTGTCTGTAACTTGAACCTTGGAGACAAGAGAAAGCTTAGTGCACCATGAGTCAGTCTTTTGTAATCCCTGGCCTCTGGTGTTGTTACCTCTGCCTATCACAGCCTTTAATACTGTGTGCTGTTTTATGTTAGTGCTCCCTTAATTTTTATCTCCTGTTCTTTTATAAATTATTTCTCTTCCACTGTCTAATTATCTTTTCCCCCTAGCTCTCCCTCAATCTGTGGTTAACATAACAACCAGAGAAAGGTAGACACAAAATGCTGGAGTAACTCAGTGGTTCAGGCAGCGTCTCTGGAGAGAAATAATGGGCGACATTTTGAACAAGTTGAATACTCCAGCATTTTGTGTCCACCATAGGTTTAAACCAGCATCTGCAATTCCTTCCTGGACAATCGGAGAAAGGTATTGGCAGCAGAAGAAAAGGTTAGAGTAAGATTGTAATAGGGAACATATGGGTCAAATACACAGATCTGAATATATAGAATATAATCTAATTTTCACCCAACAAACAGCTAACAATGGCCTTTTTCCTTTATCATCGCTGCTTTTCGCATATCTTTTGATTCGTTGTTCTTTATCTCTCTAGATCATCGTCTGTATCTCTCGTTTCCCTTATCCCTAACCAAAGGGTCTCGACCTGAAACGTCACCCATTCCTTCCCTCCAGAGATGCTGCCTGTCCCACTGAGTTACTCCAGCTTTTTGGACTACCTTCTGAATGTATAGTTACATCAACTTGAGTTTATTGTCATATGCACAAATACGGTGAGATACAGGAACAATGAAATTCTTGTTTTCACTGACTTATAGATATTAATGTTTTTGTGTTTGTCTCAGTGCATGTGATGCTTTTGCAAGCAAGAGTTTGACTGGCCTTCAAATCTCGTTGTATTTGTGCATATGACAATAAACTCATCTAGATTTGAAAAGGCTTATGAAAATGCCGTCTACAGCCAACCAGGACAGAATAAAAGGAAAGAGAGGAAGGTCAGAAAAATTGTTTCAAGGAGAACTTGATGTAAGTACCAAAGGAATGTGACTTTCAGCTTGAAACTTGGAAGAGCTTAACAGAAATGGCAGAGTCTAGATTTCTGCTGTGAAGTATGGCCCGGCACATTTCAAAATCAACAGAATATTAACAGCTGTAAAAAAGCATTGCCATGGAACAGTCAACAAAAAAGCAGAGAGCAATGTTTAAAGGATGATTGATGACAATCAAACTCACAGTCGCTCACCCCATTGGCTTTCTAATTCTATACCATGTACATAAGGTCATAAGGAATAGGTGTAGAATTAGGCCATTTGGCCCATCAAGTCTACTCCATCCAGGGCCGGATTTAGATGAAGTGAGGCCCTAAGCTGTTCCACTTGTGAGCCCCCCCCCCCCCCCCCAATCCCCCACCCCCACGACTAGAGGTAGATGGTCCCCCAGAATTACACCGATTTGCAGCCGAGCGTGGCCAATGAGATAAGGGGCCGGAAAGCTGCACTTTATTTATTTATTTATTGCCACTGTTAGTGTCGAGTTATTGGCTTAAAACATTATTATTCTGAAATGGAGGGCAAGGAAAATGACTGAAGGGTTGTTTAGAGACTACAGTGTGTTGTGACAGCATATGTAAAAAAGGTCAGAAATGTTTTGCTGAGGTTAAATATCAATCATATTCCTTTTTAATAGCACAAGAAAATAGGAGCAGGAGTAGGCTATTCCGTCCCTCAAGCCTGCCATACCATTCCATACGATCGCTGCTGACCCATGCTGGCCTCAACTCCTCTTCTGTGCCAAGTCCCCATAACCCTCAATTCCTCGATGGTTCAAATATTTCTATCTATTGTTACTTCAGCCAGATTCTAATCATCAACTCACTGCTGACCTCCACACAGTCACTCAAGTGGGGGGGGGGGGGGGGGGGGGGGGCTTTAACTAACCTTAGAGCAGGGTTTGGGTTCAAGTGTCTCACCAATCCTGTAGTGCCAGAATGTCACAACAATGATGTTGCTTGTGTGGTCCTTGAGGTTGAAATCACTGCTGCACCCAGACTAATGTCTGCACATTAGTGTGTTGAACTCACTAGATAGCATACCACAGATTCCGAGGATAGACACAAAGTCCTGGAGTAACTCAGCGGGTTAGGCAGCACCTCTGGAGAAAAACGATGGGTGGTGTTTCAGGTGGGGACTCTTCCTCAGACTGTCTGAAGAAAACTGGGGCAGTCCGAAGAAGAGTCCTGACCCGAAACGTCACCCATCCTTTTCTCCCAGAGATGCTGCCTGACCTGCTGAGTTACTCCAGTACTTTGGGTCTATCTTCAATATTTACTAGCAACTGCAGTTCCTTACTTCACATAAAACAGATCCCTGCAGCCTGCTGAATGCAATTGGTTTTCAATTAAAAAAAGAATGTCTGTTCCATTAAAACCAAGGTACAGTGGAGTGGAAATTCCAGGTCTGCATTTAAAACAAATATTCATTGCATCAATTTTATCGAGATATGTAAAATCATTAGGGGTATAGATGTGGATGGTTACAGTATTTTTCCCAGAGAAGGGTAATCTATATTCATAGTTGAGGGGGCCTGAGGATAACCTTTCCACACACAGTATGGTGCATATATGGAAATAAGCTGCCAGATAAAGCTGCAATGGTGGATACATCTACTACATTTAAAAGACATTTGGATAGGCACATGGATAGAAGAGGTTTCAAGGAATAGGGGCCGAATGCAAGCAAATGGGACTATGCCTAATTCGTAGCCAGCATGAATGAACATGGAACATAGAGCCATACAGCACAGGAACAGGCCCTTCGGCCCACAATGTCTGTGTAGAACATGAAGTCGAGTCCAACTCTCATCTGTCTGCACATAATCCATAGTTGGGTTGGGAAGATGAGTTAGGCTGAAGAGTTTCTTTTCATGCTGAATGATTCTACCACTCTAATCAATTCATGTGTGAAGGTCAAAATGCAAGAGTAGATGAATAAATAAATACATTTCATGGACAAAGTAAAATTCATTACGTGCCACAACTAACTCAACTAGTTCAGTCTAGTTTAATTTAATTTACTTTAGTTTTGATTTGATTAGTTTATTATTGTCATGTGTATTGAGGTGCAGTGAAACGTTTTTGTTTGCATGCTATCTAGTCAGAGTAAAGACTAGACATGAATACAATCATACTGCTCGTACTCGCTAGAATTCAGAAGATTGAGGGGGGTCTTATAGAAACTTACAAAATTCTTAAGGGGTTGGACAGGCTAGATGCAGGAAGATTGTTCCCGATGTTGGGGAAGTCCAGAACAAGGGGTCACAGTTTCAGGATAAGAGGGAAGTCTTTTAGGACCGAGATGAGAAAATCATTTTTTACACAGAGAGTGGTGAATCTGTGGAATTCTCTGCCACAGAAGGTAGTTGAGGCTAGTTCATTGGCTATATTTAAGAGGGAGTTAGATGTGGCCCTTGTGGCTAAAGGGATCAGGGGGTATGGAGAGAAGGCAGGTACAGGATACTGAGTTGGATGATCAGCCATGATCATATTGAATGGCGGTGCAGGCTCGAAGGGCCGAATGGCCTACTCCTGCACCTATTTTCTATGATTCTATGTTTCTATACTACTCACAGTGCTCAGAAAAAGGATAAAGGTGCACCATTTAGTACAACATTTAGTGCAACTAGCTAGGAAAGGGAATGTACTCCATTAATGATACTACATAATGGCAACCTGTCGCTGTAGAAAGTGCAGTCATGTTTTCCCCTCGTTATTGAATAAGCTGCTGAGTCTCACTGTCGACTGGGTGGCAATGTGGTTAAAGTGAGAGAAGGCAGCTGGATGCAGTGGGGCTGTCCCATCAACAGGAGGCAGTGCCACTAGGGAATGAGGAGTGACTGCCCTGGTGTAAAGAGCCTATTTGCCAGTGCAGGGGGCTGTAAATCTGCTTCCATTTCTGAGAGGAAGCACACACATAGTCATTACCCATGAACAAGAAGGAGGATTGAACCTTTCCTGTTGCCGTTATGCTCTTTTGGTTTTCTTTTGAATCTCCACTTGTGAAACAAATGCTTTTGTGAAAGACCTGGTCAGAATGCCATGAAACTGCCGACAGAGATTTATATCAGTGCTTTCTCTGATGTAAAGGACATGAATCGCCTTGTAGATGCAGCCTGTGTTTACTTTGGCCTTTACAGCTCAATTTTCCGGCCATCGTAAACACACGTCACAAAACCCATAACTATCAGAAACACAGGCATCCCTTTTTTTTTGCTCACCAGAATGTTCTCGGAGAATTAGAGCTCACTTTTTAAAAGCTCCTTTCAAGTTCTTTGAGTGGGGACTGTTCTGAAGGTTGGCATTGTGCGAAGAAGGAAGTGCATTTTGATCCTAGTCTGGAGCTGCTTTTGCAAGGCTCATTCCTGTGGCCGGTCCTTGATCCACACATCTTGCTACGCACTCAGCTAAAACCCGATGCTGGATTCTACAAGACAGGTCAACAGTGAGATCCTGTTTTCGGCAAGGCTTCCTGGTGGCTGATATTAGCAAATCCGGGAGTTTTGGCTTCTAGATGCGGCCAGCTGCTTAAAGCCTGCGTGTCTAAAGCCACCGTTGTTGGCACTGGTCTGAGTGGGCATGAAAGCAGCTTCGGCTCAGTGAGCTGATCGCAGTCTGGGCAAAGGTCCAGCCATTAGCCTCGGAGTGCCCAGGTCCGCATTCTCTCAGGGTTCCTGTTCTGAAACAGTGCAGAAAATAACTAAAACCCAATCAGCAGCTTCAATAAACAGTTCATTCTGCTTCCCAGTCAAGATGACAATATAAAACAGCCCTGACTATGGACCTGGGGCGTAAAATTGTATGTAACAACACAGATTTGTCACACACCAGGCCATGGTATGTTGCAATAATTCAACCCAAAATACCATTTTGAAGGCAATTGAACCAAACTGTTTAAGAAGGAACTGCAGATGCTGGAAAATCGAAGGTAGACAAAAACGCTGGAGAAATTCAGCAGGTGAGGCAGCATCTATGGAGCGAAGGAAATAAACAACGTTTCGGGCCGAAACCCTTCTTCAGACTGTGTCAGGTTTATGAGAAAGCCCTTAGTAAGTAAGTAAGTAAGTTTTATTTATATAGCACGTTTTAAGTCAACTCGCATTGACACCAAAGTGCTTTACATAAATTAAATAATAAGTTTCCATACAAACCATAGAAAAAGGTTAAAAAAAATAAAGAAAATGGACACAACACATTATAGAGTTCAACACAAACGTCCCCCCACAACAGAATCAAAAATTTACACTGTGGGGAAAGGCACCAGAAAGTTAAGTCATTCTTCCTCTGAAACACCCGAGGTCGGGGCCCATTTGTGGCCTTGCAGCCAGTCCGATGATTTTCAGGGCCCTCTTGCCGCGAAGATGGAACTCCAGCGTCGGGTGAAACAATTCCTCAAGCGGCTGGGAAAGTCTGGAGCGGCTGCCTCCTCCCCGGAGACCGGAGACCGGGGCACTCGTCAGGCCGCGCCGGTTGGAGCTCCGGCCCCGGCGAACTCGATCCCAGGCTCCGCGGCGCTCCAAATCCAGCGCCGCCCGCGGCCGGACGCCCGCAGCCACAGCTCCGCGATGTTGGGAGTCGGCGGCCACAGCGCTCCGGAGCTTACCGCAAGGCGACCCGGTAAGGCATCGCCCGCTCCGTGGCTCCGCACCGTGATGGTGTCCTTACGCTGTGCCGCCGCCGAAGCTGTAGTCCCGGCCGGTCCCGACAGGAAACGCCGCTCCATTCTCGATGGTAGGCCGCGAGGACGGGGCGAAGAAGCAGCTCGGAGGGATGCTGCCTCTCCGACCAGGTAGGTGACTAAGAATTAAAGTTTCCCCCTTCCCCACCCCCACCCACCACCCACCACATAAAAGACCTCCACTAACATTTTGGACAGGACTTAAAATAAAAAAAAGGTGAAGAGACGGACTGCGGGCAGGCTGCCATACACAGACGGCGCCCACTCCTGCACATCCGCCATCTTAAACCATTCATCCCTTGCCATATTAACACTATCCAACACCCACTAGGAACAAATTTTACATTTACCAAGCCAATTTACCTACAAACCTGTACGTCTTTGGAGTGTGGGAGGAAACTGAAGATCTCGGAGAAAACCCACGTGTTCACGGGGAGAACATACAAATTCCGCACGGGCAGCACCCATAGTCGGTATCGAACCCGGATTTCTGGCGCTGCGAGCGCTGTACAGCAGCAACTCTACCACTGTGCCACAGTACCGCCATGTGCAAGACTTCACCTTGTTCAAGGGTCCTGCACATGCAATAAATAAAATGGTGTCAATAAACAGGGCACTAGATTTTGACTGATCAATGGTGATAAATCGAACCCTTCAATGGAACTAAAAGCCAGAAAGTATATAATTCATTTTACACCACAGCTGTTTTTCAAGGATAAAATCTTAGTGTACAATGTGGTGGCACAGCGGTAGAGTTGCTGCCTAAAGGGCCTGTCCCACAAGCATGCGACTCCATGCGGCAAGCTCGACCTAACGTGGTCGCTTGAGCCGTATGGCCTCGCGGGGCCGGTCCCACTTCGATCGCTGGAGCCGTATGGAGTTGTGCGGAGCTGGTCCCGACATCGCATGGGGCTCCGAAAAACTGACCGTGTTCAAAAATTCTGTGCGGCAACGGCCTGCCGGCCCGCAGCCGCCTCGACGCCGTACGCACCGCCTCGACAGGAGTGCGCAGCGTCTCGACGCAGTACGCAGCGTCTTGACGACGTACGTCACGCGCGAACTTCCCGCGGACTTCGTTCGAACTTCACATCACTCACTCGACCTCCGTGCGGCCCCCGTTTCCATTTTGGTCGCGCTCGCCGCATGCAGGCGCATGCTGGTGGGACCAGCCCTGTACGGGGATCACTCGACCTCCGCGCGGCCCCCGCTTCCGGTTTGGTCGCGCTTGCTGCATGCAGGTCGCATGCTCGTGGGACAGGCCCTTTACAGCACCAGAGACCCGGGTTCGATCCTGACTACGGGTGTTGTCTGTACGGAGTTTGTACATTCTCCCCGTGACCTGCGTGTGTGTTCTCCGGGATCTCTGGTTTCCTCCCACACTCCAAAGCCTAGAGATTTGTAGGTTAATTGGCTTGGTAAAATTTTAAATTGTCTCTCGTGTGTAGGATAGTGTTAGTGTGCGGGGCAGCCTCAGTGGGCCAAAGGGCCTGTTTCCGTCCTGTATCTCTAAACTAAATAAAACAAAACAATTTTCCCCAATGAGGAAATTGAAAATTACTCATGGGATGAGGAGCCAAGGCAAAAATGTATTTGACGTGATAACCTGTGCTTTCACATTTAAAGGATTGCACATTGTAATCTTTTCAAGTTTCAAAGCCCTAAAATAAACAAAAAACAAATGATTATTATTGAGCCCAGCAGATGAGTGTCTAAAGCATTCGTGTAACATTCCTCCATGCATCATTTCGTCTTCTCATTTGCTCTTCCACATGGCATTTTGCCCTCCCAGTTGCCCTTCACGAATGATTATAATGGAAGCATTAATCCATAACGACAGGGGCAGAGGAATCTTGTACAAACACATTAAGCATTTCACTGCTGTTGTTGATGTTGTACTTTCCAAATCATGCCAGCTTATTTGGACTACACAATAAATTACAAACCCTGCAGCGCAAAGAAAGAAGACTTGCAGCCACAGATATTGACGGAGATTTTTAGCCCTTGTACAGTCTTGGATGGCCTGGCTGAGAGCTCCAGTTGGAATATGCTCATGTTGTTTGTGATCCTAATAAAGGGCAAGCCATTTGGGACTGAGATGAGTGTAGATTGATGATGCATGTGAACCAATCACACATAAACTAGCATCACTAACTCCACCTCACTTATACTAACACTCCTTCCCGGCACTGCCAGGATGCACTGATAATCTGTTGTCATCAACGCTGTTAAGCTTTAGTGCTCATTAAAGATGTGTTTAAATCAAACACGGTTTCTGGCACATGTTTACATGGTGTCAGAAGTGGTCTGACCCACTCCTTCTGTATTATGGTTTTTATTTGATCTTTTGTGAGTTTTGTTTTACTTTACGATGGCCTCTTCTTGTCGATAGCCCGACCCTCTTGTCTTTGATGCGGATATCAGCGAACGCTGGGCCACGTTTGAAATTGATTACCAGCACTACATGAACATTGCACACCGGAATGAACCAGATACTGTCAAGGCCACTCTCCTGCTCAACCTTGCGGACCCAACCCTCCCTGGACATCGCTGGCGGCAGACATTTTCGAATGGTGCGGAAAGCACTACCTCGTTCTGGTCGACTCCTTTTCTAACTGGTTTGAACTAGACCAACTGACCTCCCTCACGTCTGAGATGGTCATCAAGAAGCTGAAGAGACACTTCTCCGCCTATGCCGTTCCTGTTTGCCTGAGAACCGACAATGGTCAGCAGTTCACCAGCCACATGTCAGCTTTTCGCAGACCGATGGAACTTCCAGCACGTCACGAGCAGTCCCGAGTATCCACAGAGTAATGGACTCGCTGAACGTGCTGTCAGAAGTGCCAAGCACTTGCTGGAGGGAGCGCGCATTTCAAAGTCAGACCTCTATCTCGATCTCCTGAATTTCAGAAACGTTGCCAGAGACGGAACCTTGGGATCGCCAGCACAGTGACTGATGTCGAGATTGACGAGGTCTCCGGTCCGCACCGCACAACAGCAGCTGGTTCCTCGTGCGTTGGAGTCTGCCACTATCCATAAACGTCTCCAAGAGAAGCATGACATCCAGAAACGATCATAGGACAGTTCCAGCAGACCACTCGAGCCTCTGCTGCCGGGGCAGGTCGTCCGTCTACGAACTTCGACTGGACATTCCCGTCTGGGCACTGTTGTCAGCCCGACTGACGAGCCACGATCCTACCTGGTGGACTGTGAGGGAGCGGTATACGGGAGAAGTCGACAACACCTGCTTGCTGTGGGGGAGCCCCGACCACCACCTGCTGGTCCCTATGCTTCGCCGCTCCAGTTCCAACTGCCCTCTGCGATGTCTCCCACCTGTCCCCGCATGCCTTACAGACGACAGATGGCACAATGGGCTAAGTGTTCGGCTGGCGACCGGAAGGTGGCCGGTTCGAATCCCGCTTGGAGTGCATACTGTCGTTGTGTCCTTGGGCAAGACACTTCACCCACCTTTGCCTGTGTGTGAATGTGTGTGAGTGATTGGTGGTGGTCGGAGGGGCCGTAGGCGCAGAATGGCAGCCACGCTTCCGTCAGTCTGCCCCAGGGCAGCTGTGGCTACAGAAGTAGCTTACCACCACCGAGTGTGACTGAGGAGTGAATGAATAATGCGATGTAAAGCGCCTTAGTATTAGAAAGGCGCTATATAAATCCCATCCATTATTATTATTATTATACCCCTCCTCGTCCCTCGGTCTCCACTAACCACGGGGCCTCACCTACTACATGTTTCCCTTTTCAGTCACCACAAGCTTCCACCGCACCATTCTCGCCTCCAGACTCTCCGTCCCATCTTTCTGGAGAGGGAGGGGAGGGTTGGGTCCGCACGCGCTCGGGCCGTGTTAGCAGACCACCACACGGATATGGCGAGTATGTTTAACTCCATGGCATGGGTGCCCTTTCCACACTTAATCCCAAGGGGGAAGGATGTAGATTGATGATGCATGTGAACCAATCACACATAAGCCAGCATCACTAACTCCACCCCACTATAACACTTATACTAACACTCCTTCCCAGCACTGCCAGTTTGAGCTGCTAAGATGCACTGACAACCTGTTGTCATCAACGCTGTTAAGCTTTAGTGCTCATTAAAGATGTGTTTAAATCAAACATGGTTTCTGGCACATGTTTACAATGAGGAAAAACATTTTCACCCAGAGTTATGAATCAGTGGAATTCTCTGCCATAGTCAGATATAGGTCTTAGGGCCAATGGAGTCAAGGGATATGGGGAGAAAGCAGGAATGGGGTACTGATTCTGGATGATTAGCCATGATCATATTGAATGGCGGTGCTGGCCTGAAGGGCCAAATGGCCTACTCCTGCATCTATTTTCTATGTTTCTATGATGAGTGAAATGACCCAGGCCTGGAGACTGCTGCATAGGTTACACCACCAGTCGATCCCTCAGTAAGTCCCACCAAACACAGCAAGCACAGTTTAGTTTAGTTTTAGTTTAAAGATACAGGGTGGAAACAGGCCCTTCGACCCACTAATTCCAGGATGACCAATGATCAACCACACTAGTTCTATTGAACACACTAGGGATAATTTACAGGAACCAATTAACCTGCATGTTTTTGGAATATGGGTGGAAACAGAAACACCCAGAGAAAACCCTGCGGTCACAGGGAGAACATACTTAACTAGGAGCGAATCTGGGTCTCTGGTGCTGTAAGGCAGGAACTCTACCGCAGATAGACACAAAAAGCTGGAGTAACTCAGCGGGACAGGCAACATCTCTGGAGAGAAAGAATGGGTGATGTTTCAGGTCGAGTCCCTTCTTCAGGCTCTACCGATGCATCACTGTGACCTCAAATATCAACGTTGTGGATTTATATAAGATCATGAGGGGCAGAGAAAGGGTGAATAGCCACAGTTTTCCCCCCAGGCTGGGGAGTCCATAACTAGAGAGCATAGGTTTCAGGTGAGAGGGGGAAAGTTTTAAAAGGGATCTGAGGGGCAGTAAATGTGAGTAAATCCAATCCCTAAGAATCGACTCCAATCATTTCTTTGCTACTGATGTGGCACAATAGGACAGTGCATCGGTAGAGTTGCTGTTGCACAGAGTTGCACAGTGCCAGAGTCCCGGGTTCAATCCTGACTGTGGGTGCTGTCTGCACAGTTTGTACGTACTCCCTGTGATCGCGTGGGGTTTTCTCCAGGTGCTCCGGTTTCCTTCCACATTCCAAAGACATACGGGTTTGTATGTTAATTGGCTTCGGTAAAATTTGTAAATTGTCCTTAGTAAGTAGGATAGTCCAAGTGTATGGGAAGATCACTTGTTGGTGCAGTCTCGGTGGGCCAAAGAACCTGTTTCTACGCTGTATGTCTAAGGTCTAAAAGTAAAGCCTAAAGATGCACGGCTCACCTGCCTATAAGCTCCTAGTTTGTTTTTGTTGCCCTTCTTAAGCAAAAGAACAACTTTGGCTATTCTCTACACTTATGGAATCTCACCTCTGTTATAAAGAGGATATAAACATCATGTTTCGACTGCAGCAATCTCTCGCTGCCCTCAGTATCCTGGGATTCCATCTTAATGTTTTTCAAAAGTTCCAACACCTCCTCCTTCTTAATATCACCATGCTCTGGAATATCAGCATTACACCTGATCTCACTATTATACATACATCTCCTTCTCCTTGGTGAATACCGATGTAACTTATTTATATATGACCTCTTCTACTTCCTCTGGCTCCAGATATACATTGCCTCCTTTGTCCCTAAGTGGTCCTACCCCTTCTCCAGCTACCATCTTGCTTTTAATATACATATAAAACCATTTGGGATTCTCCTTAATCCCACGCAAGAATATTTCAAGGCTCTTTTGAGCCCTCCTAATTCCTTGTTTAAATTCTTTCAGGTCTGAGATCCAACATCAGACGTTTATGGCCTGAAACACATGGGGTCCACGTTCAATCCTGACCTTAGGAGCTACCTGTTTGAAATTTAGATCTCCTCACTGTGACTATACAGGACTTTTCCATGTTCTCAGTTTCCTCCCATAGCCCAAAGATGTGCGGGTTGGTAATTGTAAATTGCCGCTAGTATGTAGGTCAGTGGTAAAATCCAAGGCGGGCGAGGTTGATGAGAATATGAAAAGAATAATAAATTGGATTGGAAATGGCAGCTTCGGAGGGTAGCCGTCGAGCCAGTCCCATGGTCCGTGGCTTCAGGGTGAGCCGCTGAGCTGGTCCCCATGGTCGCACTGAAGGGCTAGCAGATCGTAGCTTCAGGGGGAGCCGGTCAAGCATGGCTGAATGGAAAACGCAACAGATCATGGCCTGCAGGAGGAAGTTGCTGAGCCTGCCCCCAGTCCGTTGGCCCCAGGCCTGGAAGGACCGCAGGCCTGGAAGGGGGAAGCTGCTGTGCCGGCCCCTGCTTGTCCGCTGGGGACCAGGGACAAGGAAGATGGAGTCAGCCGGGCAAGGAGGGAGGTCGGTAGGAGAGGAGAGGGAACCGGAGTCGGCTGTGAGAGGCACCCAGGGGAACAAAGAACGGACACGGAGTGGGATGTGGCATCCAAGGAAGGAGACGGCTGGAGGTCAGCAACAACCTGGGACTTGCCTGGTACAGGCACCGCTTGTAAGGACTGGAGCGTGGACTTTGAACATGGCGCCAATACATGGCGCCTCCTGCTTGTGGCTCTGTAGATTATTCCTGTACACTTGCTAATCAGGGGCATGGTGATACTCTTCTGGACTGTTTGTAAGGAAAAAAAATTCACTGCGTTAACAATTAACATATGTGACAATAAAAAGCACAATTGACAATTGACAATTGACAATATAGGAAAGGACACACAGTGCTGGAGTAACTCAGTGGGTTAGGCAGCATCACTCGATAACATGGATAGGTAAGGTTTCGGGTCGGGACCCTTCTACAGCATAACATTCTGGGGCCTAAACAAGTGATAAACCTGCTACCTGAACCCAGTCAACAGATACTAGCTCAGGGTAAATAGATTTCAGTTTATTGCTGGTCGCTTATTTCTGGATAAACTAGCTAAACGTTTGGGTTTGCTCCAACCTCAACCTTGGCCAGAACTCCATTGACTTATAAACTTCCAGGGAAAGATAAGTCGCCTGGTCCAGTAATTTTAGAAATTTCTCATGATGTTGTGATTAACTTTGGTATCCGAGCAGGATGTACACAAGTATAAATCTACGGCAGAATTTACAATTTGTGCAAAATATTTGCTTTACGCTGAGAAAAAATGAAAATTGCATTCTGCAAATTTGTAGAGTTATTTGGAATTGGACTGAATATACAATGTATAAACCTCTTCACAAACCACTTCCTTCCCATCCTCAGCTATTCCTGCCAACATGCCCTTCCGTTCTTCTCTCCCTCATTTACTTATCTACTTTCCCCTTCAATGCATCAATGCTGTATTCCATAACTTCTCATGGTGATTTATGACGTTATAATTCTTTTTGTCAGTGTTCTGTAACTTTTTTGTTAAAATAAAATCTACTGGTTCCAAACCTGGTAGCACTTAGAGATGGGCAATCACAGCAGGGACCAAGCATGCTAAAGAGATTTAAGATTAGGATCACAGTGAAAGTCCTTTCTTGACGCCTGATATTCTATTCATGCTGATGAAGAAAAGCCTGAAGAAAAAGTTATGCCCCGATCTGCATGAAAAAGCTATTATTTCCATATCTTCTAACTGGTGTGCTAACTTTGGTAATTTCCCTTGAGCTGTCTTGTGCTGAGTAATGTACTAAGGGGTCCAGTCGCAACTTAGTGAAGACAGATGTTAATGCTGAACAAGTAAAGTTAATGGGCCTACACAAGACTCTTGACAGCTTGCCCGATTTTCTTTCTCATTGCGTAGGCAGAGCTTCTTTCTCTTGCCTTGCTTCAAACCATCGTATTTGGTGGAAGAATAGAAATGGCAAAAACTCCTTATATACACCAATGGTAAGGTATAACTTCCTTATAGAGGAGCATGTGTAAGGTTACCACAGAAGCGTATATCATAGATGAATTATTTCACAGCACCCACTGGAAGCAGGTGGAGAAAGAATTGAGTTTGTTCCATGGTACTTGACAACTGCCATCGTCTCAGGGAAAATAACTTCTAGTGACTTCCAACTCCACTTGAAAATACATCTCAGCACTATCCCAGTGAGGAGTTCATCTGCAATACTGTTTTTAAAATCATTGGTGCCTTGTAAATTTATGCATCAACTCAGCGAGTGGAGATCATGCCAGTTTTATTTAATACTAGACGTTAGGTCCCATGGGAGGGCTGGGAGGGCTGGTCCCGCAACGCAATATTCCACCTCTCCACCAATTCCAATATTGGTGGCCAGTGGGGGGGGGGGGGGGGGGGGGGGTAGGGGCGGATGGGGGGGGGGGGGGCTTTCTGGAACACTAGAATGGGTGTTGTGGGCTGAAGGGACTGGTTTCCAGAGGGCTAGTATGGACATAGTGGGCCAAATGGATTATTGGGGTGGCAGCTCAGTCACTCAAGCCTGATGTGCTGGCAGCTCACTCACTCACGGCTGGTGGGCTGGCAGTTGACTCACGGCTATTTCATGAAATTTCAAGCAGGGTGCAAGGCCACCAAATTCAAATGCAGTTTCCTACAATTTCAAGCAGGGTGCAAGGCCACCAAATCCAAGTGCAGTTTCATACCACTTCAAGCAGGGTGCAAGGCCACCAAATTCAAATGTAGTTTCATACTATTTCATGCAAGGTGCAAGGCCACCACATTCAAATGCAGTTTCATGTCATTTCAAGCAGGGGGAAACCACCATGAAACCACCATAAAACCACCATAAAACCACACAAAACACCACAAAACACACTCATAGTTCAGTAGACATTCAGTGTGTTCAGTTGATTCGCAGCTCAGACAGAGTCGTAATCTCTCCCTCCCCCATCTAGCAGAGACTGGGCCGCACCCACATTTCCGGGTTTTATAATCCCTCCCCCCTCCCACCGGAAGGCGCGTGGCCTTCATGACGTGATTGACAGGAGAGAGATTCTCAACATTTTTTCAACACTAATAACACTTTTATTTTTCATTGATGGGAAGAATCCTCTGCACCTGATGAGCGGAGGGGGACTGAGTAAGATGGCCGAAAATCACAGCCGTAAGTGGTAGCGTTTTATCTAAAATCAATATACAGTGCAAACAGGAAGTTGTCAAGTTTAGATTTTTAATCATTTGCCATTTCAAACCAACCACTACCAACCATTTGCTGTGCATTATTTCAAACCAACCATCACCAACCATTTGCTGTGCTTCATTTCAAACCAAGCACCACCAACCATTTGCTGTGCTTTATTTCAAACCAAGCACTTGCTGTGCTTTATTTTAAACCAACCACATTTTCATTTTCAAACCACATTAAGGGCACTCAAGGTTAGTAAAACCACACTCACAGTTTAGTAGACATGTGTTCAGTGTTATTCACAGCTCAGACTGAGACGTGACCCTCTTGCTCTTCCATCTTGCAGAGATTGACTGAGGCATTCAACACTTCCGGGTTTTCAAGTCCCTCCGGAATGGGTGTGGCCTTCAGAAGAGAGGATCTCAACATTTTTTAAACACTAATAACTCTTTTATTTTTCACCTATGGGTAAAATCCTCTTGTCCTGCGCAGTGGAGGGGGACTCTGAGTAAGATGGCCAAAAATCACAAGCCGTGTGTCAGCTTTTGTTCTAAAATCAATATACAGAATAACAGGAAGTGGTCAAAATCAGACTTTTAATAATATATATTGAAGGGGAATACTAAAAAGAAGTGCTTGGCAAGCGATACAGGCTTGCGATACAGGCCCACTTTGCAGAGCAATAAATTGAATCCCAGTGCTGCATCAGGTCGTTCATGCTTAAATAACACCTATCTTATCATTCCTACAATAGACACAAAAAGCTGGAGTAACTCAGCAGGACAGACAACATCTCTGGCGAGAAGGAATGTGTGATATTTCGGGTTGAGACATCATCTCCTTCTTACACATATCATTCCTACTGCTCCAAAAACAATTGGTAGACATCTTGTCTTTGTATTCCATTTAGTAAGTAAGTAAGTAAATTTTATTTTTGTAGCACATTAAATCAACACGCGATGAAACCAAAGTGCTTTACATAAAATAAATAATTAAGTTTCCGTACATCCATAGATGTACATCCATAGTACTCATTACCTTTTCTTGCTTCAAAGACAAATGTCTGCCAATTTTTAAAAAATTTGCATTCCATTTAGTATTAATTATTTTTATTTGCTTCAAATTTTCACTTGAACCCGAGGGGGGCCAATATCCTGGCGGGGAAATTCGCAAAGGCTACTGGGGAGACTTTAAACTAGAACGGTTGGGGCGAGGGACTCAAATAGAGAAAGCTAGTAGACAGAATGGGAGGCAGGAAGCAGAAAAGGGAAGCACTCGGGCACAAGAGGAGAAAGAAAAAAAAGGAAATAAACAGAGAATAAGAGGCGGGGGGTTTCTTAAATGTGCATATTTTAATGCTAGGAGCATTGTAAGAAAGGTGGATGAGCTTAGAGTCTGGATAGACACCTGGAAGTATGATGTTGTGGCGATCAGTGAAACATGGTTGCAGAAGGGCTGTGATTGGAAACTAAATATTCCAGGATTTCGTTGCTTCAGGTGTGATAGAATTGGAGGGGCAAGAGGTGGAGGTGTTGCATTACTAGTCAGGGAAGATATTACACCAGTGCTTTGGCAGGATAGATTGGAGGGCTCATCTAGGGAGGCTATTTGGGTGGGAAGTGGGAAAGGGGTAGCAACACTTATAGGGGTGTATTATAGACAACCAAATGGGGATCTGGAATTGGAAGAGCAAATATGTAAGGAGATAGCAGATATTAGTAGTAAGCACAAAGTAGTGATTGTGGGAGTTTTCAACTTTCCACACATAGACTGGGAAACACATTCGGTAAATGGGCTGGATGGTTTGGAGTTTGTAAAATGTGTGCAGGATAGTTTTTTGCAGCAATACATAGAGGTACCTACTAGAGGAGGGGCAGTGTTGGACCTCCTGTAAGGAAATGAGACGGGACAGGTGGCGGAAGTATGCGTTGGGGAGCACTTCGGGTCCAGTGATCACAATACCATTAGTTTCAATATAATTATGGAGAGGGTCAGAACTGGACCTAGGGTTGAGATTTTTGATTGGAGAAAGGCTAACTTTGATGAGATGCAAAATGATTTAAAAGGAGTGAACTGGGACATTTTGTTTTATGGGAAGGATGTAGAAGAGAAATGGAGGACATTTAAAGGGGAAATTTTAAGAGTACAGAATCTTATGTTCCTGTTCGGTTGAAAGGAAACAGTAAAAAGTGGAAAGAGCCCTGGTTTTCAAGGAAAATTGGACATCTTGTTCGGAAAAAGAGGGAGATCTACAATAATTATAGGCAGCATGAAGTAAATGACGTGCTTGAGGAGTATAAGGAATGTAAAAATAATCTTAAGAAATAAATTAGAAAAGCTAAAAGAAGACATGAGGTTGCTTTGGCAAGTAAGGTGAAAGTAAATCCAAAGGGTTTCTACAGCTATATTAATAGCAAAAGGATAACGAGGGATAAAATTGGTCCATTGGAGAGACGGAGTGGACAGCTATCTGCAGAGCCAAAAGAGATGGGGGAGATATTGAACAATTTCTTTTCTTCGGTATTCACCAAGGAGAAGGATATTGAATTATGTGAGGTAAGGGAAACTAGTAAAGTAGCTATGGATACTATGAGTTTCAAAGTAAAAGAAGTACTGACACTTTTGAAAAATATAAAAGTGGATAAGTCTCCAGGTCCTGACAGGATATTCCCTAGGACATTGAGGGAAGTTAGTGTAGAAATAGCCGGGGCTATGACAGAAATATTTCAAATGTCATTAGAAACGGGAATAGTCCCCGAGGATTGGCGTACTGCGCATGTTGTTCCATTGTTTAAAAAGGGTTCTAAGAGTAAACCTAGCAATTATAGGCCTGTTAGTTTGACTTCAGTGGTGGGCAAATTAATGGAAAAGATACTTAGAGATAATATATATAAGCATCTGGATAAACAGGGTCTGATTAGGAACAGTCAGCATGGAGTTGTGCCTGGAAGGTCATGTTTGACTAATCTTCTTGAATTTTTTGAAGAGGTTACTAGGGAAATTGACGAGGGCAAAGCAGTGGATGTTGTCTATATGGACTTTAGTAAGGTCTTTGACAAGGTTCCTCATGGAAGGTTGGTTAAGAAGGTTCAACTGTTGGGTATAAATGCAGGAGTAGCAAGATGGATTCAACAGTGGCTGAATGGGAGAAGCCAGAGGGTAATGGTGGATGGTTGTTTGTCGGGTTGGAGGCAGGTGACTAGTGGGGTGCCTCAGGGATCGGTGTTGGGTCCTTTGTTGTTTGTCATGTACATCAATGATCTGGATGCAGGTGTGGTAAATTGGATTAGTAAGTATGCAGATGATACCAAGATAGGGGTGTTGTGGATAATGAAGAGGATTTCCAAAGTCTACAGAGTGATTTAGGCCATTTGGAAGAATGGGCTAAAAGATGGCAGATGGAGTTTAATGCTGATAAATGTGAGGTGCTACACCTTGGCAGGACAAATCAAAATAGGACGTACATGGTAAATGGTAGGGAATTGAAGAATGCAGGTGAACAGAGGGATCTGGGAATAACTGTGCACAGTTCCCTGAAAGTGGAATCTCATGTAGATAGGGTGGTAAAGAAAGCTTTTGGTATGCTAGCCTTTATAAATCAGAGCATTGAGTATAGAAGCTGGGATGTAATGTTAAAATGTACAAGGCATTGGTGAGACCAAAACTGGAGTATGGTGTACAATTTTGGTCGCCCAATTATAGGAAGGATGTCAACAAAATAGAGAGAGTACAGAGGAGATTTACTAGAATGTTGCCTGGGTTTCAACAAGTAAGTTACAGAGAAAGGTTGAATAAGTTAGGTCTTTATTCTCTGGAGCGCAGAAGGTTAAGGGGGGACATGATAGAGGTCTTTAAAATGATGAGAGGGATAGACAGAGTTGATGTGGATCAGCTTTTCCCTTTGAGAAAAGGGAAGTTTCAAACAAGAGGACATGACTTCAGAATTAAGGGACAGAAGTTTAGGGGTAACATGAGGGGGAACTTCTTTACTCAGAGAGTGGTAGCGGTGTGGAATGAGCTTCCAGTGGAAGTGGTGGAGGCAGGTTCGTTGGTATCATTTAAAAATAAATTGGATAGGCATATGGATGAGAAGGGAATGGAGGGTTATGGTATGAGTGCAGGCAGGTGGGACTAAGGGAAAAAAGTTGTTCGGCACGGACTTGTAGGGCCGAGATGGCCTGTTTCCGTGCTGTAATTGTTATATGGTTATATGGTTATTTTAAAAGAAATGACCATGGGAACATCTGGTTAGACAAGCCTTTGTTTATTATGTTTGAAGATAGACACAAAGTGTTGGAGTAACTTAGCGGGTCAGGCAGCATCTCTGGAGAAAAAGGATGGGTGACGTTTCAGGTCAGGACCATTTTTCAGACTGAAAGTGGAGGGGAAGGAACTGCAGGTAAGAAAGCAGGGCCGGTAACAGACAACCAAGGAAGGGTGGACCCCGTAATGGCCCATTGCTGGCTGGGGAAGAAGTGATAACGAATGGATACAACGATGCGAACAGTGGAACTAGTAAGATACCCAGGGGAGGGGAGAGAGGGGGAGGGCTGGGGTTACTTAAAATTGGAGAAATCGACGTTCATATCACTGGGTTGTAAGTTGCCCAAGTGAAATATGAGATGCTGTTCTAGTTGTGTGTGGCCTCACTGATAGTGGAAGAGGCTCAGGACAGAAAGGCCATTTTGGGAATGGGAAGGGGAGGTAAAATGTTTGGAAAATGGGAGATCATGTAGGCCAGGCGGACTAAGCGTATGTATTCTCAAAACGATTGCCCAGTCTGCGTTTGGTCTCGTCAATATATAGGAGCCCACACAGGGAACAATGGATACAGAAGATGAGGTCGGAGGAGGTGCAAGTGAACCCCTTCCTCACCTGAAAAGACTGCCGGGGACCCTGGATGGAATCGAGGGGGGAGGTACAGGGACAGGTATTGCATCTCCTGCGGTTGCAACAAGGGAGTTGCGAAGCAAACGGTTTCTGCGGAAAACAGAAAGAGGTGATGGGAAGATGTGACTAGTGGTGGGATCCCGCTGGAGGTGGTGAAAAAGTTGGAGGATGATGTGTTATATGCGATGGCTGATGGGGTGAAAGGTGAGGACTAGGGAAAGTCTGTCCCTGTTTCGACTGGGGGGAGGGGGAGGGGGAGCAAGAGGAGTACTACGGGATATAGAATTTATTATGTTATTGATTCCAATAGTAAGTATGTTGCTGAGTTTGGAAATTAGATAGAGTACATGATGGGCCTGGATCTGGTCTATTTATCATCACTACTATATCTTTCATTCCTTTGTTCTATATCTCTCTATATCACCATTTATATCTCTTGTTTCCCTTTCACCTGACTCTCAGTCTGAAGAAGGTTCTCAACACAAAAAAACACCTATTCCTTTTCTCCAGAGATGCTGTCTGACCTGCTGGTACTCCAGTTTTTTGTGTTCTTATTCTGAGTTCATTATTCCCTTCCATTATGATGGAAGAGACTGCCCCTTCAGTCTTCTTGAATTAGGGTGGAGGGAAATCAACTTATAAAATCCCTGAGTGTGATCTGGTAGGTTGCAGTATTTGGTTACCTAGTGGTGACAGGATTACAGTTAGCCAACATGTTGGATCCAATATTGAAACATGGAGCTGCACTCTCCTCATTATTCTGTCATTTTTGGGAAATTAGCCTCAACTAGAAACATAGAAAATAGGGTCAGGACTAGGGCATTCAGCCCTTTGAGCCAGCACTGTCATTCAATATGATCATGGCTGATCACCCAGAATCAGTACCCCGTTCCTGCTTTCTCCCCATATCCCTTGATTTCGTTAGCCCTAAGAGCTCGATCTAACTCTCTCTTGAAAATATCCAGTTGGCCTCCACTGCCTTCTGTGGCAGAGAATTCCACAGATTCACAACTCTTTGAGTGAAAACGTTTTTCCTCATCTCAGTCCTAAATGGCCTACTGACTATTCATAAACTGTGACACCTAGTTCTGGACTCCCCCAACACCAGGAACATTTTTCCTGCATCTAGCCTGTCCAATCCCTTAAGAATTACATATGTTTCTATCAGATGCCCTCTCATCCTTCTAAATTTCATTGAATATAAGCCTAGTCGATCCATTCGATTGGGCTCATGGTTAGGCTGCATTTGGAGTATTCTGTGTAGTGAAGGCTTGGGTTAGTTGGCTAAAGAGGTTTACCAGAATGCTGATTTATAACATATAACATATAACAATTACAGCACGGAAAACAGGCCATCTCGGCCCTTCAAGTCCGTGCAGAGATTAGTAAAACAGAACACTTATTTTCCCCTAGTCCCATATACCTGCACTCAGACCATAACCCTCCATTCCTTTCCCGTCCATATACCTATCCAATTTATTTTTAAATGATAAAATCAAACCTGCCTCCACCACTTCCACTGGAAGCTCATTCCACACAGCTACCACTCTCTGAGTAAAGAAGTTCCCCCTCATGTTACCCCTAAACTTCTGTCCCTTAATTCTCAAGTCATGTCCTCTTGTTTGAATCTTCCCTACTCTCAATGGGAAAAGCTTATCCACGTCAACTCTGTCTATCCCTCTCATTATTTTAAAGACCTCTATCAAGTCCCCCCTTAACCTTCTGCGCTCCAAAGAAAAAAGACCTAACTTGTTCAACCTTTCTCTGTAACTTAGTTGCTGCAACCCAGGCAACATTCTAGTAGATCTCCTCTGTACTCTCTCTATTTTGATCAAAGAGTATTAGCTATGAGGAGAGATTGGACAAACTTGGATTTTTATCCGTAGGGCATTGAAAGCTGAGGGGAGAACTGATAAAAGTTTGTAAAATTATGAGGAATAGAAAGGGAAGACAGTCAAAACCTTTTTTACCTGGGGGGTAATATCAAAGACTAGAGGGCAAAGCTTTAATGTGAGAGACACAAAATGTAAAGATATGTGGGGCAAGATTTTTACACACAGAGGTGGGTGTCTGGAACATGGTGGTGGTAACAGAAACGGTAATGTCATTAAAGAGGTTTTTGGATAGGTACATGGATATGCAGGGAATGGAGGGATATGGATCGCATGCTGTTATATGATAATTTTTCCAAACAGTCTGTGACCCATAGCGCTGTGGCCGGTAGCGCGATATTTAGAACCCATAGCGCTGCGGCTGGTAGCACTTTGTTTAAATTCATAGAAACATAGAAACATAGAAATTAGGTGCAGGAGTAGGCCATTCGGCCCTTCGAGCCTGCACCGCCATTCAATATGATCATGGCTGATCAACCAACTCAGTATCCCGTACCTGCCTTCTCTCCATACCCTCTGATCCCCTTAGCCACAAGGGCCACATCTAACTCCCTCTTAAATATAGCCAATGAACTGGCCTCGACTACCCTCTGTGGCAGAGAGTTCCAGAGATTCACCACTCTCTGTGTGAAAAAAGTTCTTCTCATCTCGGATTTAAAGGATTTCCCCCTTATCCTTAAGCTGTGACCCCTTGTCCTGGACTTCCCCAACATCGGGAGCAATCTTCCTGCATCTAGCCTGTCCAACCCCTTAAGAATTTTGTAAGTTTCTATAAGATCCCCTCTCAATCTCCTAAATTCTAGAGAGTATAAACCAAGTCTATCCAGTCTTTCTTCATAAGACAGTCCTGACATCCCAAGAATCAGTCTGGTGAACCTTCTCTGCACTCCCTCTATGGCAATAATGTCCTTCCTCAGATTTGGAGACCAAAACTGTACGCAATACTCCAGGTGTGGTCTCACCAAGACCCTGTACAACTGCAGTAGAACCTCCCTGCTCCTATACTCAAATCCTTTTGCTATGAAAGCTAACATACCATTCGCTTTCTTCACTGCCTGCTGCACCTGCATGCCCACTTTCAATGACTGGTGTACCATGACACCCAGGTCTCGCTGCATCTCCCCTTTTCCTAGTCGGCCACCATGTTAAGCTGACAGGGCTCTGTTTAAACCTATGCGCCCCAATCTGGCAGCGCTACATGTATTACCTTTATGCACCAAATCTGTAGCGCTGTGTTGGTGCAGGCTCGAAGGGCCGAATGGCCTACTCCTGCACCTATTTTCTATGTTTCTATGTTTGTCTGAGTTGCTATCTACCTCAGTGGAGCCCTCGGACAATCTTTGATCGGATTTTACTGGACCTAATCTTGCACTAAGCGTTATTTCCTTTATCATGTATCTGTACACTGTGGATGGCTCGATTATAATCAGGTATTGTCTTTCAGCTGACTGGTTACCACGCAACAAAAACCTTTCATTGTACCTCGTACACGTGACAATAAACTAAACTAAAGAGATCATGCCCCTTCAGATATTAACGTGAAGGACCTAATCCATCGGAGGTAACACAATAGTTCTGTCTCTTTGGGTGCTGTAGGGATTAACCAATCCACTGAGATCAGCCAATGATAATCCTACCATTATGTCCATCAAGTCTACTCCGCCATTCAATCATGGCTGATCTATCTCTCCCTCTCAACCTCATTCTCCTGCAGATGATAATCCTCCCACTTCAGCTGCTGATACAGCAGTCCTGCCCTGTGGATGCTAACATGGTGTCTCTACCCTTTCACACTTTCCTGTTTAGGTGCTGGCAAGGTGGTCACACACAATTTCATTGCCATGCACGGCTGTGGAGGCCAAGTCGTTGTGTATTTTTAAAGCGGGATTTGACAGGTTCTTGATTAGTAAGGGTGTCAAATGTTACGGGGAGAAGACAGGATAGCGGGGTTGAGAGGGAAAGATAGATTAACCATGATTGAATGGAGGAGTAGACTTGATGGGCCGCATGGCCTAATGATTTCACCACTTACCAAATGTGCTGTTATTAAAGATGGGATAGCAGCACATTTGGAAAGTGGTGAATTCATTGGACAAAGTCAGCATGGATTTATGAAAGGTAAATCATGTCTGACGAATCTTATAGAATTTTTCGAGGATGTAACTAGTAGAGTGGATAAGGGAGAACCAGTGGATGTGTTATATCTGGACTTCCAGAAGGCTTTCGACAAGGTCCCACATAAGAAATTAGTAAACAAACTTAAAGCACACGGTATTGGGGGTTCAGTATTGATGTGGATAGAGAACTGGCTGGCAAACAGGAAACAAAGAATAGGAGTAAACGGGTCCTTTTCAGAATGGCAGGCAGTGACTAGTGGGGTACCGCAAGGCTCAGTGCTGGGACCCCAGCTATTTACAATATATATTAATGATTTGGACGAGGGAATTGAATGCAACATCTCCAAGTTTGCGGATGACACAAAGCTGGGGGGGCAGTGTTAGCTGTGAGGAGGAGGCTGCAAGGTGACTTGGATAGGCTGGGTGAGTGGGCAAATGCATGACAGATGCAGTATAATGTGGATAAATGTGAGGTTATCCACTTTGGTGGCACAAACAGGAAAGTAGACTATTATCTAAATGGTGGCCGATTAGGAAAAGGGGAGATGCAACGAGACCTGGGTGTCATGTTACACCAGTCATTGAAAGTAGGCATGAGGTGCAGCAGGCAGTGAAGAAAGCGAATGGTATGTTAGCATTCATAGCAAGAGGATTTGAGTATAGGAGCAGGGAGATTCTACTGCAGTTGTACAGGGTCTTGGTGAGACCACACCTGGAGTATTTCATACAGTTTTGGTTTCCAAATCTGAGGAAAGACATTCTTGCCATCGAGGGAGTACAGAGAAGGTTCACCAGATTGATTCCTGGGATGTCAGGACTTTCATATGAAGAAAGACTGGCGAATCTCTGGAATTTTCTGCCACAGAATGTAGTTGAGGCCAGTTCATTGGCTATATTTAAGAGGGAGTTAGATGTGGCCCTTGTGGCTAAAGGGATCAGGGGGTATGGAGAGAAGGCAGGTACGGGATACTGAGTTGGATGATCAGACATGATCATATTGAATGGTGGTGCAGGCTCGAAGGGCCGAATGGCCTACTCCTGCACCTATTTTCTATGTTTCTATGTTTCTTTGTTTCTACTCCAAGACATTTTGCTCCGAGAACACAGACTGCACCCAAGGTCAGGTGCGAACCTGGGTCACTGGCGCTGTGAGGAAGCAGCTCTACTAGATGCGCCACTTTGCAGTGCTGCCACTGTGTTGCATGGCATAAGAGTTTAAATTCTTTTTAGACAAGTTGCGAACCAGAATTTAATAAGTTTAATAAATTGGGGTTGAGAGGTAAAGATAGATCAGTCATGATTGAATGGCGGATTAGGCTTGATGGGCCAAATGGCCTAATTCTGTACCCATGACATGAACTATTTTTGCATTGATAATCCGGAATAAGTTGTCTCCTTCCCCTCAGCTGCTGACATGAGATTTCTGCCCTAAACTATCAGTAACATAGAAATTAGGTGCAGGGGTAGGCCATTCGGCCCTTCGAGCCTGCACCGCCATTCAATATGATCATGGCTAATCATCTTAAATATAGCCGATGAACTGGCCTCAACTACTTTCTGCGGCAGAGAATTCCAGAGATTCACCACTCTCTGTGTGAAAAAAGTTTTCCTCATCTCGGTCCTAAAAGACTTCCCCCTTATCCTTAAACTGTGACCCCTGGTTCTGGACTTCCCCAACATCGGGAACAATCTTCCTGCATCTAGCCTGTCCAACCCCTTAAGGATTTTGTAAGTTTCTATAAGATCCCCCCTCGATCTTCTAAATTCTAGCGAGTACAAGCCGAGTCTATCCATTCTTTCTTCATATGAAAGTCTATCCAGTCTTTCTTCATATGAAAGTTCTCTGCAGCTCTGCAGTGGTTGGCCTAATTCCTACAGTTTCACATTATAACAGCACCCTCTCATGGCCGGAGGAATAAACTACAATTCTATGCAGAAACAACGAACTGCAAATGCAGGCATGTAAAAGAAGACACAAGGTACTGGAGTAAATCAGCAGGACAGGCAGCATCTTTGAATGAACATATATAGGTGACTTTTTGGATCAGGACTTTCTTCAGATAAATTCTATACAGTCTACCATTCCATGAAGTCATGTCCACGGTAGCTTTTTGTACACACACGTCATACATCTCCCTGGAAAATATGATGTAAATCTCACGTGCCAAATGACCCTTAGCTCAGAAGTGGCCAAGGAGATCAAGGCGGTAGGTGTAAGATCTATTCTACCACATGGAATTCTCTCTCATTAAGGCAGTGAATGATGATTCAATCAATCAGTAGATTTGTAAATTAACTTCAATAAGATGTTTGGATCAAAAGTGATTTTGTTGAACTGTGGTATAAATACAGCGAGATCTCACTGAATAACAGAACTGGCTTAAGGGACTGAATGTTATTTTTGTTTATATGTTCCAATGTCATTACACCATCAGGAAAAGGATGATCATGCTCTTTGACTGTTCCGGCAAACTTCACTTCTCTCACTTTTTCCCAGCAGCTGTTCCAAAAGTCGGAGATCGGGAATTTCTGAGCTCAGGTCTGAGTGTCGCTCCTCTCTCCTCATGCCGTCAGTCAGTCTGCTGCCACTCAGCACTGAGCTGCACATGGGAAAGTTAATTATCAGCTGAGCTGCAGAAAGTTACCAGGCATCGGTGGACGTAAACGCAACACATGCCAACCCCTTCAGCAGAGCAAATTAGAAAGCAAAAGAGTTACAGACTGTGCCTTTTAGATGAAAGAATGAAAGGAAAGGCAGTCTGCCTTTGACGAGCTCACTGAGCAACTGCTCCCAAGGCCTGCACAGAACCGGTCCTTAAGCATTCAATTCTGTGGGATTGAATGAGGAAAATAAGCTGCCATAGTCCGCTAGCGAAGCAGGAAGGTTGTAGTGGAAATAAAACATCCCATTAGCTCTTCAGGCTCAGCCAAGTGAAATAACTCACAGGCGGCCTGTGTGGCACTGAAATGGAAAACTGTTGTTGCTTAACAGAAGACTTCCTCAGAGACAGCGTAGCACGGAGGGCAGCTAACAAACCCAGTTATTCATGGCCTGGTGTCGTGCTGAGGTCAAGGGAAGGACCTCACTCAGACCCATCAGAGTTTCTGCGCAGGAAATACCAGCCGACTGATGCAGTAACAAACAGGAGCTGTACCTTGACACCTAGACAAGTAAATTAGTCAGGCAAAGCGCAGGCTGTCTGGCCCATAGCACTCGCCTCTGCCAACAGAATTGTGGAAGTATTTATGGAATAAGGAGCAACATTCAGAGGTTAATTTCACATCTGACTGGCACTTCTCATTTAATGAGAGCAACTGACATATTAGCTCAAACCATTCAAAGGAAAGTGTACCTGAATGAATAATAGTATAAAAGTATTTTTCAAAGGATCTTTTTTTCAAAGGGATAAAATGTACTAAATGAAAGGAATGTATGACACTGCCTCGAAGTATTGCCCTTTTATGCCACTATAATGTGTTGCCGAGACAGAGCATTTAATACTCTCAGGAATGGGTCTGATATCTTTGGCCAGGTCTCTGGACTGGATTGGCCTCCTGTTGCTCTCAGTATATGCTACGCTTGTTTCAAAGGGTGCTGACCTAATCCAATACACTAGGTTCATTTTGCGAAACTTCTCTTAGAGTTTCCCCACTTGACCTGAGCTGCTCAAGAACAGACCTCAAGTAATGATGTAATAAGCCTCCACGAAGATTGAGAAGTTAATGGTGCAGCACATTTGGCAGCATGAGTGCACATTACCTGGGATATTGCAAGAATAGATTAGTTTGCATAAAATTCCTTCTATGCTGCCAATAGGTTATGGTCATGTTCCCCTGCTTCAGATCTAATTTACTGAAAATATTAACTTATATTAATATTGTGACCCTAATGTGAGAGAATCAGCCATGCTGTGGAGCAATAACTCAAAGCACCTTCTCCCATTCACCCCAGTAGTCTATTCAAGTTTGCTTCAGTGAAATCCTACCCATTCTACCACAGATCTCCACCGACTCTGATCTTCATTATTTAAATTTATATTTTCTCTTTCATTAACTACCTGATGTTTTTGTCATTTGAAACATGGAGCTGTATAGAGTGGAAACAGGCCCTTCAGCCAACCTTGTCCTTGCTGAACAAGCCAGCTAACTAGGCTAATCCCATTTGCCTACATTTGATCCATAACCCTCTAAACCTTCCAACCCATCCATAACCCTCGAAACCTTACAATCCAATCCATAAAAACAGGAAGGCAGATTATTATCTGAATGGAGTTAAGTTGGGAAAAGGGGAAGTACAACGGGATCTGGGGGTCCTTGTTCATCAGTCAATGAAAGTAAGCTTGCAGGTACAGCAGGCAGTGAAGAAAGCAAATGGCAGGTTGGCCTTCATAACAAGGGGAGTTGAGTAGAGGAGCAAAGAGGTCCTTCTGCAGTAGTGCAGGGGCCTAGTGAGGCCGCACCTGGAGTATTGTGTGCAGTTTTGGTCTTCCAATTTGAGGAAGGACATTCTTACTATTGAGGGAGTGCAGCATATGTTCACCAGGTTAATTCCTGGGATGGCGGGATTGTCATCTGTTGGTAGAATGGAGCAGCTGGGCTTGTATACTCTGGAATTGTATACAGTGGCCTACATGAAGACCAGATACGACCTTGGTAAGGCCATCAAAAAGGCCAAAAGGGACTTCTGCTCCAAACTGGAGGACGAGACAGATGTTCGGCAGCTGTGGCAGGGTCTGAATGCAATCACCTCCTACAAGGCAAAACCAGGAGGCAGCTCGAATGCCGGTGTAACATCACTCCCTGACGAGCTCAATGCGTTTTACGCACGCTTTGACAGGGAGAATACTGATGTGCCTTCCCGATCCCCCATTCGCTGCGATGGCATTTCAGTCTCAGTCACAGAGGCCGATGTCAGGAAATCCTTCAGAGGGGTGAACCCCCGAAAAGCACCTGGTCCTGATGGTATACCCGGTCGTGTTCTAAAAACCTGTGCGGACCAACTGGCGGGAGTTTTTACGGACATTTTCAACCTCTCACTTCTGAGGTCTGAGGTCCCCACCTGCTTTAAAAGGGCATCAATTATACCGGTGCCCAAGAAGAGTAAGGTGACATGCCTCAATGACTATCGACCAGTGGCACTAACGCCGGTGGTGATGAAGTGCTTTGAGAGGTTGATCATGGAGCAAATCAACTCCTACATCGACAAAAACCTGGACCCACTGCAGTTCGCGTACCGCCACAACAGATCAACGGTGGATGCGATCTCGCTGGCCCTCCACTCCGCACTGGACCACTTGGACAACAAAAACTCATATGTCAGGCTGTTATTCATTGATTACAGCTCGGCATTTAACACAATCATCCCCTCCAAACTGGTTACCAAACTCGCAGAACTGGGTCTCTGCGCATCCCTCTGCAACTGGATCCTTGACTTCCTCGTCCACAGACCACAGTCTGTTCGTATTGGTGGAAATGTGTCAGCCTCAATAACAATCAGCACGGGAGCACCTCAAGGCTGCGTGCTCAGCCCCCTGCTGTACTCACTCTATACCCATGACTGCGTAGCGAACCACAGTGCGAACTCCATCATCAAGTTTGCTGACGACACCACTATTGTGGGGCGTATCACTGATGGGGATGAGTCAGAGTACAGAAGAGAGATCGAGCAACTGTCCATATGGTGCCAGCGCAATAACCTGGCCCTCAACACCAGCAAAACCAAGGAACTGATTGTGGACTTTGGAAGGAGTAGGAGGGGGACCCACAGCCCCATTTATATCAACGGGTCGATGGTTGAAAGGGTCAAGAGCTTCAAATTCCTGAGCGTGCACATCTCTGAAGATCTTTCCTGGTCCGAGAACACTAATGCAATCATCAAAAAAGCACATCAGCGCCTCTACTTCCTGAGAAGATTACGGAGAGTCGGATTGTCAAGGAAGACTCTCTCTAACTTCTACAGGTGCACAGTCGAGAGCATGCTGACCGGTTGCATCGTGGCTTGGTTCGGCAATTTGAGCGCCCTGGAAAGGAAAAGACTACAAAAAGTAGTAAACACTGCCCAGTCCATCATCGGCTCTGACCTTCCTTCCATCGAGGGGATTTATCGCAGTCGCTGCCTCAAAAAGGCTGGCAGTATCATCAAAGACCCACACCATCCTGGCCACACACTCATCTCCCTGCTACCTTCAGGTAGAAGGTACAGGAGCCTGAAGACTGCAACAACCAGGTTCAGGAATAGTTACTTCCCCTCAGCCATCAGGCTATTAAACCTGGCTCGGACAAAACTCTGATTATTACCAACCACTTTCTGTTATTTGCACTATCAGTTTATTTATTCATGTGTGTATATATTTATATCATGGTATATGGACACATTTATCTGTTTTGTAGTAAATGCCTACTATTTTCTGTGTGCTTAAGCAAAGCAAGAATTTCATTGTCCTATACAGGGACACATGACAACAAACTCACTTGAACTTGAACTTGAATTTAGAAGGATGAGAGGATATTGAAATATATAAGATTAATTAGGGATAAAAGGGTTTGGACACGCTGGATGCAGGAAACATGTTCCCGATGTTGGGGGAGTCCAGAACCAGGGGCCACAGTTTAAGAATAAGGGGTAAGCCATTTAGAATGGAGATGAGGAAAATCTTTTTCATACAAGGAGTTGTAAGTCTGTGGAATTCTCTGCCTCAGAGGGCGGCGGAGGCTGGATCTCTGGATGCTTTCAAGAGAGAGCTAGATAGGGCTCTTAAAGATAGCGGAGTCAAGGGATATGGGGAGAAGGCAGGAACGGGGTACTGATTGTGGATGATCAGCCATGATCACATTGGTGCTGGCTCGAATGGCCTACTCCTGCACCTATTGTCTATTGTCTATTGTCTATGTGTCCAAATCCTTTTTAGTGGTCATAATTGTATTGCCTTTATACTTTCCCTACAACTCATTCCAGATGCTCTCTGTACGGAGTTTGTATGTTTTCCCCATGATCATGAGGGTTTTCTCCGGTGCTCCGGTTTCCTTCCACACTCCGAAGACGTACAGATTTGTACGTTAATTGACTTTGGCAAGTTGTAAAATTGTGTCTAGTACTGTATGTAGGATGGTGTTGGTGTTTGGGGTGATCATTGGTCGACGTGGACTCAGTGAACTGAAGCACCTGTTTATGCGCTGTATCTCTAAATAGATAGCTTCCTACCAACAATCAGGTTCTTAAAAGCTACATCGTACTATACTTAACTGCAAACTATGGACTGTCTTTGGTCCAACTAAATTAGGGTACTATCTATTCCCTCGTCAGAAATAGTGGTAGCAGGGAGGTTCTACTGCAGACCACACCTGGTGTATTGCGCACAGTTTTGGTCTCCAAATCTGAGGAAAGACATTCATGCCATAGAGGGAGTACAGAGAAGGTTCACCAGACTGATTCCTGGGATGTCAGGACTTTCATATGAAGAAAGACTGGATAGACTTGGCTTGTACTCGCTAGAATTTAGAAGATTGAGGGGGGATCTTATAGAAACTTACAAAATTCTTAAGGGGTTGGACAGGCTAGATGCGGGAAGATTGTTCCCGATGATGGGGAAGTCCAGGACAAGGGGTCACAGTTTAAGGATAGAGGGGAAATCCTTTAGGACCAAGATGACAAAAACATTTTTCACACAGAGAGTGGTAAATCTCTGGAACTCTCTGCCACAGAAGGTAGTTGAGGCCAGTTCATTGGCTATATTTAAGAGGGAGTTAGATGTGGCCCTTGTGGCTAAAGGGATCAGGGGGTATGGAGAGAAGGCAGGTACAGGATAATGAGTTGGATGATCAGCCAGGCTCGAAGGGCCGAATGGCCTAATCCTGCACCTATTTTCTATATTTCTAATGTTTCTATGTTTCTATGTATTCCCAAACAAAGAGGAACACAATCCCTGCAAGAAACTAGAGTCTCTCTGCATAAACGAGAACACAAAAAGCTGGAGTAACTCACCGGGACAGGTAGCATTTCTGGAGAAAAGGAATGGGTGACGTTTCGGGTTGAGAACCTTCTACAGACTACAGGGACGCTGCCTTTCCTGCTCGAGCTACTCCAGCTTTTTGTGTCTATCTTCAGTTTAAACCAGCATCTGCAGTTCCTTCCGACATAAATAAGGAGTAGGTCAAGGAACTTTATGGATTTATCTCGCCTATGTTTGGTGTAGAAAATCTGACGGATGACAGCGATTAGTCATCGGCCTAAAACACACAGAGCCTAATGCGGCTCAAGAGCAGACATAACATCAAATGTTGAAAGGATTAACCTGTAAAAACTATAAATCTTTTATAGACCTAGCTAATGGCTTCTGGTCACATCCAATCTTGAAAGTGACAGACATTACATGGCTTTTACAGCCCACAATGGTTCACAATATCAGTAGACTAGACTCCCACAAGGCTTACCAAATAGCCAATAATATTTTTTGCAGGAGTTATTCAGACTCTACAGGGAATACCAGACATGTTTGCATATGTATGTGATGTATACGCTGCAATAGATACATTGCAAGCACATCCAGAATGGATTGAGAATTTTATTAAAAAAGACTAATAGATTGAGGCTATATAATTAACATGAAAAACTCAGCTGAACAAGAAGTACATTTTCTAAGCATGACAATTACCAATGAAGGGCATGGTTTAATCTCCATGCTTAGACATATGGTTGCCCCTGTAGGACATCTAAAGTCCCCTAAAGCTTTTTGGGGTCTTTGTACAGGGCCCTGGTGAGACCACATCTGGAGTAGGGTGTGCAGTTTTGGTCTCCTAATGGCAATTGTCATGCTTAAAAAGGGGTGAAACGATGAAGTACAAGGGTGAGCTGGCCAAGAATATAAAGAAGGATAGTAAAAGCTTCTTTAGGTATGTTAAGAGAAAAAGATTAGTGAAGACAAATGTGCAACACTTGAAGGCAGAAACGGGTGAAATTATTATGGGGAACAAGGAAATGGCAGAAGAGTTGAACAGGTACTTTGGTTCTGTCTTCACTAAGGAAGACACAATCTCCCAGATGTACTAGAGTACAGAGGATCTAGGGAGACAGAGGAACTGAAAGAAATTTGCATTAGGCAACAAATAGTATTGGGTAGAGAGATGGGACAGAAGACTGATAAATCGCCACGGCCTGATGCCTGCATCCCAGGGTACTCAAGGAGGTGGCTCTAGAAATTGTGGACGCATCATTTCCAATGTTCTATAGATTCAGGACCAGTTCCTGTGGATTGGAGTGAGCTAATGTTATCCCATTTTTTAAGAAAGGAGCGGGAGAGAAAACGGGAAATTATAGACCAGTTATAGACCATCGGTGGTGGGGAAGATGCTGGATTCAATTATTAAAGAAGTGATAACAGTGCATTTAGATAGCAGTAAAATGATTGGTCCAAGTAGGCATGGATTTATGAAAGTGAAGTGCAACGAGACCTGGGTGCCCTTGTACACCATTCACTGAAAGTAAACAGCACGTACAGCAGGCAGTGAAGAAAGCTAATGGCATGTTGGCCTTCATAATGAGAGGATTTGAGTATAGGAATAAAGAGGTCCTTCTGCAGTTGTACAGGGCCTTGGTGAGACCACATCTGGGGTAGGGTGTGCAGTTTTGGTCCCCTAATATGAGGAAGGACATCCTTGCTGTTGAGGCAGTGCAGCGTAGGTTCACAAGGTTAATCCCCGGGATAGCTGGACTGTCATATGAGGAAAGATTGGAAAGACTAGGCTTGTATTCACTGGAATTTAGAAGGATGAGAGGAAATCTTATAGAAACATATACAATTATAAAAGGATTGGACAAGCTCGATGCAGGAAAAATGTTCCAAATGTTGGGGGCCTCCAGATCCAGGGGCCACAGTCTAAGAATAAAGGGGTGGCCATTTTTAAATGGCCACCCCTTTTTAAGACCAATTTTAACTGAGATGAGAAAAAACTTTTTCACCCAGAGTTGTGAATTTGTGGAATTCTCTGTCACAGAAGGCAATAGAGGCCAATTCACTGGATGAATTTAAAAGAGAGTTAAGGGCCTGTCCCACTTGCGTGTCCTTGGCACGCAAATTACACGACCTCGTGGTCCCGCGAAGGTCGCGCGTGATTCCATACGTGCGCACAGCCGTCTGGAGCGCGTGACGTCATTTGAAGATGGACACAAAGCTGGAGTAACTCAGCGGGACCGGCAGCATCTCTGGAGAGAAGCAATGGATGACGTTTCATGTCGAGACTCTTCTTCAGTCTGAAAGGGTCTTGACCCATTGCTTCTCTCCAGAGATGCTGCCGATCCCGCGGAGTTACTCCAGCATTTTGTGTCTTCATTTTCTTGGCCCCGCTCTGGGAGTAGAAGTGGGGGCGGATCCGAACCGCAACGGCCGTGAGCCCCAGGCCGAGTTCGGCGATCATTTGCCTGCTTCTGCTGCTGTTGAAGGTGAGACGTTGCGTCGCGCCAGGTTCTTGGGCCTGTCCCACTTTGGCTGTCAGTTCCGTGACAGGCCGTTGGCGCGCGAAGATTTCGTTCACTACAAAAATTTCGGAGCCCCGCGCGATGTCGCGCACAACCACATACCCCTCCGCGCTTCTAAGTGGGACCGGCCCCGCGCAGCCACACGATGCCCGTGCGCCTCAACGCGACCACGAGGTTGCGTAATTTGCGTGCCAAGGACACGTAAGTGGGACAGGCCCTTAAGATAGAGCTCTAGGGGCTAACGCAATCAAGTGATATGGGGACAAGGCAGGCACTGGTTACTGATTGTGGATGATCAGCCATGATCACAATGAATGGAGGTACTGGCTCGAAGGGCCAAATGGCCCCCTCCTGCACCTATATACTATGTTTCTATGAATTAAACTAGTTTATCAGTACGTCGTCAAGTTTCTATTTATCTATTAACTGGTATTTAGACACTCCTAAATAGCAAAGGTGTGTGTTAGAATCGCAGCAGGTTAGGTAACATTTGTGGAGAGAGAAACAGTTGATAATTTCAGGTCAAATGGAAACAAATTGCAGGTTTCCAGCATCTGCAGTTTTTTGCTTTACAAAATTCTCTTTGATCTTTTACCGTGTTGTTGTTACCTTTGTTCTGCATCAACTCACACACAAACCCTATCTGTAACCTGAATCTCCTCTCGTTATAGTGCGTATTATATTTGTTTAATATTTGTTTTTACGTGGGCTGTTTTCACCTTCCCTTTGGATTCGACTGAACTAAACGAAAATACATCCCGGTTATCAATGCATCAGCAGGAGAGTTCCCTTTGGGAAATAGAGGATTTGATCTCTATTGGATAAAAAATTGGATAGTTATATGGATGGGAAAGGAATGGAGGGTTATGGTCTGAGCGCAGGTATATGGGACTAGGGGAGATTATGTGTTCGGCACGGACTAGAAGGGTCGAGATGGCCTGTTTCCGTGCTGTAATTGTTATATGGTTATATGGTTATATGATCTAGAGCGCAAAAATAAATCCTAGTCAATACTTCATATACAATGAAGTTACTGTGCTGGCTAACATAGCATTCTTCATTCATGCCTCCTTCAGCGTACGTACTGATTCCTCATTTTATCTCTCTCCTGCTCTTCCTTTCTGATAATGAATTGTGAGGCAAAGACTAATTCCATTTTGTTTCATGAACTATTCAAATCGAAATAAATCAATTTCTGGATGGTTATTTATTTGGTGGTGCAATATACCCCAGATGTTTTATCGCAATCTGTTTTGAACAGCTGTCTACCTCAGCACCAAACCTTGCCCTCACTAGTTCATGTGAACTTGGAAGAATGGCTTCACCGCACATGTCCACGTTTAATGGCTAGCTGTTCCATATCCTAGTCTCGTCTAGGCCAATATCCAAAGCCACAAGCTTTCACTCTCGCTTTCCAGACTTCTGATTGATTGAAAGACACAGCATGGGAACATGGGGTGGCACGGTGGCGCATCGGTCGAGTTGCTGCCTTACAATGCCAGAAACCAAGTTCGATCCTGACTACAGGCCCTGTCTGTACGGAGTTTGTACATTCTCCCCGTGACCGCATGGGTTTTCCTCAGGTGCTCCGGTTTCCTCCCACACTACAAGGACGACAGGTTTGTAGGTTTATTTGCTTTGATAAAGATTGTAAATAGTCCCTAGTGTGTAGGATAGTGTTAGTGTATGAGGATTCCTGGTCAGCATGCACTCGGTGGGCTGAAGGGCCTGTTTCCACACTGTATGTCTAAACTAAACTAAACTGGCCTGTCTGCCCATTGATCAACCAACCATTCACAATAATTCTAAGTTATCTCTCTTTCACATCTACCCCTTACACGTGAAGGGCAACATTTACAGAGGCCAGACAAAATGCTGGAGTAACTCAGTGGGGCACGCTGCATCTCTGGGTGATATTTCGGGTCAAAACTTCTTCAGACTGAGAGTCAGGGGCGAGGGAAACTAGAGATATGAAGGGTCCTAACCTACAAACCCGCATGTCTTTGGGAGGAAGTCCGTGCGGTCACAGAAAGTACATGCAAACTTCACACGGACAACATCCAGGGATGGGATAGAACATGGGTCTCTGGCACAGTGAGGCACCAGCTCTACCAGCTGCGCCTCTGTGCTCAGTGGTACCTACATTTTCTGTTATTATTTCAGATACAAGCTACTAGTTTCACGTTAACAATGTCCAAATGATCAGACTGAATTTCCTCAATTACGATACGATACGGGCGGTCACGGCGGCGCAGCGGTAGAGTTGATGCTTTACAGCGAATGCATCGCTGGAGACCCGGGTTCGATCCTGCTGTCTGCACGGAGTTTGTACGTACTCCCCATGATCTGCATGGGTTTTCTCCGAGATCTTCGGTTTCCTCCCACATTCCAAGGACATACAGGTTTGTAGGTTAATTGGTTTGGTAAATGTAAAAATTGACCCTAGTGGGTGTAGGATAGTGTTAATGTGCGCGGGAACGCTGGTTGGCGCGGACCGGTGGGCCAAATGGCCTGTTTCCGCACTGTATCTCTAAGCTAAACTAAACGATAGAACTTTATTTATCCCAGGAGGGAAATTGATCTGCCAACAGTCATAAAAACACAAAATACATGAAACATGAAATTAAAGTGACGAGTGGAAAGGATTGGGGATGTGCAAATATTGTGTGGGGGGCGGGTAGTCAGTCTCAGTTTACCCCACGACAGAGGGGGAGTAGTTGTACAGTTTGATAGCCATAGGGAAGATCTCCTGTGGCGTTCTGCCCTGCATCTTGTTGGAGCCAGTCTACTGCTGAAGGTACTCCTCAGGTTGACCAGTGTGTCATGGAGGGGGTGAGCTGTATTGTCCAGGATGCTCCACAGTTTGAAAAGCATCCTCCCCGCCAAGACCACCTCCCATGGATCCAAATCAGCCCCCAGGACGGAGCCAGCAATCCAGATGAGTTTGTTGATACCATTGACGTCTGCAGCCTTCACCCTGCTGCCCTTGCACACGGCAGCGAAGAAAATGCACTGACTACCACCCTTTTGTCTCCTTTTTGATGTAGCATTAATTGATGGCAACTCGAATCTGTGTTGGAAAGGCTTCATATATTTGCCCAAACATGTCTCCAAATCAGTGCAGTTATTCCAAGCTACTCTCATACTTTTGCTAATACTAAATATGAAGAAAGACTGGATAGACTCGGCTTGTACTCACTAGAATTTAGAAGATTGAGGGGGGATCTTATAGAAACTTACAAAATTCTTAAAGGGTTGGACAGGCTAGATGGAGGAAGATTGTTCCCGATGTTGGGGAAGTCCAGGACAAGGGGTCACAGTTTAAGGATAAGGAGGAAGTCTTTTAGGGCCGAGATGAATCTCTGGAACCCTCTGCCACAGAAGGTAGTTGAGGCCAGTTCATTGGCTGTATTTAAGAGGGAGTTAGATGTGGCCCTTGTGGCTAAAGGAATCAGGGGGTATGGAGAGAAGGCAGGTACAGGATACTGAGTTGGATGATCAGCCATGATCATATTGAATGACGGTGCAGGCTCGAAGGGCCGAATGGCCTACTCCTGCACCTATTTTCTATGTTTCTATGTTTCTATGTAAATCCTTTTGAGTCAATTTAACTGATACAGGAAAACTCACCCCCACACTCTACGGGTGAAAATGTCACTTATATTTTAAAAGGCAATTATCACCAGTTACCACACTGAAACTCACTAGTTTAGCATTAAGTACAATGGAACTGATTGTGTCCATTGAACCTAACCACTAAAATGCATTTAAAACATCAGTGCCGTATAGCGTAGCATCCATATCAGATCACAGTTTTTGTGACCCTTTTCTACCCTCATGTTCAAATTTATAGGAGAGGAAAACGCAGATAGTTGAAGCACATGTGTGCAGAAACAGGGAGCTGATTGATCTGACCCAGCAGTTATATTTCTCTTGTCTCTACACAGTGCCATGTGTTAACAGTAGCTGTTTCTTTTCATGTGAAGTGGCTTCTCCCTTGCATCTGCAGGTCCTGATTTTTTATCTTTAGAAGAGCCTCTAATCAGACTATAATTAACCCAGAGCCATAAAAGTGCAGCAAAGAAAAGGAGATAAGGGGGGAAAAAATGCACAATGTAAATAGATTTTATTGGACACTGCATGCTTTTGAAATGTTTCTTGCAAAGGCACAATGTTCTGACTGAATCCACCTACAGTGTTCTGCTCAGTTTTGTAAACCTTACAGGGGAATAAGCCCTGCAGCTGCTCGTTGCCAGACTGAATGGCACCAAGTCCAGTCTGGACTAAACCCTAAAGGAGCTCCAGGCCAGATTGAATAGCAAACAGCAGAAGATCCATTCTAGTCAGCATTGTGACCTTACTGACCTTTACTCCAAACCTGAAGGCTTCCTGCAGCTCTTCAGAATCAGTACATATCCTGTCAAACCTCTACTTTATCTAGAAACTCAGAGGTGAGTGCATCAGATTGCAAAGAGCATCAGGTAAAGCATCATTCATTGAGAGTTTGTTTGAAGTGAATAAATTGATATACCATCTTTCATGATCTCAAATGCTTAACACCCAATGCCTTACTTCCTGCATTGTAAGACACACAGCAGACTCGAGGGGACAGCAATGGAATAATCACCAGTTTGTCCATTTACATAGAAGCATAGAAAATAGGTGCAGTAGTAGGCCATTCGGCCCTTCGAGCCTGCACCGCCTTTCAATATGATCATTGCTGATCATCAAACTCAGTATCCCATACATGTCTTCTCTCCATACCCCCTGATCCCTTTAGGCACAAGGGCCACATCTAACTCCCTCTTAAATATAGCCAATTAACTGGCCTCAACCAGCTTCTGTGGCAGAGAATTCCACTCTCTGTGTAAAAAATGATTTTCTCATCTCGGTCCTAAAATACTTTCCTCTTATTATTAAACTGTGACCCCTTGTTCTGGACTTCCCCAACATTGGGAACAATCTTCCTGCATCTAGCCTGTCCCACCCCTTAAGAATGTTGTAAGTTTCTATAAGAACCCCCCTCAATCTTCAATTTAACCATATAACCATATAACAATTACAGCACGGAAACAGGCCATCTCGGCCCTACAAGTCCGTGCCGAACAATTATTTTCCCTTAGTCCCACCTGCCTGCACTCATACCATAACCCTCCATTCCCTTCTCATCCATATGCCTATCCAATTTATTTTTAAATGATACCAACGAACCTGCCTCCACCACTTCCACTGGAAGCTAATTCTACACCGCTACCACTCTCTGAGTAAAGAAGTTCCCCCATTTGTTTGATGGTGGCTGAAGGATACACATTGGAAAGGGTACGAGGTCTACAGGACTGTTTGTAAGAAAAAGCACTTTGCAAATGTGACAATATATTCACCTTTGCATAGGTATGTTGCAAAGCCTACCTGAAGCGTCTTTGAAAATCTGCCGTTGCGGGTGTGCGCGATTTTGGCGCCGTTTAGAGGGGGGCGGGTTTAAAACGCGATTTTCTCTAGGCTGTTCAAATCGAAGATGTTCAGCCTAGTTAATTATTAACGAAAAATCGCTGGAAGACCCCGTCGCAAAAGCTATTATTAGGTTTAAAGGCCTCGTATAATAGTTATAGTAGTTTAAAAAACAATCTCTAAACCCGCGACCGCCAGCAACCGCAGAGTCTCATAAAGCAAATAGCAGAAGTTAGGTTGTATATTTTTACATTAAAAAGGGCTTCTAAAGATCCCTTTATACAAAATTTAATATTGCGAGTAGCTCAATTTGGGCCCATTATATCGCGCAGTATTTTTCTGGGCATTTGGGGCACAAATCTACCGCAATGTGAACGTTCTAAACCAGCGCGTTCCACAGGATCCCACTGGAAAGCTGATTTAAATGGGCATTTATTTACAGCAATTGAACACTGAATTCCTTCCATTTGGTCTATAAATTAATGTAAATGAGATTTAAAAATCATGTTTTATTGTGAATTATTTGTGAATATTATTTGGACATTTAGGCTATTTAAAAATGTTAATAATTTATTAAGAAATGGATAGATGTTTAGATCTAGTAATTGAAGTCTGAAATTAGCTACAATTAGGTAACTAACTAATTATATGCTTTAATTTCAGGTCATCCAAGTAAGATTATTTTATATTTGTTTCAGAATGCTTCAATCTATGATAACTGAAAATTTCATTCAGTTCTCTTAATTTTTAAGAAAGTTATGGGCTTTTGACTGTTCACGATCACAACTTTTTTGTTATGTCCATAGAAAATCAATAGGGAACAAGATGCTAATTTCCGAGTATGAAAATGGCCATAACTTTTTAAATACTTGAGATATGAAAGTGAATTAGGTGTCAAATTAAACTTATTTTTATGCTTTATCTGATGGGATAAATTACAGACTTGATTTTTAAAATCTCAAAATTTTGTAACATTGCTACTTTGCATCAATGGGGATAATGTGCCTCCTCTTCTTAGGATAATAGACACAAAAAGCTGGAGAAACTCAGCGGGTCAGACAGCATCTCTAAAGAAACGGTATCGGTGACGTTTGGGGTTTGAGATCCAATAATGCCCCAAACGTATATCGGAGAGGGTGGATGAGGCCTTGGATTAATGAACCAAAATATCCAGGGAGTGTTGAGCTTCCAGGCCCAGCAGCCCCACAGTGTCCACCGCATGCTTTGCTGCTAAACTGACCTTGAGCGGATCATGCAGCGAGGCTTTGCAGAACACAATCCCATTCCAGCGCGTCCCACAAACCCACTCCATGAGGCACAGTGGCGGAGCGGTAGAGTTGTTGCCGTACAGTACTTTAGACCCAGGTTCAATCCCGACTTCGGGTGCTGTCTGTACAGAGACCGCGTGGGGTTTCTCTGAAATGTTTGGTTTCCTCCCACACACACAGTTATGTTGGTAAATTGGCTGGATGAAAGTGTAAAATTGTCCCTAGTGTGTGTAGGAGAATGTTAATGTGTGGGGATCGCTGGTCGGTGTGGACTCGATAGGCCAAAGGGCCTGTTTCCACTCTGTAGATGCTGGTTTAAACCAAAACTGTAGATGCAAGTTCAAGTGTTCAAGTGAGTTTTATTGTCATGTGTCCCTGTATAGGACAATGAAATTCTTGCTTTGCTTAAGCACACAGAAAATAGTAGGCATTTACTACAAAACAGATAAATGTGTCCATATACCATGATATAAATATATACACACATGAATAAATAAACTGGTAAAGTGCAAATAACAGAAAGTGGTTATTAATAATCAGAGTTTTGTCCGAGCCAGGTTTAATAGCCTGATGGCTGAGGGGAAGTAGCTATTCCTGAACCTGGTTGTTGCAGTCTTCAAGCTCCTGTACCTTCTACCTGAAGGTAGCAGGGAGATGAGTGTGTGGCCAGGATGGTGTGGGTCTTTGATAATACTGCCAGCCTTTTTGAGGCAGCGACTGCGATAAATCCCCTCGATGGAAGGAAGGTCAGAGCCGATGATGGACTGGGCAGTGTTTACTACTTTTTGTAGTCTTTTCCTCTCCAGGGCGCTCAAATTGCCGAACCAAGCCACGATGCAACCGGTCAGCATGCTCTCGACTGTGCTGCTAGTTTAAACCTAGGATAGACACAAAAAGCTGGAGTAACTCAGCGGAACAGGCAGCATCTCGGGAGAGAAGGAATGGATGACGTTTGGATCGAGACCCTTCTTTAGACGAGTCTCAACCTGAAACATCACCCATTCCTTCTCTCTAGAGATGCTGCCTGTCCCGCTAAGTTACTCTAGCTTTTTGTGTCTATCTGAAATCACTTTAACAACCAGTTAAAAGTCGGCAAAAAATCAAAAGCATCCGAACACCATTTGAAATTCAAATTACTGTTATTGTTTTACAAATATGAAACATTTTTGAAGATAAGAATGTTAAAATCATAAAATATTAGAAAAATTACAGATTCAAATGTATCAAAAATATAAACTCAATGGGTCAGGCAGCATCTATTGGAGGGAAATGGAACAGCGACATTTTGGGTTGGGACCCTTCATTAGTCTGATGGGGGGGGGGGTAAAATAAATCTGGAAAAGAGGTGGGTGTAGAGCAAACCCTGCAAGTGATAGGTGGATACAGGTTCATTGATTGGAATATGAGTAGAGATGAAGGTGATAGGTGTAGAGGAGACGAAAAGAAAGAAGAGGTGATGGGAAATGTAGTCAGAGGGAGAGATATGGGTGGAACGGGTCAAAGGAGATAGGAAAGTAGGTGAATAAAAGTTTAGTTTAGTTTAGTTTATTGTCACGTGTACCGAGGTACAGTGAAAAGCTTTGTTGCGTGCTAACTAGTCAGCGGAAAGACAAGTTCTTCAGACAAGCCTGAAGAAGGGTCTCAACCCGAAACGTCACCTATTCCTTCGCTCCATAGATGCTGCCTCACCCGCTGAGTTTCTCCAGCATTTTTGTCTACCAGCGGAAAGACAATACATGATTACAATCGAGCCATTCACAGTGCACAGATACATCACTATCAATCACAATCACAATAATACTTTATTAGCCAAATATGTTTTGCAACATACGAGGAATTTCATTTGCCAAGTCAGTCATACAAATAAAAAGCAACGGAACACACTAAATACATTTTGACATAAACATCCACCACAATGACTCCTCCACATTCCTCACTGTGATGGAAGGCGAAAAAAAGTTCAAATCTCTTCCCTTCTTTGCTCTCCTGCGGTCGGGGGCCTCAAGCCCTCCTGAGGGCAGCAGAGTGAACAGTCCGTGATGGAGATGTGTGGGGTCTTTTATAATGTTGTTGGCCTTGGACAAGCATTATAAATGCTTGCATCCTGATTGCATCCTGATAAAATGCTTATTGCATCCTGATAAAATGCTTTCTACGGTGCATCTGTAGAAGTTGGTGAGAGTTGTTGGGGGAAGTAGAGGCATTGGGGAAATATGGGACTCACAGATGGGATAGGAACATTTGTTGTAGGGGAAAAGAACAGGGGTGGTGGGAATAATATGTATGCACCGGGGTGCTATCACTTGGAATTGGAGAATTCAATGTCAGCTACACAAGCAGAATTTGAGGTGTTATTGCATGTGGTCTCACTCTGGCAATGGAGGAGGCCAAGGACAGAGAGATTGTTATGGGGAAGATAGGCGAATAAGCTGGAGTAACTCAGCGGGACAGGCAGCATCTCTGGAGAGAAGGAATGGGTGACGTTTCGGGTCGAGACCCTTCTTCAGACTCGATTGTTATGAGAATGGGAAAGGGAGTTAAACAGACTGAAACCTATTTCTGTGCTCTTCAGCCATTGATATAAATAGAGCCTTTGAACTTATGAAGGTCAGTGGATGCAGGGCACCCATATTTCCCACGATGGAAATATAAGATGTCAGTGCTGGACTCAACTGAATCACTGGTGAAGATATCTCAGCTAGCTTGTAATATCCCTGATTGCTCACACTTAAACAAGACTCGGTATGTCAGAGAGGATTATCTTGTACTTCTACAGGTGTACAGTGGAGAGCAGATTGACTGGTTGCATCGTGGCCTAGTTCGGCAACTTGAATGCCCAGGAGCGGAAAAGACAGCAAATAGTTGTGATCACTGCCCAGTCCATCACCGGCTCTGGCCTCCCCACCATCGAGGGGATTTATCGGAGTCGCTTCCTCAAAAAGGCAGCCAGATCATCAGAGACCCACACCATCCTGGCCTCACACTCATTTCACCCCTGCCATTGGGAAGAAGATACAGGAGCCTGAAAACTGTAACGTCCAAGTTCAGGAACAGCTTCTTCCCCACAGCCATCAGGCTATTAATCAAGACAACCTCAAATAAGCTCTGAATTACAAAAGATTATTATTGGAATAATAATAATAATAATAATAATAATAATAATAATAATAATAATAATAATAATAATGATGATGATTATTATTATTATTATTATTATACTATTGTTTGTTTTTTGAATATATGTGTGTGTGTGTGTGTATATATTGTGTGTGCACTTGTGAGTATGCACATATATATACACACTGAACTTTTTTCTCTCGTTTATCAAATTGTTTACAGTGTGCTATGTTTACATATTCTGTTGTTCTGCAGCAAGTAAGAAATTAATTGTTCTATCTGGGACATATGACAATAAAACACTCTTGACTCCTGAAATGTCTGAGAAAATTGATGGCATTTCCCGTGAAAATCCGTAACAATATCGCTACTCAGAGACATTGGATCTCACTCAGTACCCGACTGAAGTGCCAAACCAGATTTGGAGTAAGATGTGAACTCACCAATGCATCACTGAGCTTGGATTGACCTTGAAACATCTAGAATACATGTCAGTAATCTTTCTCAATCCCTTTGCTCCTCTGATGGATGATCTGCCTCTGGCTATTTACTTTCTGCCAATGTTTACTCAGTTTAGTGTAGTAAGTGAAAGGGGCGGATTTCACTGTGCAGACAAGCTGGGAGCATGGGCAGGCCCACTGGCAAATGGGAAACTCAGAAGTGCATGCTGTGTGTCAATCAGTCAGGGATTTTTAACTTTTACTCACATGTTTTGTGTATAATTAGCATTAACGTCTGTCAGGGCTGCCAACATTGGGTGAGTTGGGAGTGAGAAATTGCGAAAGACCAAGCCCGTGTGAGCATAGCGACCGGGGGGGGGGGGGGGGGGGGGGGGGGAGGAGGGGGGGGGGAGGAGGGGGGGGGGGGAGGAGGGGGGGGGAGGAGGGGGCGGGGGGAGGAGGGTGTCCCTCTCCCATTGGTACAGAACATTTGCATTTTTCAGCTTGAAATTGTGCAATATGGTGCATGCTGTAGCGAGTCTTTTAACTTACACTTGAATGCAATATATATGCTTTAAATTGGATTGGAGCATTTTTGAAAGGGGGGAGGCTGTGCGATCACTGATCACTGGCCTTGGGGGTACCAGGTTTGGAGTGGAGCAACCGAGTGGGGAGAGGGTGTGGAAGAAGGGTGTCCCCCCTCCCAGGGTAGGAACCTTTTGAAATTTGATGTATTAAAATCATGTTTTAGTGCACTCTAGAAGTATGATTTCAATGTTTTTTGTATGAAGTATTTTTAAGAGGTAACTTTTTAAGGGGTAACTTTATCCACACAAAGGGTGATGGGTGTATGGAACAAGCTGCCAGAGGAGGTAGTTGAGGCAGGGACCATCCCAACATTTAAGAAAAAGTTAGACTGATACATGGATAGGACAGGTTTGGAGGTATGGACCAAAAGCAGGTGGCGTAGTTGGGACATGTTGGCGGGTGTGGGCAAGTTGCGCAGAAGGGCATGTTTTCACACTGTATCATTCTATGACTACATTATACCTCCACCATGCATGAATGCTTCAAAATCAAGTGATCGAGTTTTATTGCCATATACTCAAGCATAGAAACATAGAAAATAGGTGCAGGAATAGGCCATCGGCCCTTCGAGCCAGCACTGCCATTCAATATGATCATGGCTATTCATCTAAAATCAGTACCTCTTTCCTGTTTTTCCCCATATCCCTTGATGTCGTTAGCCCCAAGAACTAAATGTAACTCTCTCTTGAAAACATCCAGTGAATTGGCCTGCACTGCCATCTGTGGCAGAGAATTCCACAGATTCACAACTCTCTGCGTGAAGAAAGTTTGTTCTCATCTCAGTCCTAACTGGCCCCCCCTTTATTCTAAAACTGTGACCCATGGTTCTGAACGCCCCCAACATCAGGAACATTTTTCCTGCAGTTACAGTAAGTGAAAATCTAGCAGGCAAGCAGGATGCTTTCACCAACCACCCCCATTTGAAGTCCACTATCTTCCACCGTATCTACCCAGTGCTTGGTACTTACTTCCAGCAGCCACTGGTTGTCCTCCAGGATGCACCGAACCCAGCCTGATCCATGCCGGTCACCTGGGCGAATTCGGCACAGAGACTCTCACGGCAGCGGCGCAATGTTTCGACGCCTCCGACGGCCCGGGACTCTTGCACTGAGGCTGCTCCATGGCCGGAGCTGCAGTGAGCGACTCGCCAGCCCGGCAAACACTCGCCAACCCCGCTCCCCGTCCGCATCTGTCCCCGCCGCTGCTTCCGCTTCCAGCACCCGCGGCCCATGCAGTTGATATGAGTTTTGAAATTTTCGTTGATCACAGAATTTCTCACAACATAGCGTGAAAAATTTGTGATCAGCGTGAGAATTTGGTGAAATGCGTGATTCTCACGCTCAATGCATGGGAATTGGCAGCCCTGCCTCTCTATCCCCCTCTCCCTCTCCCCCCTCTCTCTCTCCCCCTCTCTCTCTCCTCTCTCTCTCCACCTATCTTTCTCTCCCCTCTCTCTCTCTCTCCCTCTCACCTCACTCTCATCCCTCTCTCTCTCTCCCCCTCTCTTCCGCTCTCTCTCCTCTCAATCCCCCTCTCTCTCTCCCTCCCCTCCCCCTCTCTCTCTCCTCTCTCCCCTGTCTCACCCCTCTCACTCTCTCCCCTTCCCTCTCTCTTCTCTCTCCCCCTCTCCCCCCTTTTTCTCCCCCCCTCTCGCTCTACTCTTTTCCCCTCTCTCCCCCCAGCTCTCTCTCCCTCTCTCCCCGCCTCTCTCTCCCCCCTCTCTCTCTTCCCCCTCTCCCCCCTCTCTCTCTCCCCCTCTCTCTCGTCCCCTCTCTCCTCTCTCTCCCCCCTCTCCCCTCTCTCCCCTCTCTCTTCCCCCTCTCTCTCTCCCATTCTCTCCTACCCTCTCCTCCCTCTCCACCCCCTCTCTCTTCCCTCTTTCTTCTCTCTCTCTTCCCTCTCTCTCTTCCCCCCTCTCCCACCTCTCTCTCCCCCCTCCCCTCTCTCTCTCTCCACCTCCCTTTGAGAACCTGTCCCTTCGGCACAGCTTCCGACGCCTCCGCGGCCCGGGACACTCGCACTGTCCGGAGCGCTCCATGGCCAGAGCTGCAGCGAGCGACTCGCTAGCTGCGCAAACACTCGACAGCGCCGCTAACTCACCAGTCCCGGCTCCCCGCATCTGTTCCCGCCGCTGGTTCTGCTCCCATCCCTCCCGCAGCCCCTGCTCTCCAACACCCGCGGACCATGGAGTTTATTCGAGTTTTGAAATTTTCGTTGATCACAACATTTCTCACCACTGAGCGTGAGAAATGTCTGATGAGCGTGAGGACGTGAGAGTTTGCTTGAGGGCGTGAGTCTCACGCTCAAAGCGTGAGAGTTGGCAGCCCTGCGTCTGTAGAAGGGTCTAGACCCGGAACGTCACCTATTCCTTTTCTCCAGAGATGCTGTCTAACCCGCTGAGGCACTCCAGCTTTTTGTGTCTTTCGCATTAACATCGTGTTTCCAACTACGACATTATCACTAAATATTCAAGGAAAAAATGTTTGGGGTTGGTTTCACTGCAGACTTGAAAATCAGCTTAGTTTATTGTCACGTGTACAGGGGAAAGCTTTTTCCGCGTGCTATCCAGCACCAAAGTTGGGTGGTCAAAGACTTTGCTTGCTTTAGAAATGGCAGCTAGAGTCTGCTGTACAGGATGGTAAATTCCCGTGGCAGAATTAAATCTGCAGATTAATAGGTTTGCCCATGTGTGAACAATGGTTAGCATTTAAGAAATTTAAAAGTCTCAACTAATTTACATTCGATTGAGAAATAAAAGCTTCACAAGAAAAGTAATCCATCCATGATGCAAAAGTGGAAAATGCTGAAAATACTAATAGCCCTGTCCCACGGTACGAGTTCATTCCCAGAGCTCTCCCGAGTTTAAAAAATATCAAACTCGTGGTAAGCACGGAGAATGAACGTAGCGGGTACGTCGGAGCTCGGGGACGTCTCTTAGCGGCTCGTACCGCTAACGGCAGGTACTCGGGAAGACTCGCTAACGGCAGGCAAGCATGGGAAGACTCGTGAAGATTTTTCAACATGTTGAAAAATGTCCACGAGAGCCCCGAGTACCGACGAGTGGCCATTACTGTAAATCTCCGAGTTCGAATCAGGGCAAACTCGGGAGAGCTCTTGGAATGAACTCGTACCGTGGGACAGGGCTTTAAGCGTGTTCTGGTATTTTGTCTTTATTGGTCAGGGGGCATTGGGTACAAGAGTCGGGAAGTCAGGTTGCAGCTTTATCAAACTTCAGTTAGCCTCATTTGGAGTATTGCGTGCAGTTCTGCCCACCCTATTACAGGAAGGTTGTGCAGGGTTTGGACAGAGTACAGAAGAGGTTTAGCAGGATGCTGCTTGGATCAGAGGGTATGAACCATAAGGAAAGTTTGGACACACTTGGATTGTTTCCTCTAAAACACAGGAAGTTGAGGGGAGATCTGATGGAAGATTATAAAAATTATGAGAGGCATAGAAAGGGTAGATAGTCAGAACTTTTTTTTTTCTCAGACGTTTAAAACTTTAAGGGCATAGCTTCAAGAGTCAAGAGAGTTTTATTGTCATATGTCCCAGATAGAACAATGAAAATCTTATTTGCTGCAGCACAACAGAATATGTAATCATAATAAATAATATAACAAAAGCTTAGAAAAAAAAGAACAAACAATAACAGTGCAATAATAATAATAATAATAATGTCTATTGTAGTTCATAGCTTATTCGTTGTTGTGTTTAATAGCCTGATGGCTGTAGGGAAGAAGCTGTTCCTGAACCTGGACGTTACAGTTTTCAGGCTGTACCTTCTTCCTGATGGCAATGGTGAAATGAGTGTGTGGCCAGGATGGTGTGGGTCTCTGATGATGTTGGCTGCCTTTTTGAGCAAGTGACTTCCCTTCGATGGTGGGGTCAGAGCCGGTGATGGTGGGGAGGTCAGGCAGTGTTTACAACTTTTTGCACTCATTTCCGCTCCTGGCTGATCTATCGTTCCCTTTCAACCCAACCCTCCTGCCTTCTCCCCATAAACCTTGACAACCTTACTAATCAAGAATTTATCAATCTGCGCCTTAAAAATACCCAATGACTTGGCCTCCAAATCCCTCTGTGGCAATGAATTCCACTGATTCACTACCCTCTGATTCACTACCCTCTGATTCACTACCCTCTGATTCACTACCCTCTGATTCACTACCCTCTGATTCACTACCCTCTGGTTCACTACCCTCTGATTCACTACCCTCTGATTCACTACCCTCTGATTCACTACCCTCTGGTTCACTACCCTCTGATTCACTACCCTCTGACTAAAAAACTCATTCCTCAATCAATTAAGTTATTTTGGATTATTCTAAATATAAGACAGCACAATAGAGTTGCTGACTTAAGGCACCAAAGACCCGGGCACGATCCTGACTAGGGGTGTTGCCTGTACAGAGTTTGTATGTTCTCCCCATGACCTGCGTAGGTTTTCTCCGGTTTCCTCTCACACTCCAAAGACGTACGGGCGTGGTAAAATAGTAAGATTAAACGAGAACTTACCAGTTTGAAGTTTGATCTGTATTTTATGAGGAGTTACGATGAGGGATTACGTGAAGAACCCGCTCAGTGCGCAGGCGCGGCATACTTCCAAGCAGCGGTGTGGAATCACAGATAGACACAGTTATTTGAAGTAAACATAGTAAAGATAAGGAGACATCAATTTATTAGTTTGATCCATATAATGAGGGTGGGAGCGGAGGGCACGTAATCCCTCATCGTAACTCCTCATAAAATACAGATCAAACTTCAAACTGGTAAGTTCTCGTTTAATCTTACTATTTTACTTCGGAGTCACGTGAGTGACTACGTGAAGACTTCAAAGCTCTGTGATTTCAAACCGTGTAACAGTTCATACTTCACTCGCTGCCGAAGTCATTCGAGGGAGGAAGTATGGTATCGTAATCAACCATGAATCTGTTTGTAAAAACAATAATGGTGTTATTAACAACAACAAGACCAATTGCTCCCCCGGGCTTAAATTATATATTTTTTGCAGATTCTTTTTCTGCAAACGATACAGGTTCTGTCAGTGGTTTGTTATAAAAGTTTGGAACGTATACTCCGTAGACCACCCTGCAGTAGCCAGGATGTGGTCCATAGGCTCGTCCATCCTCTTAGTTACTGACATGGAAGCTGTCCTGGTGGAATAAGATTTTATACACGTTAGTATTTACTCCAGCAACTCCCAGTACCTGCTTGAGCCACTAGAGATAGTTTAGCTCGTCACCCGACCATGAGGTTTCCTGTGGCTGACCCATAAGGCTTTTTCCTCTCCCTCGGTATTCCTTATTGTGTCGATCTCTAAGTGGGTCATGACACATAAAACGTGGTTCAGGTGGGTATGCCCGGAATTTCATGACTGGACCTGATGTTCCTGGTCTGTTCTGTTTGGCCAACCCTTGAATGGGCATGTGACACTATCTGGTGTTATAACCATGTTGTCCCATCGCAGTAGATGGGAGAGCTGGCTCTTTGTGTTGATGTAAGGCCACCAGCATGTCCATCTTCAGGGTAGGCTGTTCCAGGGTGAGTGACCTGGCTGGTGATCATCCCCTAAGGTATGTCAGGATTTCACTGACATCCCAATTTGGGTGTACCTATTTCTGGGGAATGGATTGATATACCTCTCCTGTATCTGATCACCAGTGAGCGGTACCCAAGTTGAGTAGGCTAACAGAACATGTCCTTCATTGTGGTGAAGACCTGCCAGGAGCTCCAGTACAGTTTTTTTTTATTTTTATTTATTTATTTATTTATTTTTTTAAATTTTTTTTTATAGTTGAATGTGTAATTCCTGTTTTGGAAAACAGTGTACCATTTCTTGATGCTCCTCAGGTATGTTCCCTAGGATATGCGACGGAATACTGTCATCAGGTTGATAGTGCTGCTGATCCAAGCACAGCAATGGTCTTCCCAATTCTGCAATTCTTTTAATGACCATGTCGAGGATCACTGGGAACCATGCTTGTGGACTTGGTCCACTGTAATTTGCGTAGTACCCGACTGATGAAGCCGTAGTATCTATTGAAGAGGTAGAAGGAAAGGAAAACATAGAGATTAGGTTCCCCCCCCACCCCTCAATACGCGGGAATGTCTCCATTGCCGCTGCCTTGAGATTGGTTTCATGTGACGTAAATTAGTACGTGGTGATTTAATTGGATATAAGGAATCGATATCTGGTGTCCATATTGCTTAGTGATTTCAGCAAATATTTTTGGTTTAAATGTATGTTTACAGTATTTAGCTCACCTGATAGGTGAGTTACTGATGGTCAAACATGTTTGACGACATACGGTTTTCAATTGTTAATAAATTGTCACCTAATATCGATGTTCTCCGCCCAAGTGGTTTGGTATATGCCACCACTGATGTTGTTATCTTATAAACGAACATGCAAATTTGGTGGATTACTGAGCAAATGCTTCACTAGAATTAAGTAAGTTAATATATAACATGTTTAAGTCAATTCATATTGGCATTAAGTATTACAAGCTCAGTAACACATCAGGACACATAAGATGTTACTCAAAACAGGTGGAAGTGTACAACCATAATCCTTCCTGCCGATAAATTCCATGATAACACTACAGATTAATCCATTTGCCCCCATATTACAGGTATGGAGATAGTTTTGAACACTAGTATCTCAGCTCATAGGAAAGGTACAAAGTTCAGTAGCTGGTAATGCTGCTATATCCCAATTACTTTGCCACGTAGTTGATTGGTGGTTAATGCACCATGACTGATAGTCTTAATGAATACCAGATAACAACGTTGTGGATGGTCAACGTAAATATCTGGATATATATTTTGTGCACCGTTCCCAGAGGCACTGCAATACTGGGTCGATGCGTGGAGTGGACGGAGCAAGCCCCTATTCCATCTCCCTGTTCCAAAATTCAATTTAATATATGGTCCCTAGATAAGGGACGTATCAGATTATTAAACTGATAAGAACAGATACTACACTTGATCTTAGCCAAAAGGCCGAGAAGCGATGCAGCTAAAGCTGTATCCAAGGATAGTTTGTCGTTAATATATAGACATGCCATGACGGAATGTTTCTAAGTGTCAGGGCTAGTTGATTCTGGATAACTTTGACTTAAATGCCGCAACGCTCATCATGGTTACTCCATCCAGGTAATTGCGGTATATCCGAAACTTATATGAGAAGGTACTGAATAGTGTGCATCTTCAAGGTCGATGTCTACCATAAAGTATCCTTGGATCCATGGTAGTAGTTACAAATCCCATGAATGGGTATACCTGGTGAAATACTCAAGTGGTTTATCAACGATGGTGCGACATTCACCATCGTGGGAGGGTAGACCACTTGGGGTGCTTGCTGAATTGGTGGCAAGATATTAATTCTATTCCCCTTGTATTTATTTATTTATTTATTTATTTATTTATTTATTTATTTTTTTGGTATATAACTACCAAGAGTGATAGCTTCCTAACCAGGCGTGATTCATCCACCCCTTGTTAGTACAACCCTTAACCTTTATGTGATGGTAGGAACCATACTTATCTGTCTTCATTGTTGTTTTCTTCGGTTTCTGGTTCCTTGTTCTTGTAGGGACGATGTTTGTTGGGGGGTGGCGCATTTTCCCCTGGGGCCTGCTCTGGGCCGTGGCCTAAAATGCTACGGGTTTGGCATGCAGGCCCCGAGCTTTCACCAGTACCATGAGGTAGACACCCCTGGTGGACACGTAGAGGTACTGCTGTCTGGTTTAGTGTGGTGCTCATTCCAGACTCTGCCCTCTTGTGCCGAATAGTTTGAACACTTCGTCCAGTTTTTTAGGACTGGTTTGGTAAGTGCCAGGTAGCAGGATCTGTGCTTGTGAGGTCGGCGTTCTCATAGTCCTGTTAATTTCATAGATTGAGGGCAGGTTTGTGAGTTCATTTCAGAAGTTATGAGGTATACCGTTGAACAGTAGGGTCAGGTGTTTTGCCATACTACCCTGCCCTTCTGGAATGAGCAGGTGGACATGATAGCCGACGTCAGGGTACCAAATGCATTTTTAAAATATTTAGGTTAAATGCGCTGCTCAATGTATCCCCCAATAATGGCGGGCACTTTGAGTAAATGCAATTTAGGGGAGGCGTGATAAAACCAACGCCTCATGGCTACCTGTCTTGGAGAGGTTTTTTGGAAAAGACAGGTAGTAAGCTGGCCATCAGTTGAGACTGAAAAGCCATCTCGCTAGTGGTGGAGCCACATAACGGCCACACCCAGCAGCTCTTCCTGATCCTGTACCTCAAGCATACTCCCGATATTGTTCAGCCAGTGACCCCTCTTCATGACCAGCCCAGCCACTGGTCACCCCAAAGCTAACCACACTAAGGAGGAAGCGATGGGCAGTGCCTAGGCACTGTGGAGGGTATGCCTGAACCCTCCAGCGAGACTGCCCCTCACGTAGCGTGTCTCGCAGGAGCTCCTGCTCCAGGAGCCGCTCCAGCGGCTCAGGCGGCTGTCTCTCTCCCATGCGGGTGGAGAGACGTCCCCTCCGACAAGTCGGAAGCCACCGGCCGGATGCCTCTTCGGATGGCTGAACATCCAGCCCGCAGCTCAGGCACTAGCGGGACTGGCCTCGGCGCGGTGTGGGGATAGCGGAACGCCCGGTAAATGTTCCTACCGCCTTCTTCTGGAGCTTTTGTGCCTTGTAGTAGCGAGAGCACCCCTCTCGCAGGCACCAGCACCGAGAGCCGCTCCAGCGGCTCAGGCGGCTCTCTCTCCCCCCGTGCGGGTGGAGAGACGTCCCGTCCCAAATTGGGAACACCTGCCGGATGCCTCTTCGGGTGGCTATACATCCAGCCCGCTATCGGGCTGGGCTCGGCACGGTGTCGGGGAATTGCGGAACACCGGGTCGCTCCTACCGCCTGTTGCTGCCCCCCTTCCCCCCGACGGGAAACGTTCCTCCTTGAACGGGGGGCAGTTTTGTTCCAGAGCCTTTTTCTCTGCCTGTAAAACACAAGCAGAAAAAGGGGCTCCCCTGTAAAAGAAACCCGACCTCAGGATACTCACCTGACGGTCCGTTTCTCTGTTGCGGGAGTGCCTAGCTCCCGCTGCCGCTGTTGCACTGCTGGCGTAATGCCGCGCCTGTGCACTGAGCGGGTTCTTCACGTAGTCACTCACGTGACTCCGAAGTAAAATTATAAATTGACCTTCATGTGGGTAGGATAGTGTACGGGAATCGCTGGCCAGCATGGACTAGGTGGGCCGAAGGGCCTGTTTCCATGTTGTATTGCTTTTTCATGTCGTGGACTTTCAGTGTTTGTGCTTTTTTTTTTTTTTTTATTCTATTTTATTTTTAATATGTTTTATTTTTTATTATTATTTATTTATTTTTATTTTTATGGTACTGCCTGTAAGGGAAATTCATTTCGTTGTCTCTAACTGAGACAATGACAATAAATTTGAATACAATACAATACAATAAACTAAACTAACCTAAACTAAACAAGACCAAGAAAAGGGACTGCAAAAATCACTTCAGGACTACAGGCTGAGCTGCTGCCGGCACAGCTGACAGGAACTCACCTCCACCAGGCAGGACGGTGGTGTGCCAGGTGAACAAGCTGCCCGACCAACCTTCGGGCTAGGCCAAGGAACTGGCAGACATTTTACACAGCACTGGAACATACAGCCACATTGATCAAGTCACCAGTACCATTTGCAGAAGCACTTTGGAATCAATCTACCCAATTTATAGCTTAAGGCTCAGCAACAACTTACATTGATATAGCACTTTTAATGCTAAACAAAAATTACTCAGGCACTCCAAGACTGTACCAGAAGGATAATGACAACCCATTTTCCATTTGTTTGAAAAAATGCATAGCACAAAATGTGTAAGCCAAATTGAAATAGTCACTCTGCTTGGAAACATAATCAGGTTGACATTCTCAGGTAGACTTGATGCAGCTCAAACAATCAGGCAGGCAAACAAACCTGTCAAAGGCTGGTGAATGCCTCCTTGTTGTCCGAATAAGCGTTTATCCCTCAACTAATATTAGCAAAATAATTGCTCTCGTCATTTGATGTTGCTGTGCTTGGGAGCTTGAAATGTAAAAATAATCACAGTCCAAAGCCTTCAAAGTAATTCAATGTCGTGTTTTGTGGTGATGCCCTGTGGTGCGTTATGAATCCAAATCTTATTTTCATTCAGCGACAAACTTGGCACATCATCTCTTCCAAAAATAAAAATGTTTGCAAAGTATTATTCCTTTGTAATGATAGTCTCTTTATAGGGTTCACCTCATTAGTTTTTAATCACATCTCACTATGATAGGACCTGCTCTGCACGCATGGCAGGGGGAATGGGAACGAAATGACCCCCAGATGAGCTCACACAGTCTCTCATCACTTTGGTCTGAGCCAGGAGCTTCAGGAGGGCTGCAGAAAGAAAATATGAATCACTGTGGTGCTCCAGAAAATCAAACATGCTTTCAATAAATTGGTTTAATGAAACCACAGTTTAAATGTATTTATTTTATAAAGAGCTGTGTATATCTGACTCGAAAGATAAAACACAATGGTGCATGCAGTGCATTGTTTCATTGACTAACAATAAATAATTGGGCATGTCCGCAGATGTAATAAATCATCATAAAGTGGCTGCATGCTGGACACGGCAGATTGATGTTACTATGGCTTGTCAAAACATATCTTGTAAAGTGCTATCATTTTCCAAGTTTACCCAGCAAGGACATAAGTGATATTGTGCATTCAGCCAATGCAAGCAGGGAAAGACTTTGTACCCCTTTTTTCATGGGAGTATGAGAAAATTTGTACTTTAGATGGAAAGATAATTTTTGCATGCAAGCAAAGTAGTTGGCAGTGGAATATAGAAACAGGAGTGGTCCAGTCAGTGCTCCAAGCATGTTCCAGGGTTTAGTTGGATAATAGGATTATGCTTTTCATAAGTAACTTGAGAACTAGGAGCATTGTTTCAGAATAAGAGGTCATTCTCTTAAGGTGGAGCTGTGGAGAAATGTCTTCACTCAATCGATCTATGGAATTCTCCACCTCAGAGCTGGTAAGGGATGGGTCAATAAATATATCTGAGGCCGAGATACACGGATGTTTGGACGATAGAGGAAGCAAGAGTTATGGGGACTGGGCAGGAAAGTGGAGCCAAAGCCAAAAGACCAGACTTTCCACCATTGACTCCATCTACCCTTCATACTGCCTTGAAAAATAGCCGACATTTGTCCCACCCTGGTCATTCCTTCTTCTCCCTGCCCCCATCTGCCAGAAGGTACAGAAGCTTCAAAGTGCACACTACCAGACTCAGGAACAGCTCCTTCCCCTCAACTATAAGGCTTCTGAATGGTCCTTCAATCGGACATGGTGCTATATACTTTACCTCTACCCCATTGTGTACATTAGTCTATGGAACTGGTGTGCTACAATGCTGATAAACTATACTCTGCACACTGTATCTTCCCCTTTGCTCTGTTTATTATTCTTGATTTTGACCTGATCGTATACATGTATAGTATATCTGATCTGTGTGGATAGTACGCAAAACATTTACTATATCAATGTGTCAAAATGTTTGTTACGTGTGACAATAGTGACCCTAAACCTAAACCTGACTCTAACCCTAAGATCAACCATGGCCATACTGGGTGTGTGGGCAGGCTCTAGAGACAAAGACCCATTCCAAAGACAGATGGCACAATGGGCTAAGTGTTCGGCTGGCAACCGGAAGGTAGCTTGTTCGAATCCCGCTTGGAGTGCATACTGTCGTTGTGTCCTTGGGCAAGACACTTCACCCACCTTTGCCTGTCTGTGTGGATGTAATTGTGTGAAGCACTTTGGGGTCAATGCAAGTTGAGTAAAAATGTGCTATATAAATAAAGAAATTTAATTTAATTTTAATTCCTGCTGCTCTTTCTTGTGGCTCATCTGCATACTAATATCATCTCGGTAACACCACAACATAAAGGCCATGTTGCCAAAAGGCCATCGGTCCCAGTTTTTGTTTTCAGCAGACCTAAGTCCCTTGATTTCAATTACCTCGGCATGACATTTTAGCCCTTTGGTTTGGACTCCTTCAATTAAGGAAATGGTTTCTCTCTGTCTGTCTTAAATCTTTTAATCATAGAGTCATGGGGTTATACAGCAAGGTAACAGGCTCTTTGGCTTATTCGTGTCCATCTGAGCTAGTCCTAACTGCCTGCGATTGACCCATATTCCTAGAAACCTTGTCTATCTATGTACCAGTCCAAATGTACTTCCTCTGGCAACTTGTTCCGCACACCTACAACTGTGAAATTGTTGCTCCTCATGTCTCTTTAAAATCATTCCCTCCTCAATCAAATCTATGCCCTCTAGTCTTAGAATCCCCAACCATGGGAATGACTGTCATTTCTATCTTCTGTGGGAGAAAGAAAATCATCTCAACAACCTAACCTTTTCTGTGTGAAGATATTCCTTGGAGGTAGACACAAAATGCAGGAATAACTCAGTAGGACAGGCAGCATCTCTGGAGAGAAGGAATGGGTGATGTTTCAGGTTGAGCCCCTTGTTCAGGCTAGAGTCAGGGGAAAGGTAAATGAGAGATATAGACAGTGATGTCGTGAGATATAGAACAAATGAATGAAAGATATGCAACAAAGTAACGTTGATCAAGGAAACCATTGTTAAACCCCTGTCCCACCTAAACCCCTGTCCCACCTAAACCCCTATCCCACCTAAACCCCTGTCCCACCTAAACCCCTGTCCCACCTAAACCCCTGTTCCACCTAAACCCCTGTCCCACCTAAACCCCTGTCCCACCTAAACCCCTGTCCCACCTAAACCCCCTGTCCCACCTAAACCCCCTGTCCCACGGTACGAGGTCATTCCAAGAGTTCTCCCGAGTTTGCCCTGATTCGAACTCGGAGATTTACAGTAATGGCCACTCGTCGGTACTCGGGGCTCTCGTGGACATTTTTTATCATGTTGAAAAATCTTCACGTGTCTTCCCGTGCTTACCTGCCGCTAGCGAGTCTTCCCGAGTACCTGCCGTTAGCGCTAAGAGACGTTCCCGAGCTCCGACGTACCTGCTACGTTCATTCTCCGTGCTTACCACGAGTTTGAATTTTTTTAACTCGGCAGAGCTCTTGGAATGAACTCGTACCGTGGGACAGGGCTTTTAGCTGTTTGCCTGGAACGTCACCTATTCCTTTTCTCCAGAGATGCTGCCTGTCCCGCTGAGTTACTCCAGCATTTTGTGTCTATCTTCGGTTTAAACCAGCATCTGCAGTTCCTTCCTACACAATTCCTTGGAGACCTCCGGGGATGTGACAGGTTAAAACATCTGCCGTGATTGAAATTTGTCAGAGGCATGTTAGGTATGGAATTCCATCCTAACACCAACCCTTTTCCCAGATTTGGCAGAATGCCTCAGCTGGAACTAGATCACTGTCCCAGGCCAAGATTTAGAGGAAAATCTGCTGCCTTAAGATTTTAAAGGAGACTTATGATCAACAGCATTGCCAGAAATGCCCTTAGTTTTTAGTTGAGCACAAAGATGGAGATCATTTTTCAGTGTGGTGGTAATAGAACACTGTGCTGTGGGAGGTGTTCCATTCTGCCAGACAATTTGTCAACTTTCTTAAGTGAATGCAGGAGCTTGCATGGCACTCATTTATCGAAGAGCAGGAGAGGTAATTGCAACGTTCAGGCCAATATTTTCTACCCGCTCTGTATAACTAGAAAATGATTACTGTTTATTAGTGGTTTCAAGTGTTGAGTATTGCATTAATGAGGGCAGCAGGGAGAAGCATGGAGATTAGTGGCTAGCGAGCCTTACATCAGCAGTGGGAAAGTTATTGGAAGGGATACTGAGCAACAGGATTTATTTGCATTTAGAAAGACAAGATATGAGCAGGGATCGTCAACATGGCTTTTTGAGGCATATCTTATTGAATGGGTCCTTCGAAAAGATGACCAAGAGGATTGTTGAGGGCAGTAGATGCTGTCTGCATGGACTTTAACAAGGTCGTTGGCAAGGTCCCACATGTATGTGGGACTTTAACAAGGTCGTAGGCTGGCCAAAGATCTTATCGTATCTATGTAAGTCACATCTACTACCCTGCTTCATTGTCTTCATTGTTTTCCATGCTAAACCAAGATAGATCTCATCCGCCACTGGTGATTTATCAATCCTTATGCATTCCATGACATCTAACACCTCCCCATTATTAATACTGACATGGTCCTGACTAATAATCTATCAGCACCTTTCACTTCCTTCTCTTTGGTGAATACAGATGAGAAGTATTCATTTGGGATTTCACCAACATTCCCTGGCTCTGCTCATAGGTCACACTTTGGTCCATAAGGAGACCCACACTGTCCCTCACTATTTGCTTTCCCCTGATGTACATATAGAATGAGTTGGGATTCTCCATAATCTTATTTGCCAAGGGATATTTCATTATCTTTGTAATTATTTTCTTAAGTTCTGTCCTACGCCCTCTAGATTCCTCAAGAGAGTCAAATCCAAAGATAGACATAAAGTAGTGGACTAACTCAGCTGGTCAGACAGCAGCTCATGAGGAAAAGGACGAGCGACGTTTCAGGTTGGGGCCCTTCCATAACTTACTGTCACAGGCTTCCTTATTTTTCCTGGTCAAATCCTTAATGTCGGTTGTCAATCCAAAGTTTCCTAATCATACCATCTTTGCCTTTCATCCTTCCCAAACAAACTATGCTGGTCCTATATTCTTACTAACTCTGGTCTAAAAGACTCCCACTTGTCAGTTGTTGTTTTAACTTTAAGCATCTGCTCCCAATCTACTTTAATCAGCTCTTCCCTTACATTGAAATCAGCCTTCCCCCAATTTGGGACCTTAACTTGAGTACAAAACTTATTCCCTTCTTCAACTACCTTGAAACTTACACAATTATCGTTACAGTTCCCAAGTTACTCCACAACTGATACTTTCACCACCTGTCCACTTTCATTTCCTAAGAGACGGTTGAGTACTGTTATATCTTTTGTAGGACTATCTACTTAACATCTCAACAAACTCTCAAGATGCATTTAATAAATTTCACCCTGTTCCACCCCATTTAAACTCCTTGCACCAAAGAAATCCAAGCCAAGTTTGGGAAAGTTAAAACCCCAACTACTGTAGCCCAATTTCACTTAAACCTTTCTGCAACCAGCAATACCACAGTTCCCTCCCAAAAGAGTCATGGAGTGATAGAGTTCTACAGCTCACAACACTCAGGCCCTTCAGCCCACATTCCCAATGCCATCCACTTTATCCATCTATACTAATTTCATTTGCCTGCAATAGGTCAGTATTCATCTATGCCTTATTCATTTAAGTGCCCATCTACAGTAAATCCTCAAATACCCTTTGAGACTCTTTCCTCCGACCTTAAAACAATACCTTCTGTTGTTGTTGGCATCGGTCCATCAGCGAGAGATGATGGTGTTACAAGGGAACAGGTTGAAGGATCTGATGAGTAGAACAGAAAAAAGGCACACTCGTCCATTAAATTACAAATCAGTTTCATTGGACGAGAGAGAACAAAAAAAACTTTTCTCGGCATGCGCAGAGGCCCGTCTCACAACCTCTCTCTCTCTGAGGGGGGGCCTCATTGAAACGTACAGAATAGTGAAAGGCTTGGGTGGAGTGGATGTGGAGACGATGTTTCCACTAGTGGGAGAGTGGTCATAGCCTCAGAATTAAAGGACGTTCCTTTAGGAAGGAGATGAGGATTTATATTAGTCAGAGGGTGGTGAATCTTTGGAATTCTCTGCCACAGAAGGCTGTGGAGGCCAAGTCAATGGATATTTTTAAGGCAGAGATAGATAGATTCTTGGGGTCAGAGATAGATAGATTCTTGGTGTCAGGGGTTATGGTGAGAAGCCAGAAGAATGGAGTTAGGAGGAAGAGATAGATCAGCGATGATTGAATGGCGAAGTAGATTTGATGGGCGACAGATGGCACAATGGGCTAAGTGTTCGGCTGGCAACCTGAAGGTGGCCGGTTCGAATCCTGCTTGGAGTGTGTACTGTCGTTGTGTCCTTGGGCAAGACACTTCACCTACCTTTGCCTGGGACTAGAGACGGAAATTAGCTACTGATTGGCTACAATCTCGCATATTTACATGCAAATGTTCATTAATATGCACTGTCCCTATAAACAAATTATTATTATTATTATTATTATTATATGGGCCGTATGGCCCAATTCTACTCCTATCATTTATGTCCTTATGAATTGAGGGTTATAGGTAATTGGTGCAAAAGAGTAGTTGAGGCCAGCATTGATCAGCCACGATCATACTGAAAGCCAGCGCAGGCTCGAGCTGCTCTTGTTTCCTGGTGGTCTTGTGAATAGACAAGGCATTGAATGTTAAGCACAGCAAAGGTTTTCGGGATGAGCCTTGGAGCCGGAATCCATCCAGGAGACCCAACGGCTGGACGAAGGAAGACCCGGAACTGCTCCAGTGCATCAAACGTATGGACCGGACTTTGGACTTTTTGCAAATGGCGACGTGCATGTGTGATCTATGCAAAAGGAATTTAAATGCAGTGAATGCAATAAAGCACCATTGAACCATTCAACCATTGAGCAAATGGGATTTGTGCAGTCATCGCCATGATTAGCCTAAAGGTTCATTTCTGTGCTGTCCTGCTTCATGAGTCTTGTGTAGCTGCTGTCTCACAGGTTCCACTGCTTGGCTTTAATCCTGACCTCGATGTCACAGGATTACACAATCTCCCTGTGTCCTTATGGGTTTCCTATGGCCATCCTGATTTCCTCACACATCCTAAAGACATGAGGGATGGTCAGATAATAAGCGAGTTCGGTATTCCGAACAACGCAAGGAATCATGGGATTTGTCAAAGGTCTCTCGCGATAAACATTCTTGGCAACTGTGCTGCTGCGTGTGTACAGACCTGCGTTTCACCCGTAGTCAGGATTGAACCCGGGTCTCCGGCACTGCATTGCTACTGGACCGTCCCCGTCCCTTCCCGAGTGTCCCATCCCTGTCCGGGGTGGCCGGGGTGTCCCTGGACTGACGGGACACCGGCCCGGAGCTATGGAGTTAGCGCTTCTTCTTAGCGCTGGCTGCAAGCCTGGGCCGTCACTGCTCCGGGCTGGTGTCCCGTCAGTCCAGGGTCACCCTGGACATTTCCGGCCACACCCGGACAGAGATGGGGCACAGGAGAGGATGGGGAGGGGCCAGTAGCAATTCAACGTCACTTATTCCTTTTCTCCAAAGATGCTGGTTGTCCCGCCGGAGACCCGGGTTCGATCCTGACTACAGATGAAACGCAGGTCTGTATACATGCAGCAGCACAGTTGCCGAGAATGTTTATTGCGAATGACCTATGACCTGGGCATGCGCATTCAGAATACCGAACTTGCTTATTGTAAAGATAGTCAGACACTGTAAATTGTCTTAGTGTGTGGGTAGAATTTGGAGTTAATGGAAGAAAACAAAATAATCTATATATAGGATTAGTGAAAAATAGGTGCGTAACGGTCAAGCTGGTATGACTATGGCTGAAAGGCCTTGATTTGTACTTATTATGAGGTGACATATATTGCTTTGCTTAGAAAATATCCATAATAAATTTCTCCAACACATAGTCATAGCAACATAGAACTGTATAGCACGAAAACAGGCTGTAAAGCACAGAACGATCCATGCCAATCAAGATGCTATTCTGGGCCAGTCCCATTTGCTGTCATTTGTCCCGTATCCCACTAAACCCTTCCTATCCATATATCTGTCCAAATGTCTTTTAAAAGTCATGATTGTATCCACTTCTTTAGGTCCCTTTGGAAGCTCGTTCCAGATGCATATTACTCTTCGAGTGAGAAAGTTGTCTATCAGAGTGCTCTTAAATCTCTTTAAGAGGTCCCTCTTGCAATGACCACTGAGGGACATGATTGAATATGTGTTATAATCAAAGAAAAAACATAAAGTGCTGGAGTAATTCAGCGGGTCAGGTAGCATCTGTAGAGAACCTGGATAGGTGATGTTTCGGGTTGGGACTGCTCTTCAAACTATAACGAACACTATAATTAATATGCCTTTAATATATCGGCACAACCGCACATGTATCTGCTTTTTCTTCTCATCATATTCGAGATTGTGGGAGAATATTTTCATGAGAAAATGTAGATGTTGCCCCAAAACTATTGAATCTTTCATTCTGACATGGTTAATGAGTAAAAACTCTTCATTTAATGAGCTTACTCTGTGATCTAGAAAATGATGGCTGTTGTAAACTGAGATATCATAAATTAAAGAACGCAGCGTTAAGTCGTGAAATTGTGAATAGAAACATAGAAAAATAGCTGCAGAAGTAGGCCATTCGCCTCTTCAAGCCATGGTTGATCATTTAAAATCAGTACCCCGTTCCTGCTTTTTCCCCATATCCCTTGATTCCTTCATCCCTAAGAGCTAAATCTAACTCCCTCTTGAAAACATCCAGTGAATTTTCCTCCACTGCTTTCTGTGGCAGAGAATTCCACAGATTCACAACTCTCTGGGTGAAAAGGTTTTTCCTCATCTCAGTCATAAATCACTCCTTATTCTTAAACTGTGACCCTTAGTTCTGGACTCACCCAACATGGGGATTTCTTTCCCTGCATCTAGCCTGTCTAATCCCTTAAGAATTATATATGTTTCTATGAGATCTCCTCTCATCCTTCTAAATTCCAGTGAATACAAGCCCAGTTGACCCATTCTTTCATCATATGTCAGTCCCGCCATCCCGGGAATTAACCTGGTGAACCAACGCTGCACTCCCTTGATATCAATGATGCGTTATTCAGTTTGTTAAAAGATTCTACGGGATAAGTCCAATAATTTGCTCATGGAATATCATTGTGTTTTTCGACAGAGACAGCTGATGTGCTAGGACTGTGCACAATTCAGAGCCCCGGCCTCTTCAAGGATTTGCTGATGACACTCAGAATGTCATGAAGCGCATCAAATATTTTAGATTTGGAGGTGGACAAAAATTTACATTTGGAGGTTTTGGTTAAATACAGGTCTATTTTCCATAATCTGCTTTTCATGTTCTAACACTTCAAAAATGAGGTTCAAAGGATCAGTTCCATAGTTTGATGTGTCGTGTACACAATGGGGCTGATGCATTCAGCTGTCGCTGGTTATGTTGCTGCATTTTCTCCTGCCTTTCATTTTTCCTTCCCCAAATCTCTCCTCTTCACTCCACAACATCCACTCACTTTGAGACAGCTCATATAGTAGCAATGTTACAAAATTTTGAGATTTTAAAAATCAAATAAGGGACATTTTGTTTTATGGGAAAGATGTAGAAGAGAAATGGTGGACATTTAAAGGGGAAATTTTAAGAGTACAGAATCTTATGTTCCTGTTCGGTTGAAAGGAAAGTAAAAATTGGAAAGAGCCCTGATTTTCAAGGGAAATTGGACATCTTGTTCGGAAAAAGAGGGAGATCTACAATAATTATAGGCAGCATGAAGTAAATGAGGTGCTTGTGGAGTATAAGGAATGTAAAAAGAATCTTAAGAAATAAATTAGAAAAGCTAAAAGAAGATATGAGGTTGCTTTGGCAAGTAAGGTGAAAGTAAATCCAAAGGGTTTCTACAGCTATATTAATAGCAAAAGGATAACGAGGGATAAAATTGGTCCATTGGAGAAACAGAGTGGGCTGCTATCTGCAGAGCCAAAAGAGATGGGGGAGATATTGAACAATTTATTTTCTTCGGTATTCACCAAGGAGAAGGATATTGAATTATGTGAGGTAAGGGAAACGAGTAGAGTAGTTATGGATACTATGAGTTTCAAAGTAAAAGAAGTACTGACACTTTTGAAAAACATAAAAGTGGATAAGTCTCCAGGTCCTGACAGGATATTCCCTAGGACATTGAGGGAAGTTAGTGTAGAAATAGCCGGGGCTATGACAGAAATATTTCAAATGTCATTAAAAATGGGAATAGTCCCCGAGGATTGGCGTACTGCGCATGTTGTTCCATTGTTTAAAAAGGGTTCTAAGAGTAAACCTAGCAATTATAGACCTGTTAGTTTGACTTCAGTGGTGGGCAAATTAATGGAAAAGATACTTAGAGATAATATATATAAGCATCTGGATAAACAGGGTCTGATTAGGAACAGTCAACATGGATTTGTGCCTGGAAGGTCATGTTTGACTAATCTTCTTGAATTTTTTGAAGAGGTTACTAGGGAAATTGACGAGGGTAAAGCAGTGGATGTTGTCTATATGGACTTTAGTAAGGCCTTTGACAAGGTTCCTCATGGAAGGTTGGTTAAGAAGGTTAAACTGTTGGGTATAAATGCAGGAATAGCAAGATGGATTCAGCAGTGGCTGAATGGGAGAAGCCAGAGGGTAATGGTGGATGGCTGTTTGTCGGGTTGGAGGCAGGTGACTAGTGGGGTGCCTCAGGGATCTGTGTTGGGTCCTTTGTTGTTTGTCATGTACATCAATGATCTGGATGAAGGGGTGGTAAATTGGATTAGTAAGTATGCAGATGATACCAAGATAGGGGGTGTTGTGGATAATGAAGAGGATTTCCAAAGTCTACAGAGTGATTTAGGCCATTTGGAAAAATGGGCTGAAAGATGGCAGATGGAGTTTAATGCTGATAAATGTGAGGTGTTACACCTTGGCAGGACAAATCAAAATAGGACGTACATGATAAATGGTAGGGAATTGAAGAATACAGTTGAACAGAGGGATCTGGGAATAACCGTGCATAGTTCCTTGAAGGTGGAATCTCATATAGATAGGGTGGTAAAGAAAGCTTTTGGTATGCTAGCCTTTATAAATCAGAGCATTGAGTTTAGAAGCTGGGATGTAATGTTAAAATTGTACAAGGCATTGGTGAGACCAAATCTGGAGTATGGTGTACAATTTTGGTCGCCCAATTATAGGAAGGATGTCAACAAAATAGAGAGAGTACAGAGGAGATTTACTAGAATGTTGCCTGGGTTTCAACAACTAAGTTACAGAGATAGGTTGAATAAGTTAGGTCTTTATTCTCTGGAGCGCAGAAGGTTAAGGGGGGACTTGATAGAGGTCTTTAAAATGATGAGAGGGATAGACAGAGTTGATGTGATCAAGCTTTTCCCTTTGAGAATAGGGAAGATTCAAACAAGAGGACATGACTTCAGAATTAAGGGACAGAAGTTTAGGGGTAACATGAGGGGGAACTTCTTTACTCAGAGAGTGGTCGCGGTGTGGAATGAGCTTCCAGTGGAAGTGGTGGCGGCAGGTTCGTTGGTATCATTTAAAAATAAATTGGATAGGCATATGGATGAGAAGGGAATGGAGGGTTATGGTATGAGTGCAGGCAGGTGGGACTAAGGGAAAAAAGTTGTTCGGCACGGACTTGTAGGGCCGAGATGGCCTGTTTCCGTGCTGTAATTGTTATATGGTTATATGTTATATGGTTAAATCTGCAATTTATCCCATCAGATAAAGCATAAAAAGAAGTTTAATAAAAAAGGAAAAACACTGCCGGTTCGTATGGGGCCTAAATCACCTTTTCGCAATGTGAAATTTTGAATAAAGGCATCCTAAGAAGCACGTCTATATGTAAAAATAAACGGCGTACCTTGCTTTGTCCCGTACGTGAGTTCCGTCCCGTTGGCGGCATTGACGGCTTTAGAAGACGATTTATATTTCACTCCTGTTATTAAATTATCCAGCGCTATTTTTAATAAACTTGATAAAATGGATGTCGGAGCGATTATTCTTCAGCAGCTAAACAGCCTGACAAAGCTCGATTTCAACAGGCTGGAGAAAACGGCATTTTAAACCCACCCCCCTCTCAAAGACGCCAAAGTCGCGCACACGGCCAGTGACAGAACTGCAGCGCCGCTGAAGGTAAGTTTTGTAACATACCTACATATAGTCATACATGCGAAAATGCCCTTCAATTAATCGATTGATTGTTTAATTATTTGATTGAACTCTTTTGAAGCATTTAGGAAATGGTATTACATAAAGGCAGGTTGATTTTACAACAAATGGATGCTATCATTTCTGTATTCACTTTTTGCAATGTCTATTATAATATTTTTGGGGTGACTTTTTTCAATTTTCCAAAGCTCTTCCGTAAATGTTTTTATTACTGATTCGTACATTCGGACATTATCATTGCCTCATCCAAATGGCATCCAAGTGTGACCATTATACTTCAGTCTGCAATCACGTATGGTCTTATGAGGTGCCCTTGGCAGCAACATTTGGGTGGAGGTTAGGTATTCTATCGATCCCTTACTCTAACTTACTTTCTCTTTTTCTCCAGTTCTGATGAAGGTGCTCAGAACTGAAACATTCACTGTTTCTCTGGCCACACATGCTGCCGGACCTGTTCAACGCTTCCATCATTGTCTTTTTTTCTTGCAGATTTCCAGCATATGCGGTTCCTTTTTTCTTTTCATTTAGAACGGCCTGTTTTACCTTCTACTCCATAGGTCACCACCGAGGCCAAATTTGGTTTGCATATTGTGACCATGACTAAAACCAGCTAGTATATCAGTCTGGGAAGGGCCGAATGGCCTACCCCTGCATCTATTGTCTATTGTCTATTGTCCTAGTGAATGGCTCAGTTCCAGTGATCACATTGCACATTCCCAACAAGGCCAAAGCTTAGCCAACATTGCCATTTCTTTTTCCCTTATTCCTGTATTCATTTGAATCGGTGTACAGTCTCTGAAACTGTAATGCTGTGTTACCTACGGTCTAACTGTAGCAAAAATGCACTTCAGCTCAACAATCCAATACCATTGGTTAAATAATTGATTAAACTGACAGATCTAAAAGTACTTCTCAATATGTGGGTTCTCATTGAAAAGGCAAGAGTTTGTTCAATAGGATATTATGCATTTTTTAGAATGCCTGGAATAATGCTCTTGCAGTTCAACAAAAGAACTGTTATCATTTGGTGAGATTCCTCTTCTAATACTGGCTTTTAAAAAAATAATTAATTTCAAAGTAGACTTTATTCAAGTAACAAATATATACAATACATGAATCGTACAAAAAATTAATCCCAACATTTTCGGAGGCTATACAAACATTCAATATTGTTTACACATATTGCTCAAATTTCACAAATTTATCCCCCACCCTTGCTACTCATATGGCCCACTGGCGTGGAATCCCTTCCCTTATTTTAAGGGGAGTCTCCACCACGCCCTGCCCCCCATGTCCATCAGCGGAAGGACCTTAGACTGTGGCCCTTCCCCACAGAGCTTTGGCGTTGGCTGCACCAAGCTTCAATAGACAATAGACAATAGGTGCAGGAGTAGGCCTTTTGGACGTTCGAGCCAGCACCGCCATTCAATGTGATCATGGCTGATCATCCCCAATCAGTACCCCGTTCCTGCCTTCTCCCCATATCCCCTGACTCCGCTATTTTTAAGAGCCCTCTTGCTCTCTCGTGAAAGCATCCAATGAACCTGCCTCCACCACCCTCTGAGGCAGAGAATTCCACACACTCACCACTCTCTGTGAGAAAAGTGTTTCCTCATCTCCGTTCTAAATGGCTTACTCCTTATTCTTAAACTGTAGCCCCTGGTTCTGGACTCCCCCAACATTGGGAACATGTTTCCTGCCTCTATCGTGTCCAAGCCCTTAACAATCTTATATGTTTCAATGAGATGCCCTCTCATCCTTCTAAGCTCCAGAGTGTACATAGAAACATAGAAACATAGAAATTAGGTGCAGGAGTAGGCCATTCGGCCCTTCGAGCCTGCACCGCCATTCAATATGATCATGGCTGATCATCCAACTCAGTATCCCGTACAAGCCCAGCTGCTCCATTCTCTCAGCATATGACAGTCCCGCCATCCCGGGAATTAACCTTGTAAACCTACACTGCACTCCCTCAATAGCAAGAATGTCCTTCCTCAAATTAGGAGACCAAAACTGCACACAATACTTCAGTGCGTCCCTCAGCACGTACTCCTGCAGTCTGCCACGGGCCAGTTGGTAACATTCCCCGACGGACATCCCGCTCTGCTGGTAGGTCTTTCACCGAGTTGTTGATCTTCCAGCAGCACTCGATGTCAGTCTCTGAATGCGTCCCTGGGAACAGTCCGTAAATCATAAGTCCTCTGTGACAGTTGGGGCCACTGCGAGTTGGCTGCCCTGCCAGCAGCGTGTTCGTTATTTCGCCTTTTTTTTGTTTTTTAAGTATGTCCAAATGTTTGTTTTAGTGTCTCTTGTTATGTCCTGTGTGGGGGGCGGTGGGGGATAAAAGGGGGAAACTGTTTTTCAATCACTTCCGTGATGGAGAGGCGACTTTTTCCATGTCGCATTTCCGCCTCCCTCGCGGCCTAACAGCTTGGATTGGAGCGGCCTTTTCTGGAGTCGGGCCCAGAGCTTCAGCAGCAGACGCAGCGTGGGCTTTTCCATCGCGGAGCGGGGAGAACCCTTGCCGGTTGTCGCCAGAAAGGAGTGCTCCGATCGCTGGCCTGGTGACTTTGGCATCATGGGGCTGTGGTCTGCAGAGTTTCTAGTGGTGGACTTACTGTTCCGGAGCCTGGGATCCCTTACTAGGGATCGCCGGAGAAGAGCTCCGACCGCTGGCCTGTGGCCTATAACATCCTGAAGCCTGTCTCCAGTAAGAAAGTGGCTGATTTGGGCGCTCCAAGCCGCGGAGTGTGTTCGGCCGTCCCGACGTCAGAGTTTCGTTCATCCCGACGAGAGGGCCTGTACATCCGGTCGTCCGTAGCAGCAATGGATGAAACACGGATGAAGAAAGGAGGAGGACTACATGAACTTTATTGCCTTCCACCACAGTGAAGAATGGTGTGGCGGATGTTTATGTTAAATTCTATTGTGTATTGTGTGTTCTTTTTTTCAATTGCATCGCTGCTGGCAAATTCATTTCACTTTAGTTGGTGTATGTGACAAATAAATTTGAACTTTGAACTTTGGACAGAGCTGTTCGGAATATATCGTGACAGGGACCCTTGCAAACCTCTCTGGACTTTGCAAATCCACATTCTGCAAAGAGGTGGGCAACCGTCTCCATAGCAGCTGTCCCAAAGGCAGCGTGCCCTGGTACTGAGGTTCTGACGGTACATGAAGTATCTGACTGGGAGGGCTCCCCTCACCGCCAGCCAAGCCAGGTCTTGGTGCTTGTTGGTGAGTTCGCCAGACAAGGTGTGCAGTCTGCTCTGGGAACCACGCCACAGGATCCATGGAGTCATTTCCCTGCAGTGCCTGCAGGACGTTCCATGCTGACCACTGCCCGATGGACGTGGTCAAAGGTGTTGGTCCAGAAGAACCTTTCCACGAACAACAAATAGTGCGGCAATGTCAAGCTGACTGGCACATTGCATGGCATCTACGCCGAAGCCCATCCTTCTCAACAACGGGGACAGGTAGATCCTCAGCAGGTAGTGACACTTGGTGCCCACGCGCGATATCGCACACGTACATGAGGGATGTGCTCTCCAAAATGGGCTTTGGGGAGGGAACAGGCCTACCAGCGGGCCTGGAGCAGCGTTTCCTGTCGGGGACCGCCCAGAACCACGGCTTCGGCAGCGGCACAGCGCTGGAGCGCTATCGTGGAGCGGGCGATGCCTTGCCCGGGTCACCGCGCTGGAGCTCCGGTGAGCTGAAGAACCGCCGGGAACAACATCGCGGAGCTGCGGGTCTGCGGAGCGGCCAGCTGCAGGCGGCAGCGCTGACTTTACACCGGGAGCCTGGGATCTCGCGACGAGATCGCCAGTAGTGGAGCTCCAACCGGCGCGGCCTTGTCGGCTTCGGAAACCGCGGCCTCCAGTACAGAAGCGGCCGTTCCAGGTGTCCCAAGCCGCTATGAGGATTCTCCCGACGCCGGAGCACCATCACCCGGCGAGAACGGCCAGGAACATCGGGCCTCCGTAGAGGCAACTGTGGAGGCCTCAATAGGCCCGACTATGGGTGAACTGGGGTTGGGGACTGGACTTTGTGCCTTCCCTCATAATGGGAACCATTGTGGGGGGATGTTCTTTATGTTTAAATCTCTTATTAATGTTATGTCTGTATTCTTTCTTTATGTGCTGCATTGGCAAGAAGCATTTCACTACACCTAGGTGTATGTGACCAATAAATAACCTTTGAAATAACCTTTGAATCAAGAATTGGATCCAACTACTCTGCACCGATATCTGTAGTGCAGTCCAAATCAATGGGTGAGAATCAGACAGCTTCACTGTCAGGTCTGGAGTCAGGCAGGGTTGCCCTCTCTCCCCTGTCTTGTTTGTCTGTTGTATTGAACCTTTTGCCGAGTCCATCAGGAAGGATGCACGCATGAGGAGTGACATTTCCTGGCAGTGGGGGCACTCAGGTCAAAACATCCCTGTACATGGACGATGTCACTGTCTGCTGCTCGGATCCAGGGTCGGTCCGCAGATTGATTAGCGTCTGCGACCAGTTTGAGTCGGCCACGGGAGCCAGAATGAACCGCAGGAAGAGCGAGGCCATGCTCTTTGGCAACTGGCCCGACTGATCTACCGTCCCCTTTACCATCAAGCCTGACTTCTTGAAGGTGCTGGGGATCTGGTTCGGGGGGTCTGAGGCGTGTGACAAGAATTGGCTGGAGCGGATAGCCAAGGAGGGGAAGAAACTGGAGCTGTGGAAGCAGCATCCCTCTCTATAACGGGGAAAAAATTGGTCATCAGGTGTGAGGTGCTCTCGGGGCTGCTGTACTTGGCGCAAGTGTGGCCTGTCCCTCCCTCCTACGCCACAGGGATCACCCAGGCCTTCTTCCAGTTCATCTGGCGGTCGAGGATGGACCGGGTGCGACGGGCCACAATGCACAAGTCAGCAGACAATGGGGGTAAAAGCGTGCCCAACGTCGCCCTCACCCTGATGGCCACCTTTGTGTGTGGCTGCATCAGGCAGAACGTAGAGCCTTCTAATACTGGCTTAGTGAATGCATTTCAGTTCAGTGGTACTCTCATTGCCTCTGGAGCAGTAGAAACCCTTGAGGCTTCTATCTGTATGTGGTCGGGTCATGTTTGCACAAGGCTCTTGCTCCTCTATCTTGTAATTCCATTTGTTTCCGGACAAAAGAGGTTAAAAAAAGCACTTAGCAATGACCACTGAGGAGGTCGTGACCATTCATGGATTACGGTTCCTATGGCAACTACATTTGCTTTGCTCGCAAGTACAAACAAGGAAGGAATGACATGTCACAGAGAAAGATAAAGAAAGTTTACTTGTTCAATAAATAAAATTAGAAGTTTGTTCAAGAAGAAAATTGAGAACAATCTTTTTGCCTGTTAGTATCATATGGCAGCTTTAAATTTGAAACAACCCTGAGATATGTGTGGAAGTCTTTAGGCAAGTGTACTTTGCAGAGATCAAGACCTTTGTTGGGTAAATGAACAAGAAGGAAGAGGAAGATGTTTGATGGAGGGCAATTTAGAGAGCAAGGCTGAAGATTCTGATGGTAGAAAGGGGGAAGATTTTCCTAAAGCCACGGAAGAAAACAATGCCATAATTGGTTGACATTAGGTTACGGGGAGAAGACAGGAGAATGGGGTTGAGAGGGAAAAATATCATGCTGGCATGATCTTGATGGGCCAAATGCCTAATTCTGCTCCTGTCTTATGGTCTTATGGTATAGGATTGTGTAGAGTTTCAAGAAAGGATAAGTGTTATTATACTAATAATGTGCAGCGTACTACATGCAATTTTGTAGTGGAAGAGGTCAACAGGCTGATGAATAAGCGAGTTCGGTATTGCAACTGCGCATGCCCAGGTCATAGGTCATTCGAGATAAACATTCTCGGCAGTTGAGCTGCTGCATGTATACAGACCTGCGTTTCATCCGTAGTGAGGATCGAACCCGGGTTTCCGGGGGGTCAGGCAGCATCTTTGGAGAAAAGGAATAGGTGATGTTTCGGGTCGAGACTCTTCTCCAGAGCTGTGGCCTGATCTGCTGAGTTACGGCATCATTTTGTGAGTTTCCCCGTTAATGAATGGTGCTCGGCCTTCGCCGGCTCTGAGGGGGTTAACTGGCAGCCACTGGATAAGGCGAGAGGTGCAGCTGTTGGTCCCTGGCACGTCGGGGAATGGATTCCTCGGGAATTGGAGCAGAGTTGAGCTGGAGTTAGCGCTTCTTCTCCACGCTGGCTGTAAGCCTGGGGCCGCCACTGCTCCAGGCCAGTGTCCCGTCAGTCCAGGGTCACCCCGGACATCTCCGGCCACCCCAGACAGGGATGGGACACTCGGTAGGGGACGGGGATGGTCCAGTAGCACTTCAACAGTGTTTGCAGCGCCGGAGACCCGGGTTCGATCCTGACTACGGATGAAACGCAGGAATATACACATGGAGCAGCTCAGCTCAGCTCAAATGTCTCTCCGCCGGTCCAGTCTCTCCCCGTCTCCCCCTCGCATCTGCCCTCTCTCTCTCTCGTTGTTCCACCCCGCTCTCCCGTTACCTGGCACCCCCGTTCCTCAGATTAAATATATTTTTACACATAAATTATGAATAAAGATAAGAATTTGTACACAGTATATACAGCCAGCGCTTTGTTCACTTTCTCTTTATCACGAATGGCCTTCGACAAATCCCATGATTCCTTGCGTTTTCGGAATACCGAACTCGCTTATAAGGCACTGGAGAAATTGAATCTAAGGTTGACTTTAGTGGACATAAGAATTTCAGTAGCAGAAGAAGATACAAGCAGTGCTGGTTGGCATTGTGAGGGTCGGTGCAAACGTCTAGATAAGAAAGGATTTGAAGTTTGAAACTGAATTGTCCATTAGACAAGAGGTCTTCATACTGTCCGCTTCGGAACAAACTTGGGAGGAAGCTGGAATAGTTGGTAAGGGAGCAGATTGATCATGAAAACAATGGCTTCAATCATGGCAATAGTCAGAATGGGGGAACTGACATATGTTGAAAGAATGGAGCGATTGGGCTTGTATACACTGGAATTTAGAAGGATAAGAGGGGAACTTATTGAAACATATAAGATTATTAAGGGATTGGACATGCTAGAGGCAGGAAACATGTTCCTGATGTTGGGGGAGTCCAGAACCAAGGGCCACAGTTTAAGAATAAGGGGTAGGCCATTTAGAATGGTTATGAGGAAAAACATTTTCACCCAGAGAGTTGTGAATCTGTGGATTTCTCTGCCTCAGACGGCAGTGAAGACCAATTCTTTGGATGCTTTCAAGAGAGTTAGATAGAGCTCTTAAAGATAGCGGAGTCAAGGAATATGGTGAGGGCAGGAACGGGGTATTGATTGTGGATGATCAGCCATAATCACAGTGCTGGCTTTAAGGACTGAATGGCCTACTCCTGCACCTATTGTCTATAGGGTGATTTCACGAAAGGTCACTGGAGCGTAGATCCGCACCCACGTGACCGCAAATTTTAACTGGGGGACAAGCGTCACTACCGGTACATGTTAGTGAATGGGAAAACACGCACTTTCACACGCGTTAAAAACATCGAAAACGGCCAGTTTTTGAGCTGCAATTTACTGTGCCAGTCGGGGTGACCGTGAGGCACAGCTACCTAAATTTACAGTCAAAAACAAAGATAGAAACTAAGGTAAATTCAAGAGGGAGCTGAAGGTGCAAAAACGGCGGAAGTTGATAGCGGACATTTGCCGTGGAGATTTAAAGATCCAAAATATCGGGAATTATCGCGTTTGCTCGCTGCATTTCATCAAAAGTAAGGCATTATTGGCTTTGTTATCTTTATTCATTTGTTAGATGAAAAGTATTTAAAGTTAGAAATCCTTCAGTAAAATTGCAAAATCGCCCATTGTTCTCAGGTGGGGTTTAACATGCAAAATGAAAACGCTTCTGAAGCTCCATTTACCATTTAAATAATCGTAAACTCTCAATGCGTTTGGAAATAAATTTTACTCAGATGCAAGCTAAGGAATGGGATTAGTTGGACAAAATCAGGAGATTTTATTATTTGCCAAAATATATTTCTCAATGTTTCTTGTTTAAAGCCTGCACAATCACCCAAACTACTTATTTATTTATGTCGCAATGTGAGTACAAACTTCCCCAAGCCCTGCTTTGCAATCACAGTGGGCACTGCATTGAGAAATATATTTTGGCAAATAATAAAATCTCCTGATTTTGTCCAACTAACAGCTGACAATTATCTCATTCCTTAGCTTGCATCTGAGTAAAATTTATTTCCAAACGCATTGAGAGTTTACGATTATTTAAATGGTAAATGGAGCTTCAGAAGCGTTTTCATTTTGCATGTTAAAACCCACCTGAGAACAATGGGCGATTTTGCAATTTTACTGAAGGATTTCTAACTTTTAATACTTTTCATCTAACAAATGAATAAAGATAACAAAGTCAATAATGCCTTACTTTTGATGAAATGCAGCGAGCAAACGCGATAATTCCCGATATTTTGGATCTTTAAATCTCCACGGCAAATGTCCGCTATCAACTTCCGCCGTTTTTGCACCTTCAGCTCCCTCTTGAATTTACCTTAGTTTCTATCTTTGTTTTTGACTGTAAATTTAGGTAGCTGTGCCTCACGGTCACCCCGACTGGCACAGTAAATTGCAGCTCAAATCTGGCCGTTTTCGATGTTTTTAACGCGTGTGAAAGTGCGTGTTTTCCCATTCACTAACATGTACCGGAAGTGACGCTTGTCCCCCAGTTAAAATTTGCGGTCACGTGGGTGCGGATCTACGCTCCAGTGACCTTTCGTGAAATCACCCTGTTGTCTATAATATGAAAGGAAACATTTTTGTAATCAGATACAAATTGACTCAAGCACCTCAGACAATGTGGCTTTGAAATTTATTTGCTGCTAATTCTCCACCCTTGGGTCTCAGGTGATAATTGTTTGTCTCTGATGCCATCTCAGATTAATAGGTCTCTGAACACGCATCTACTGAAATCAGAAAGGTCAATCTGAAGGCCGAAGGAGATTTCTAGTACTTTCCCCTGCAACTGCAAGAGATGCAACATCTGTCCCTGTACCTCATTCCTTGCCTTCTAGGGCTGGTAAGGCTGCATTTGGAATATTATGAGCAATATCGGGCACCATATCTGAGGAAGGATGTGCTGGCTCTGGAGAGGGTCCAGAGGAGGTTTACAAGAATGATCCCGGGAATGAGTTGGTTAACATATGATGAACTTTTGATGGCACTGGGCCGGCTGGAGTTTGGAAGAATGAGGGGGGACCTCATTGAAATCTGTAGTGACAGGCTTTGTTAGAATGGATGTGGAGAGGATATTTCCACTAGAGAGAGAGTCTAGGACTAGAGGTCATATTAAAGGTCATTCTTTTAGGAAGGAGATGAGGAGGATTTTTTTTAGTCAGAGGGTGATGAATCTCTGGAATTATTTGCCAGAGAAGGTTGTGGAGGCAAAATCAGTGGATTATTTAAGGCAGATGGATAGATTCTTGATTAGTGTGGGTGTCAGAGTTTATGGGGAGAAGGCAGGAGAATAGACGATGGGACAAATGGCCTAATACTCCTATCACTTATGATCTTTTGACTCCATCCAGGGTCCCCGACCGTCCTTTCAGGTGAGGCAGAAGTTCACTTGCACCTCCTCCAACCTTATCTACTGTATCCACTGTTGGTGTGGACTCCTGTATATCGGCGAGACCAAGCACAGACTGGGCGATCATTTTGTTGAACACCTCCCCACAGTCCGCCCAGACCTAAATGATCTCCCAGTTGCTAAACACTTTACCTCCCCTTCCCATTACCATACTGTCCTGGGCCTCCTCCATTATCAGAGCAAGGCCAAACGCAAATTGGAAAAACAGCACTTCATATTTCGCTTTGGCACCTTACAACCCACCGGAATGAATATTGATTTCCCTAATTTCAAATAATCCTTAAATTCCCTCTTTCTCTGTCTCCTTCATCTTAGTCATCCTACTAGTTTCACTGTGGTCCAGCTTAGATTCACAGTTTGTATCTACTCTTTATCACCTTTTCCACTACAAACAAGGGACCATGGTGGGCTGCACCTTTCCTTCATCATTGTTGCTGGCTTTGATTTGTCCTTTTGCATACATTTCATTCATTTGTCCTTTGTACAGTTTCATATCTCTAGTTTTCCTCTCCTCTGACTCGCAGTCTGAAAAAAGGGTCTCAACCCAAAACATCACCTATTCTTTTTCTCCAAAGATGCTGCCTGACCCGTTGAGTTACTCCAGCAGTTCGTGTCTATCTTAAATGTTTCAGAGCATCTGAACATCTATGGGCGGAGTGGAAAGGAGGGAGGAAAGAAAGCAGGAAATGCGTTGAACTAAGTAATACGGCCCTCTACGACTAACAGAACAACAGGGACAACAGAAAGGCTCAAAAAGCTGGAGTAACTCAGCAGAACAGGCAGCATCTCTGGAGAGAAGGAATGGGTGACATTTTGGGTCGAGACCCTTCTTCAGACACCAGCTTTTTGTGTCTATCTTCGGTTTAAACCAGCATCTGCAGTTCCTTCCGACACAACAGAAAGGCTGGTTACCACAGCACTGAGGCATCTCCCAATTTCTCCTTCTCCGTTCTGCAAACCAGAACACTTCAAGAGAAGCAGAAAAACTTTAAGCCTGGGAAACTGACACTGATAGCAAAAACAGTGGGACAATTGCTCCAGAAAAACCTTCTGCTTTTATTCAATGTTCAACGCTGAGGCTAGGCTCCTTCATAACTCTATGCCTACTTCCCAACATTGCTGTGAAGAAATACTGCTGCAATGTTGGACTGAGCTTTGTAGTTGAAGATGATCCTAAATTCAATCCCCTGTCTGTGCTGAATTATTTGGTCTCAGCAGGACTGAATGTTGATGGACTGCTCCTGGGCTGGAGAGGAAGGGATATCAGCTGTGCAGTCTGATCCTAATTCTGCTTAAGTGAAGATGTAAAATGAGTTCACAGTGAGTCCCTGTTGTGTCGCTTCCTCCTTTCCCCTCCCTGCCTTTGAAAAGACTGTCAAGACTAACTGAAGCATGATCATTTTTGGTGAAGTACCTGGTACCCCCAAAGCTCCATCATAACTCTCAGAAGGCTGGGGAAGATAATGTCCATAAAGGTCATTACAGAAAGGAAAAGTATATTATTTACCAAAAGATTAAACAAGTTACATCTGTAACTCCAAGGGTAGCTCTAGTGTATGTGCGTTCCATTAGGCTGCCAAAGACAGTGCAATGATATAATGACTGCATTCCGGCATTTCATTCAACCTCTTAAAACCTCTTCAAACTAGAGCATCGGATTCCCAGTATCTAATCTGGTTTAAAGATGTTTTTGGTCTGTGCGAAAAATCATCCCAGGCAAAGTTACTTAGTGAGGGAAATGGAAGGCTTTGTATTTACACAGTGTCTTTTGTAAGTACAGGAAGCCCCAAAGTGTTTGCATTCAACGTAGTACTCTTGATGGGTAATGAAGGAAATAGGGCTAATACACAGTAAGTACCCATAGACGGTGATTTAAATGCATATTTGTTTTTTGGTGATGTTGAATCAGCAATAAATATTGCCCAGGACATCTGAAATAACTCCCCTCCCTTTGAAATCTTGGCATGGACCTTTATGGCCACTTGAAGGAGCAGAGTCATGGAGTCATGGAGTCATACAGCAGGGAAGGAGGTCCTTTGGCCCAACTTGTCCATGCCAACCATTCTGAAGAAGGTCTCAACCCAAAATGTCACCCATCCCTTCTATCCAGAGATGCTGCCTGTCCCGCTGCGTTACTCCAGCATTTTGTGTCTATCATCGGTGTAAACCAGCATCTGCAGTTCCTTCCTACACACTCTGGGAATGTCTTGATTTAAGGCTCATCCCTAAAGCCGGCACCTCTAAGAGTGTGACCTGAATTGTCAGTCTGCATTTTAGTGTGTAGGAAGGAACTGCAGATGCTGGTTTATACCAAAGATAGACACAAAATGCTGGAGTGACTTCACGGGTCAGGCAGCATTTTTGGAGAAAAATAGGTGATGTTTCGGGTCGGAATAATTCTTCAAACTCATTTTAGGTGAAAATCTTAAATTCCCGGCCATCACACTGAGAGGTGAGAGTGCTGTGAAACGATCAACAGAGCCATGTCTGGAAGGGGGAGCGTCCACTGGAGTTTACAGCAGGCACTTAAAACCTGTCAGATGACTCTCATCCCCACTGGAAAAACCACTGCCCTTTAAGATGCTCCATGCACACTCGCCACTTAGGAAATTGTATCCTATGGACAAGTAACAGGCCAATAAACAGTACGGATATTACTCTGATGGTGAAATAATGACGCAGTAGCACAGAATTTGTGTACATCCTGCACTGAAATAATTACATATTGTGGTCCCAAAGCACATTTAACAGCATTCAATTTATGCTGCTAATAGAAATGGCTTTTCTTGTGTGTAAACAACATTAGATGTTGCTGAATAGCATGAAATGTATTTGATACATCCTTCACATATTTTGGTCAGTAAATAACTGCTCGTTCTGGAGAATTTATCACAGTTTAGAAAGAATGTTTAACATTGTGAATTACCTACTTCCCACCAGAGCAACAACATTTGTGCAATAGGCATTTAGGAAATATTTCAAAAATTAACCACAATTATGAACTAATGGATGTAGATCCATCTGATTAAAAAACCTTGTTTTATCATGCCTTATTTAAGTGAAGGAGAGTACCCTCATACGTGGAAACTGTCTCTGAAAGTCAACCTGATTGACTGCAAAATCACATTGCCAAAGGAACATCTAGAAATGAACTCCATATCTCTGTAATCTACTCCAGCCCTGAAGCCCTCTGAGATCTCTGTGTTCCTTCAGTTCTGAACTCGTACATACCTATTATAATAGTCAGTGTGCTTTCAACTATCTATTCCAAAACTCGTTAGTTTGATATGATTTACTTTTAACAAATGCATGTTATATTTCTCTCAGCAATGCACTCTATCCAACTTAATTCTTGCTAATTTTGTACGTCATTATTGTTTTTAAAAGCTCGTCATTAAGCTAGAAAGAATGCAGAGAAGATTTCCGAAAAGGACTCGAGAGCCTGAGACAGGGTGTACAGGCTAAATTCCTTGGAGAGCAGAAAATCGAGGGGTGATTTTTATAGAGGTGCATAACATTTTATGGAGGTGTATCACCCAGTACACTGACACTCACTAGGGACAAATTAAAATGTTTTCACCAAAGCCAATTAACCTACAAACTGAGACGTCTTTGGAATGTGGGAGGAAACCGGAGCACCCGGGGAAAACCCATGTGGTGACAGGGAGAACATATAACCATATAACCATATACACTGTACAAACAACCATATACAAACTCTGAAACAGACAGCACCCGTAGTCAGCATGGAACCCGGATCTCGTTAGGCAGCAACTCTACCATGATACCACTGTGCCCCCCGCACTGGGCCTGCTTCCATGCTCAGAAGCTCCATCCACTCTTTCCCCGTTATATTATCGCTACCCCACTCTACATTGGGATAGTTGAAGTCTCCTTCCACAATATTCCATGACATTTGAAGTCTCTGTAATGACCTTGCTCCAAATAACCTTCCCACTGGTTGGCACCTGATGGAATAGGTGCAGGTGTAGTTTGATCACATTCTTGGTGGTTCTTTACTCGACACAGAGATGACAGAGCCCATGGCTGGGGTCTGGGACGGCTCCATGGAGACGTCCGGAGAGGAACTGGCAGCAATAGTGGAGAAGTCAGTGCGGAGGTCGATGGGGACGGACTATGTGGAGTGAGGACACCGCTGCCGAGGCAAGGAACAACGGAGGACCTGACGTGGGGGGACAGCCGTTAGGGAGGGGGAAGAACAATGGACAATGGTGGACCCAGCATGAGGGGACTGCTGTGAGGGAGGGGGGAAGGGGGAGAACAAAGGGGGGCCTGGCGCAGGAGTACTTTGTAACTTTGTAAGTGCCCTTTATGAGCGACTATTTGCATACCTTGAGTATGCAAGCAAAGAATTTCACTGTGACTTGTGATCTATGATAATAAAGTATTCAATTCAATTCCTCTGTCTGCCCTCCGGCTCTCCTGAACTACCCTTCTGCTTTTTTTCATCTTTCTGCTGGTCACCCGTTCCCTCGCTGCCTGCAGCGTCTCAAGGTATGGAGTGACTGACTCCGGAGAAATGCTATTCAAGAAACATCCCCATGGATGACTTCAGCTGTTCTTCAAGCTTTAAGACCTGCTCGAGCTGCTTCATTTGACGGCATCTCTTGGACCCCTCTGGGTGTCCAGAACACTGGAACGATGCTGGAATTCCCACAGGGCACAGGATATGCATGCCACAGGTCTGGGCTGTCCTGCCCTGCCCTGCCCTTATCTATTAGATTTATTCAATTAACATGCATTTAACATCAGGTACCTCACTTTTACTGCATTTTGATTACGCCCTGTTCTATTCCATGTACAACTAGGCTAATTTCCCTTTTAAGTTTATTATCATCTCCATTTGCATTACAACCAGGCTAAATCTGTTAATTACTTGCTCAGGTTTGGACATGACAAGTCACAGCCTTCTGGGGCTTCTGCTTTGCTATTCAAATATCATATTTTTTACAGCTTCGAGTTATAGAGTCATAGAGTGATACAGTGTGAAAACAGGCCCTTCGGCCCAACTCGCCCACACCGGCCAACAATGTCCCACCTACCTGAGTTCCACTTGCTGCACTTGGTCCATAACCCCCCAAACCTGTCCTATCCATGTACCTGTTTCTTAAACAATGGGATAGTCCCAGCCTCAACTACCTCCTCTGGCAGCTTGTTCCATACATCATCCCCAATCAGTACCCTGTGTGAAAAGTTACCCCTCGGATTCCTATTAAATCCTATTAAGCTTGTCCATTCATTTTGCATTCTAAAGACACGAAAAAGCTTTATGTAGTATCGTTTTGCATAAGCCTGCAAATATTTTTTGTACTGCACCCTTTATTCTCTTTAGCATAACCCATAATCGCTTTAACCAGGGTAAAGAGCAAATATTTTGTGACGCCAGATATTTGCAGTGTATAATTTGCACTAACTTGCAAACTCTAATCATGGTGAGAGATAAGTTGAATAAAAATGTTTAATGGGATTGGGTGGCCCCATGAATTTAGATGCTGTCTATTCATACCTGGAATTTAGCTGATGTCATGTCCTCCTTTGCGCGGTTCTCCCAGGCTTGATGAGGTTCTTTGTGGAGGCATAGATGCAGGAATGAACTTGTGACTCCATCAATGTTATGGCGCACATGAGCTATCATTGACTTTAAAATACTGTCGTGAAGTTAAAATTCAAGTTGAGCACAGTAGAAAACATGCATGGGCTGGGTGGCCGGGCATTTCTGCTAATAGACAATAGGTGCAGGAGTAGGCCATTCGGCCCTTCGAGCCAGCACCGCCATCCAATGTGATCGAGGCTGATCATCCCCAATCAGTACCCTGTTCCTTCCTTCTCCCCATATCCCCTGACTCCGCCATCTTTAGGAGCCCTATCTAGCTTTCTCTTGAAAGTATCCAGCGAACCGGCCTCCACCGCTAACTTGAGCGCATTGCGTGGTCGGTACAGATGAATCTGGAGAGAACTGTAAATGATTACCGAACCACTGGGTGGCAGAGTGGCGAGGGGTGGCACAGCGGCAGCATGAAAGAGTTGCTGCGCCAGAGACCAGGCTCGATCCTGCCTACGGGTGCTGTCTGTACGGAGTTTGTACGTTCTCCCTGTGACTGCATGGGTTTTCTCCGGGTGCTCTGGATTCTTGACACACTCCAAAGACGTACAGGTCTGTAGGTTACTTGTTTTCGGTAAATTGTAAATATTGTCCCTAGTGTGTAGGATAGTCCTAGCGTAGTTTACTTTTTTTTTGTTTTTAGTTAGAGATCCAGTGTGGAATCAGGCACTTCGGCCCACTGATACTGCGCCGACTAGTAACCACACACTAATGCCCCTGTCCCACTTAGGAAACCTGAACGGAAACCTCTGGAGTCTTTGCGCCCCACCCAAGGTTTCCGTGCAGTTCCCAGAGGTATCAGGTAGTTGTCGGAGGTTGCAGGTAGTGGAAGCAGGTAGGGAGACTGACAAAAACCTCCGGGAACCTACGGGAACCGCACGGAAACCTTGGGCGGGGCACAAAGTCTCCAGAGGTTTCCGTTCAGGTTTCCTAAGTGGGACAGTGGCATTGCACTATCCTACACACACATTCTACACACACATTCTACACACACATTCTACACACATTCTACACACATTCTATACACACACAGGGACAATTTACCAACGGCAATTAACCTTCAAACCTGTACATCTTTGGAGTGTGGGAGGAAACCGGAGCACCTGGAGAAAACCCACGCAGGGCACAGGGAGAACGTACAAACTCCATACAGGCAGCACCCGAGGTCAGCTTCGAACCCGGGTCTCTAGGGCTGTAAGGCAGCAACTGGGTGCTCCTTTTTGGTTATCTTTTCAAAAAAGTTAATGAGTTTATCAGGCTATCTGTCCTATCTATAGTATGTCTCTACCTATACCTAGAAATAGTGGATGCATTAATGATAATTTTTCAAAACTCTTTAGATTCTGGAGTAGTTCCTGAGGATTGGAGGGTAGCTAATGTAACCCCACTTTTTAAGAAGGGAGGGAGAGAGAAAATGGGGAATTACAGACCAGTTAGTCTAACATCGGTAGTGGGGAAAATGCTAGAGTCAGTTATTAAAGATGGGATAGCAGCACATTTGGAAAGTGGTGAAATCATTGGATAAAGTCAGTTGAGGCCAGTTCATTGGCTATATTTAAGATGTGGCCCTTGTGGCTAAAGGGATCAGGGGGTATGGAGAGAAGGCAGGTACAGGATACTGAGTTGGATGATCAGCCATGATCATATTGATGGCGGTGCAGGCTCAAAGGGCCGAATGGCCTACTCCTGCACCTATTTTCTATATTTCTATGTTTCTATACCTTTCTCAAATTATGAGAGGCATGGGTAGATAGTCAGATTCTTACTTTCCAGGGTGGAAAGATCAAATACCAGAGAGCATAGGTTTAAGGTGAAGGGGGCGGAAGTTTAAATGTGCAAGGCAACAATTTTAAATGAGAATGGCGTGGGTGGGTCTGTGCCTGGAACACTTTCCCAGGGGAGACGGTGGTAGCTGATACAATAGAAACATTAAATAGACATTTGGACAGACACGTAAACAGGCAGGGAGTAGAGGGATACAGATCATGTGCAGACAGATGGAATTAGTTACGTGTGGCATCATGGTTTGTGCAGACATGGCTGTTTGAAGAGCCTGTTCCTGCATTGTACTGTTCTATGTTCTATATTCTACAAATGTGTCATGACCAATTCTCCAAGCCTAACAAAACTAACAAGGCTGCCAGACATTTGAGGTCAGATACAATATATGTGTAGTTTAATGCAACATGATATTAGAGCTATTTTAGCCTATATTTTTCATACTATTCATTGCACCACCCTGCCTGGCAATGTTTCCTGGCACATGCCTGCTTAGTACAGCTTCTTGATACTCAGCTCATTACATCTGGCACAAAATAAGGAATGCAATCTATTTAATTACATGACACATGGAATTCAAATAAAGGACCAAAATTAACTCTTAATGTAGATAGACACAAAATGCTGGAGTAACTTAGCGGGACAGGCAGCATCGCTGGATAGAAGGAATGGATGATGTTTTGGGTCAAGACCCTTCTTCAAAAGTAAGTAAGTAAGTAAGTAAGTAAGTAAGTAAGTAAGTAAGTTTATTGGCCAAGTATTCACATACAAGGAATTTGCCTCGACGCTCTGCCCACAAGTAACAGCATGACATACAGTGACAGTTACGAATGACTCAGAAAACACGAAACATTAATAATAATAAAACATTAATGATAAAACACCATTGATCAAGCATGTGAACCAACAAATACCAGATCAAAGGGAGGCTACAGATTTTGGCTGTTGAGTCGAGCAACTACTCATGGATAGAAACAGTTTTTATGTCTGGCTGTGGCAGCTTTGACAATCCGGAGTCGCCTTCCAGAGGGAAGTGATTCAAAGAGTTTGTGGCCAGGGTGAGAGGGGTCAGAGATGATCTTGCCCGCTCGCTTCCTGGCCCCTGTTCATCAATGGAGGGAAGGTTGCAGTCAATAACCTTCTCTGCTGATCGGACGATTTGCTGCAGCCTCCAGATGTCGTGCTTGGTGGCTGAGCCAAACCAGACCATGATGGAGAAGGTGAGGACAGACCCTATGATAGCCGTGTAGAATTGGACCATCATTGCCTGTGGCAGATTGTGCTTCCTCAGCTGCCGTAGGAAGTACATCCTCTGTTGTGCCTTTTTGACTTTGGAGTCGATGGTAGCCCCCCACTTAAGATCCTTGGAGATGATGGTTCCCAGGAACTTAAAAGACTCCACAGATGTTACTGTGGTGTTGTTGATGGTGGGTGGGGTGGAGTCACCCATTCCTTCTCAGGTCAGGTCGGCAGGAGTTCCGTGCTACCTGCTTCATGGTCGGATAGTCAGCGACTAAACTGTCTTCCCCACCTGGTTTACCAGGTGAGGTGGGGGCTGTGGACCCCCAGCAGGACCAGAAACAAGACCTGTCAAAAGGCGGATGAGCATCTAGTGAGCCAACGGCCATCCACACTTCAGTAGAAGTTGCGATCACTGTCGTACATAGCATTGTAAGGAATGATGATAAAGCACACACACCAAAATCCTATACTTCCAGCTGCGGAAGTCCGCAGGAACTGGAGGACAGAGATATGTGGTGCGTCCGTCACCATTCCCGTCGGAAACCAGCACCACTGCATCGCTAATGTTTTCAACGATGAATGAATGAATGAGTTTGGTTTAAACCAGCATCTGCAGTTCCTTCCAACACACTAACTCTTAACTTACATAGACTGAATGCCAGCATTGATTACCTTTCATTAGACCTCTTCCATCCTTGCACCCACCTAATCTATCCTCAACCCAGGATGTCATTAGGTGTGGGCAGATGAAAATCATGAACATTGCAGATGCTAGAATTCCAAGATGAAAGCATAAAAGCCAAGGGGTCGTCTTATTGTACTTTCCAGTTCTCCTTCTGTTCACTGAATGTAGGCATCGCTGACATGGTAAATATTTGCACCCCATCCTTATCGTGCAACAGTTCAGCAAATGCTGGTTCTAAATCTGCACATACTGTAGGTTGGGCCAAGTAAAGGTAGCCAACTTCTTCCCATGAAGGCATTTATGAACTAAGCAAACTCTCACAACTCTATCAAGATTAACATTACTAACAGTAGCTTTTTTTAAATTTCAAACCTGGTTAATTCACTGAATCCATGTCCTCTCGATTTTGATTTCGAACAGCATGTAATGAGTTGCACCCTGGAAGCTACCTCTTCTCTCCTCCCCCATCGTGCAAAAGGTACAGAAGCACACCTCCAGATTCAAGGACAGTTTCTTCCCAGCCGTAATCTGGCAACTGAACTATTCTACCACAACCAGAGAACAGTCCTGGACTACACTCTACCTCATTGATGACCTCGGACTGTGTTTGATCGGACTGGTTACATCTTGCACTAAACGTTATTCCATTATCTTGTATCTGGAACCTGTGGATGGCTTGATTGTAATCATGTATTGTCTTTCCGCTGACGGGTTAGTACACAACAAAAGCTTTTCACTGTACCTCAGTACACGTGACAATAAACTAAACTGAACTAAACTGAGTGCCGAACATGATGCCAAGCTAAACAAAACCCATCTGTCTGCACATGATGCATATTCCTCTATTGCACTTCCATATGTCTATCTGAAAGCCTCTTAAATGCTACTATTGTATCTCCCACCCCTGGTAATACAATCCAGGCCCCCAATACTCCATGTGCGTAAAACTTGCACATCTCCATTAAACTCCCCTCTCACCTTATAGCTATGCCCTCTAGTGTAGAAACTTCCCACCCTGGGAAAAAGCTTTTGACTGTCTACCCATTCTGTGCTTCTTATAATTGAATATACTTGTATTATATTCGTGTATAGGGGGCGCTGCTCTGTCAGCAGCGCGTCAGTTTTTTCAACTTTTTTTTATTTTTTAGTATGTTTTAAAGTATGTGCTTAATGTTCCTTTGTGTGTTTTGTGTGGGGGGTGGTGTGGGGGGGTGAGGGGAAACCGCTTTGGTCGCCTCCTCCATGGAGAGGCGACTTTTTCTAGGTCGCCTCCCCCGTGGCCTAACATCAAGGATCGACGCAGCCTTTCCCGGAGACGCGCCCGGGACTTCAGCGGCGGGCGCAGCGTGGACTCTCGTTGTGGAGCGGGTGAGCCCTCGCTGGGGCTCGCTGGAGGGGAGCGCTCCGTTTCGCTGGCCCGGGGCAGCCGGCAGCCTGAAGTCGCAGCCTGAAGCCGCGGTCTGCAGAGCTCCAGCTGGTGCGGCGTCTACAGCCGGGATCTCACGTTGGGGACCCGGGGGAAGAAGAAGCCATCACTGCCGGCCGCGGCCAACTTCTACCGCGGGGCCGGCATGGACTTACCATCACCCCTGGAGGGGAGCTTCGACCGCCGGCCCTGCAGTCTACGGTGCTTCTGGCTGTGGCGGAGAATTTAAATCTCGACCGCCGGCCTGCGGCCTACAACAACTTAAAGCCGCGGTCTCCGGTGAGGAAGAGCCAATCCTGGACTGACTCTGGACTCTGGTCCTGTACACGGGGGGGAAATGGAGGAGGACTGGCCAAATTTTGTGACTTCCACCACAGTGATGAATGCTGTGGTGGATGTTTGTGTTACATTTTTATTGTGGTTGTGTGTTCTTTATTATTGTATCGCTGCTGACAACCCAAATTCCACCGACCCTGGTTGTGTGGTAATAAATTCTATCTAAAAAAATAAATAAATAAATAAAAAATTAGGTCTTCCCTCAACCTTCACCATTCCAGAGAAAGCAACCTAAGTTGAAGATAAACAGAAAAAGCTGGAGTAACTCAGCAGGACAGGCAGCATCTCTGCAGAGAAGTAGTGGGTGACATTTCGAGTCATGACCCTTCTTCAGTCTTGATCCTACCTCTCCTTTTACCTGAAATCCTCTATTTCAGGCACCATTCTTATAAACACCCTCTGCACCCTCTCCAAAGCCTCCACAGATATAGATATATATGATCTATATACAGTAGGTATATGTGTACTTGTGAGTATGTGTATATATACACACACTGAACCGTTCTTTTCTCTCTCTCATCATTATAGTGCTTACAGTCAGTGTACTATGTTTACATATTCTGTTGTGCTGCTGTAAGTAAGAATTTCATTGTTCTAACTGGGACATATGACAATAAAACACTCTTGACTCTTGACATCCTTCCAGTAATGGGGACAAAGGACAAAGGGCATTTATTATCACATACACCAATTGGTGCAGTGAAACTTGACTTGCCATTGCAGCACACAATAAAGATAAGACACAACATCAAGAGTTTCACAGTAAACATAAAAACATCCCCCCACAATGGTTCCCACTGTGGGGGAAGGCATCAAAAGTCCAGTCCCGTCCCCTGTTCACCCATAGTCGGGCCTACTGAGGCCTCCGCAGTCGCCGCTACGGCAGCCCGATGCTTCAGGCCCTCTTGCCGGATGATGGAGCTCCGGCGTCGGGTGAACTCTCTCAGCGGCTCAGAGTGTCTGGAGCGGCCGCTCCCTCCCCGGAGACTGCGGCTCCCGAATTCCACAGGCCGCGCTGGTCGGAGCTGAGGTAACCTTCCTGCAGTAAAGATGGAAGTCTGAAGAAGGGTCTCGACCTAAAACGTCACCCATTCCTTCTCTCCAGAGTTGATGCCTGAGTTACTATGGCTTTTTGTGTCTGTCTTTGGAATTAACATTAGACTTTATTTGATTGACATTAGCAGAAGGTATCTCTATATAACAACCACACCCACCATAAACTAACCAATCAAATACAATTGAGGAGATAGGTCGTACAGTTGGAGGGCAGGGGGGATCACAGAGGGTGTGCAGTCTGAAGAAGGGTTTCGGCCCGAAACGTCGCCTATTTCCTTCGCTCAATAGATGCTGCTGCACCCGCTGAGTTTCCCCAGCAATTTTGTGTACAATCACATACAATTGACTTGTTCTTAAAAATATGAATACAGAGGATATGTGTAGTGAGTTGGGATGGGGTGGGAGTTTGGGGAGGGTTTGCCTTTGTGAATCCAGCTGGAATCAGTTGGGATGTAAAAAAGGACAAGAAAAGTTCTGGGCAATCAAAGTCCCTCTTAATAATGCAGACTGACTGTCTGCAGTTTATACTTATCATGTGGATCATAGGGAATAGTGGTTCTGAACAATCATTTCTGTATTAATGGTGTACTGTTTTATGGATTGCATCATGTGACTAACTGTGTTATTGCAACAACGAGCGTGGTTCGGTGAGCCGCGGGACTGATTTACCATCGCCCGGTGGGGTATCGCCTCAGTGCAGAGGGAGAAGAGGAGGGAAGAGACTGCAGCCCTAAGATTTTTGCCTCCATCACAGTGAGGAGGTGTTTGGTGGACTCACTGTGGTTGATGTTAATTTGTGTTTACTGTCTGTTTTGTTGTTTATTATTGTATGTATGGCTGCAGGTAACGACATTTCGTTCAGACCGTAAGGTCTGAATGACAAATAAAGGATCTAATAATTCTAATGTGAGGTGTGGAGAGTTCCAGTGTGCCTATTTTATTTAAATTATTTATTGATTTGAGTTACTTTTTTACCAGCACCACAGCTGAGACAGCTTTTTGCTCCCAACAATAGTTTGTTAGGTTATTGCTCAAAACTGTATGATTGTGAATCAGTTATTACGTTGCTCTCAAGCTGACCTTGGCTGACTTTGTGTCAACCGCTCCTGAGAGGAAAAACAATGGTGCTACTACAAATATTCTCAGTGCCTGTAGGTCTCGATTGCTATCAGTTGACTCTTGCCCTGGTATCGGCTGCAAACAGAAACAGACAACACTGTAGAATGGGATCGTGTACTGGCAGTCATTAACCAGTTACATGCGGGTGTAGGTGGATCATGCTGCATGGCTGGAAGATAGACACAGAAAGTTGGAGTAACCTATAGCCCTGTCCCACTGTGCGAGTTCATTCCAAGAGCTCTCCCGAGTTAAAAAAAATCTAACTCGTGGTAAGTACGGAGAATGAACGTAGCGGGTACGTCGGAGCTCGGGGACGTCTCGGCGCTAACGGCAGGCACTCGGGAAGACTCGCTAATGGCAGGTAAGCACGGGAAGACTTGTGAAGATTTTTCAACATGATGAAAAATGTCCACGAGAGCCCCGAGTACCGACGAGTGGCCATTACCGTAAATCTCCGAGTTCGAATCAGGGCAAACTCGGGAGAACTCTTGGAATGAACTCGTACAGTGGGACAGGGGTTTAGGTGGGACAGGCAGAATCTCTGGAGAGAAGGAATGGGTGACTATGCTGGAAAAGCTGTCTTTTGTCAAAAGCAGTAAACAAAGAGGCTGCTGATCTTCCAATTCAGTTGAATAGCAAGGCTCCCATTTAAAGAAGAAAACAGTGATCAACAAGTGTCCTGGTCCACTTTTCGCTTTCATTTAACACTTTCTCCAGCTGACAACAGTTTCTTCATGTGACTTGCCCTAACTGCCACAGGACAATGATAATTCAAAACAATTATCTGCCTATGAAACCATTTTGACATATCTGCAGAGACTCCAGTCAAAGTAGTCAAAGTAGCCTTTATTGTCCTTCAGACCTTGTGGTCTGAACGAAATTTTGTTGCCTTGCAGTCATACATATAGTAAAAATGACAAAAACACACAATAAACACAAATTAACATCCACCACAGTGATTTCACCAGACACCTCCTCACTGTGATGGAAGGCAAAAGTCTTAAGTCTTTGTCTCTTCCCTTGAGGATTGAGAATAAATGGGGATACTGTGGATAGGGTGAGCTATTTCAAATATCTGGGAGTCCACATCTCTGAGGATATGACATGGTCATCACACGCCGCAGCACTCGTGAGTAAGGCAAGGCAGCGCCTTTACCACCTCAGGCAATTGAGGAAATTCAGAGTGTCTCCGAGGATCCTCCAGTGCTTCTACTCAGCGGCTGTGGAAAGCATCTTGTCCGGAAATATTACCATCTGGTTTGGGAATTGCTCTGCCCAGGACAAGAAGGCTCTGCAGAGAGTAGTGCGTTCGGCCGAACGCACTATGGGAACTACACTCGCCCCCCTGCAGGAACTATACATCAGGAGGTGCAACTCCAGAGCCAATAAGATCATGGGAGACCCCTTCCACCCCAGCAATGGACTGTCCCAGCTGCTACGGTCAGGCAAACGCCTCCGTTGCCATGCTGTGAGAACGGAGAGGTTGAGAAGGAGTTTCTTCCCAGAGGCCATTCGGACTGTAAACTCCTATCTCATGAGGGACTAACTTTACTAAACGTTTTTCCTTCCGCTACAATATTTAATATGTAAAAGAATATGTGATTGTGTTTATAGTTTGTTTGGTTGTTTGTTTGTTTGTCTTTTTGCACAAAGTCCGCGAGCATTGCCACTTTTCATTTCACTGCACATCTCGTATGTGTATGTGACGAATAAACTTGACTTGACTTGAATTGTTCTTTCTATAAGGTTTGAAGCTGAAATTTAAGTTGGTGAAGCACAGAACATACTCAAAGCACATCAGACAATAATTTCTGTTGATTTTGTGGATAAATGGGTCTGTTTGATTTATTTTTATAAGGCCCACAACCTTATAAACACATCCATCATGTACTCCCTGTGCCCAGCCAAAGGCAGTGCCTCAGAATACCACCCACCCTTCAGACTTCAGACTTTGGAGATGCAGAGTGGTAACAAGTCCTTCGGCCCACCATGTCCATGCTGACCAGCGATCACCACATACACTATCCAACACACTAGGGAACAAGTTACAATTTTACCGAAGCCAATTAACCTACAAGCCTGTACGTCTTTGGAGTGCGGGAGGAAACCGGCGCACCCGGAGAAAACCCACACGATCATAAGGAGAACATACAAATTCCGTACAGACAGCATCCGTAGTCAGGATCAAACCCAGGTCTCTGGTACAGTAAGGCAGCAAATCTACCACTGTGTGACTGTGCCACCCCAACCTGTCATTCTTCAGATAATGGCCTGGAAATATATAGGTGCAGACTTCTTAATGTAGAAAGTGCCACAAATTAGCCCATCACACGCGGGGGAGCTGACATCCCCCCGATGCAGGAGCGGATCGCCTCGACGCGGAGGGCCCGGACGCCACCGGCTACGGGAGTCAAGATCGTCCCGTCAACGGAGGGCTCGAGGCCCCCGACTGTGGGAGAACAAAGGGAAAGGACTTGAACTTTATTTCGTCTTCCATCACAGTGAGGTATGTGTAGGGGTCACTGTGGTGGATGTTCATGTTAAAATGTGTTTTGGGTTTTATTTGTATGACTGACTTGGCAAATGAAACTCCTCGTATGTTGCAAAACATACTTGGCAAATAAAGTACTATTCTGATTCTGATTGTGATTCTGATACAGTTGTAAAGAGAGGATTTCAGAGTTTCAGGGCATTGGAACATAATAGGTAGTGAAATCACCCGACAATTTCTACTTCATTAGCCCAATCACACTGAAGTTAATTTTAAGGATCTGCTGCTCCCCCATGAATGGGATTAATGAACCAAATATAGGTCAAGCAATATCTGTCCCTCCTGGGATATTTATTGGCAAATGTCATTTATTTGTCCCGCAGTTGCTCTTTTCATTCTTAACTTTGTTGAACTTACTTTATTTCGCAATCAGATTTGAACAATTTAATGGGCCTGTCCCACTTAAGGTATTTTTTAGGCAACTATAACGACTGGGCTGTTGCCACATGGTCGACGGGGTGTCGCCTGTATGGCCGTGAGTCGTCTCCTCAGTCGCCCATAGTGTCGTAGCGTCTTTCTGGTCACCACTGGATTTTCAACATGTTGAACATTTTTCTGAGACAGTCGGCGACAGTGGGTTTGACTCCAATGAGCGTTGCTTGACTTCTCCTGATGTAGGTGCTGTGGTAGTTGTCGCCAGGTTAACGTAGTTTGTCGCCAGGTGACATAGGTTGTCGCCGGTGCTGACTTGTTTTGGTTTAGTTTTTAGTTTAGAGATACAGCACGGATGTAGGCCCTTCGGCCCACAGTCCACACTGACTATCTATCACCCATTCACACTAGTTCTATTTTATCCCTCTGTAGATTGGCTATTGCATGTTAGCCGATCAGAATGCTTAGTAATTATAACTCCGGCTAATGCATGCTTTATAGTGTAAGAACTCGCCTACAGTAACTGCAGTAGACTGAATGTATGATGTACTACTTACGTGATGATGACCTGAACATTAAAGATGCTTTTACCCCAACCAGTGTAAGTGTGAAGTACTTACATGGTGTCAGAAATGGGATCAAACCTCATCTGTTAACCGTGATTTATTTTCTTTATCAGTTTTTATTTGTGATTGATTTTGATGACATAGCTAACTCCTGCCGAAAGCTGAGTCCCCTCGTGTTTGATTCTGACATAGCCTAGCGCTGGCGACTATGCTCACTATATCCGCATTGTTCACCGGAACGACCCTGACGATCTGAAGGCATCGCTACTATTCAATCTAGCGGGTACGGAAGCAATGATCTGCGCAGACAACTTTGAATTTGCCCCAGCACACCTCGACGCGAATGGTCAGGTCTTGGTGCCAGCTGAAACTGTCAATCCATCTGTCCATGCATGGTGCCCCCATTCGCCTTCAACTGATAACGGAACCCAATTCACCAGCCAAAAGTTCAAGAACTTTGCCAAACGGTGGAACTTTCAACATGTTACTAGCAGTCCTGAGTACCCACAGTCCAACGGGCTTGCTGAGCGCGCTGTTCACAGCGCTAATCAACTCATGGAATGCTCCTACCTAGGAAAATCCAACGTCTACCTGGACCTGCTAAACTTATGGAACATTTCAAGAGGCAGTATTCTCGGCTCCCCCACCCAACAATTAATGTCCCGCCAGACGCGTCCACCGCTGCCTGTCTCCCAGCAACAGCTGCAGCCTCAAGTCTGCTCTCCCACTGTGATACAAAAACGTATGCAGTTTAAACGCGACACACAGAAGCGTTTCTATGACAAAACCAGCGAGACACTCAAACCACTTATACAAGGACAAGTGGTGCGCCTACAAACTGACAAAGGACATACCAAACTGGGACATATTCATGGCCCCTCGAAGGAACCACGCTCCTACCTGGTCGAAGACGATGGTGTCCTCTACAGACGCAACCGTCAACACCTCGTCCGGCGCCCCCGGGTCCTGGTGCCCCACCGCTCGTGTTCACACCAACACCTGTTCCATCACCTGCCGCGACCAAGTCTGCCCACTCCCCGCGTTGGTCTGCCCCTGCATCTCCTGCTGTAACCAGTACCCCAGGCTCCCCGTGTTGGTTCACCCCCAGTTCCCCCGCGTTGGTCTCTCCCCACAGGCCCATTGGTTCTCCTGCGGTATTACCAACCCCAGCCCCCCATCTTTTCGGAAGGAAAGGGTGATGAGGCAGCCCCCTACTGCACGAGGACCGGGCGGGTCAGTAGGCCACCCACTAGATATGGCGATTTTGTTTAACCCCACTATTATTCCCTCAGCTTACCGTTTAAAGTGGCTTAGTTGCTTTTTCATTTCTACAAGAAGAGATGTAGATTGGCTTAGTAATTACGCCTAATGCATGCTTTATAGTGTAAGAACTCGCCTACTGTCTTCAGTAGCTGCCGTAGACTGATTGTATGATGTACTGCTTATGTGATGATGACCTGAACATTAAAGATGCTTATACCCCAACCAGTGTGAGAGTGAGGTACTTACACCCTCTTTCTCATCCACTTCCAACACATAAGAGGCAATTTCACAGAGGCCAATTCGCCTGCAAACCCACAAGTCTTTGGGATGTGGGAGAAAACGGCGCACCCGGAGGAAACTCACACAGAGAGAACATGCTATCGCCACACAGACCGCAGCCAAGGTCAAGGTTGAGCCTGGGTCTCTGGAGCTGTGAGACAGCAGGGCAAAGATGGATTGCAAGAATGGTTTGTATTTAAATGGATAGTCCTGGTGTTCGTGATGGTCGTTGGGGTGAGGGGACTGAAGCGATTGGGAACAATCCAGCACCCCGTTCAGGATGCACATGTTTAATTGATGTATTATCATTAGTCAATTAAAAAATAACTGTTCTGCTGCCTTCACTTCATGCAGTCGTTTCCTTTTATGTCTCAGCCAGGTTTTATCTGAGGAATGTTCTGCAGCTAAAGAATAACAACTATTCAATTGGAGGAGAAAGAAAGCAGATTAGTAATTCATCCAATGGCCCTACATTACACACTAGGCTTGAGCCACAAAATAGGACAGGCTATGGCAATGCCAGACTATGGGATGGGTTGAGCAGCTAATCTTTGGCACAGCTATTATCAAATCTGAAACAATTTGTATCAGACCGTCTAGAAAACACATTTTAATACTTAAGTTGAGGAACTTTGTGTTTGGCTCTGCATAATGAATATTTGTGGCAGCAGTTTCTGTGTTCAGTGTAATGATGTTTGAAACGGATCATTGCAGGCACGCAAATCGCTATCAAAACATGGGGGGGGACCGGGGGACACAATTTCTTGGCGGCCGCGCGTGCATGCGCACATTCACACGCACACACGCACGTGGCTTCCGCCGTGGGCCCTGTGGACGGTAATTAGCAAAGATGGTAATTAGTGACGTGTCGGCAGTCGCCGAAAAAATCGCGTAAGTGGGAGAGGCCCTTTAATTTTCCATCAATCTTCAGCTCCCACTAGTCGAGATGCAGGTGTTTTGTGATAAAAGCATTGAAGCCTTTTCCTGGTGGATTTCCTTCTGAAATGTAGCAAACTGTATTGATCGTGATTGACTCCAGGTGGCTATTTTATTTCAAGAGTTAAAACGTAATGGCAAGTATTATAAATGACACATATAAAAGAAAGCCAACAAACCAATGAAGAAACCATCATTGTTGGTATAATGTTCAGTAGCACTCGTCACCTGTTTGTCCTCTGGTTTAGTTGTGAACAGGTGTGTCGTTGTCTTGTGGATCGCTGAAAGAAATTACCTGTTAAATTTAATGTAATTACTAACAATCGAGAACAGCTTTTATAAAGCGTGAATTGCTACATTATTACATGCATACCATTCAGTTTCTGGAAAGATAAACCAGTGTCGTGGAATCATACGGAGAAAAATCATGGGTGACGTTTCTGGTCGGGATCCTTCTTCAGACTTCAACCACAAGAACTGCTGCCTCACAGCTCCAGAGACCCAGGTTCAATCCTGACTTCAGGTGCCATCTGTGTGGAGTTTGCCCATTCTCTCTCTGACCATGTAGGTTTCCTCCTGTTCGAACAATGGTCCCGACCCGAAACGTCACCCATCCTTTAACTCCAGAGAAGCTGCCTGGCCGTCTGAGTTACTGCAGCACTTTGCGTCTTTCTTTGGTATATACCAGCATCTGCAGTTCCTTCCCGCACACTCGTAGAATCATGTAATGGTTGTAACACTGAATGAGGCCATTCAACAAGTGAAGTCTATGAAGATTGTAAGGAAGGCAAATGTAAGTGGTCTAATTATTTTCAGAGTCTGAGCAAGCTGACCATGCATGCGGCCGCAACTGGGAACTGATTGCAAAATACATGTTTCACAAAACATAGAGGGGGATCGTCCCCCACCTCTGAAAACATGGAGGGGACCCGTCCCCCCGGGATTTCCGCCCCTGGATCATTGCAAGTGCAGCAGGGTGGAACATCTCAACCATACCATGAGAAATGTTTTGTTCCCAACACAGAAGAAGCTCAACACAATCCGTCACAAAGCAACCTGTTTGATTGACACACCATACTCACGCCTGAAAATTAATCCTCTCCAAGAAAGATCAAGGCAAGGACAATTAAAGTTTGACAAAGTTCGACTATCTTTGATCGGACATTACTGGATTTTATCTTGCACTAAATGTTATTCATGTTATTCCCATTATCGTGTTTCTGTACACTGTGGTTGGCTCGATTGTAATTGTGTATTGGCTTTCCGCTGACTGGCCAGCACGCAACAGAAACATTTCACTGTAACTCGGTGCACGTCACAATAACTAAACTCAACTTATTATACTCCTTATACACTCATGACTGTGCAGCCAAATACCAATCCAACTCAATTGCAAGTTCACTGCAGTGGGCCGGATATCCAATCATGACGAGACGGAGTACAGGAAGGAGATTGAGAACCTCCTGAGTTTGAACCAAAACTACAACCTCTCCCTCGATGTCAGCAAGACAAAGGAGATTGTGATTGACTTCAGGAAGCAAAAGAATATACACATCCTGGTCTACATTGATGGTGCTGAAGTAGAGATGAAAGCTTCAATATACTTCCAATCTACCTCATTGGAGACCTTTAAACTATATTTAATCGGATTTTATCGCAGTAAATGTTGTACCCTGTATCGTTTATCTGTACATTGATACAGTTTCACAACGTAAGCTGTATCAAGACATTCAGGCCGCCCATGCCATGGTGGAAATCCCAGATTTTCTAACAAATGCTTCACTACTGGACTCCTTATGGACACTAGTGACAGAACATGAGTCATAGAGTCATACAGGGTGGTAACAGGCCTTTTGCCCCAACTTGCCCACACAGACCAACATGCCCCATCTACATTAATCCCACCTAGCTCCTTGGACCCATATCCCTCTAAACCAACCCTATCTGTGTAGGGAAAACCCCAACCTTCTCAAGCTTGACAAAATCTTTCCGATAACATGGTGACCAAAACTGAACACAATACTCTAAATGAGATCCTGGAATTCTCCAACATTATTCCAGAAAAATCCCACTGCTGGGTTAATCTCTGGTGCAGGATCAGTGTGTTTGTGTTAGGTGTTTAGAAATAATTATTTCAAAAGGCTTTTGAATGTCTCTCAATACTTCTGAATGAATGAAAGCTGGGGAGAGGTTCGGGGGGGAGCGGTGTGTGGGTGGAAATGAGCATGGGTGGCAATGAAGGACTGGCAGAGAGGGCGGTCAAAGCATTTTTGACTCATTTAACTCAGAAGGATTTTATACGATCTGCCGCAGGTTGCAATTTTTGTCTACAACGCCCAACATTTTACAAGACCGTGCTGATGATGAGATTTAGGGCCAATATTTTGCATGTAAAATTGGCATCAACACGCAGACGGGGCTACCAGTTGTTTATGTCAACTTCTGTTTTTATGTTGATCTTACCAGCCTAATTACCCTTTATTTATTTTATTTGAGCTTTCAATGACTGCTCCCTGGAGTTTATGCTTTACTTACCAGAGAAGATTTTCCAAAAAGTAACTGACCATCTGGTGTACCCAATAAATTGTGATAACTGAGAAGCTGAAACAGACCATGTAAAACAGCATACAATACAATACAATACAATACAATACAATTCAATTTATTGTCATTTGGACCCCTTGAGATCCAAACGAAATGTCGTTTCTGCAGCCATACATTACAAACAAATAGACCCAAGACACAACATAATTTACATAAACATCTATCACATTGCTGTGATGGAAGGCCAAAAAACTTATCTCTCCACTGCACTCTCCCCCCCAATGTCAGAGTCAAAGTCAAAGTCAAAGCCCCCGGCGGGCGATGGCGAATTGTCCCGCGGCCATTAAAGCCACGCCGGGTGATGCAAGGTCGCACACCGGGTTCTTGATGTTAGAGCCCCCGGCGTGCGCTCGCAGAGTCCCGCAGCCATTCCAAGCCGCGTGGGGCAATGATGTAGGGCCCCGCTCCAGGAGCTCGTCAACCCCGCAACTCGGGTGGGAGAAGTCGCCGTTGCGGGAGCCCTGAAAAGCGGTCTCCCTCCAGGGACCCGCGGGCTCCCGGTGCCGCCTTTCCGCCAGACCCGCAGTTGCAGCCTCCGAACCTCCGGAGGTCGGGCCGCAGCAGCGTCCACCACAGCTCCACCCGCTCCGGACTCGGCCAGCTCCGCGACGGTGAGGTGAGTAGTCGGCACCAGAGCCCCCGGTCTTCCTGTTGGAGGCCGCTCCTCGTTGCAGCCCCAACGACAACGGAGACCCGATAAAGAAAAGGTTGGGTCTCCCGTGCAGGGAGAGATTTAAAAGTTACCCCCACCCCCCCACACACATACCCCAACAAAAAATAACAAAAACTACATAAAAACATAGACATAAAATAATAAAAACGCAGACGGACTGCAGAGGCCGCTGCTGACGAGAGTCGCGCGGGAGTCTGAGGAGTAGTCTGAAGAAGGGTCTGAAGAAGGGTCTTGAACCGAAACGTCACCCATTCCTTCTCTCCAGAGATGCTGCCAGTCCCGCTGAGTTACTCCAGCATTTTGTGTCTATCTTTGGTTTAAACCAGCATCTGCAGTTCGTTCCTACACCTGTCAGCAGATTGCTGGTTTGACTCAATCGTAGGAAGCTCAGAAAGATGCCTTGAATTCATCCTCCTGAATTCCATGCATCCCTACACTAGTAAATCTCAGATAATTGCGAGTCTGCCATAGAGTTCATCTCTTAGGAAGGAATTAGCGGGTAATGTGAAGAATGCCTTTGTCTCTAAACTGCTGTAGTACAGGGGAGTCAATGTATACAATAGCTCAGCCAAGTGACTTTGCCACCTCATTAAGCTTTCTTTATGTCAAAAACCAACCGCACGCTCATTGAAGAACAAGTAAACAGACGAGATAAGAGGAAAATGTAATAGGGAGTGAAGGAGGCAAGTATGATTTAAAAGGAGAGAAGTTAGAGATTGAGGTCTTAAGGTCTTAACAAAGGAATGTTTGGAAAGGACAATAAAAATGTAATTTGATACATTGAACCTAGAAAAGTGCAGCACTGGAACAAGCTCCTCAGCCCACAGTGTCCATGCCGAACATTATGCCAAGTTCAACTAATCTCCTCAGCCTGCAAGCGATCCATATTCTTTCATTCCATGCATATCAATGTGCCTGTCCAAAAGCCTCTTATATGCCACTATCTTATCTGCCTCCACTACCATCCCCGGCAGTGGATTCTAGGCACCTACCTCCGCCTGTGTAAAAAAACCTGCCCTGCACATCTGCAAACTGTGCCTCTCTCACCTTAAAGCTCTGCCCCCTGATCTCTGACATGTCCACCCTGGGAAAACAATTCTGACTGTCTGCCCTCTCTATGCCTCTCATAATTTTATATTATTGTATACTTTTATCAAGATGCTGATTTGATGTTTTTAAAGATGAAAATGCTGCTCATTAACTAACAAGCAATAAAGATTATAGGCATAGCTAGGAAAACTTCTTGAAAATCCTCCAATTCACTGGAAGGATAAGCAAATCAACACCAGTGCCTTCACCCAGGGCAGCATCTCCAGTATGACAGCTCCAAGTACATACTGTTGGCTACTTTGGGTAAGTCACATCATGTGTGGCTAGCACCTGGTTTCTGCTGCCAGTCCCGTTGAGTTAACCCAGCATTTTGTGTCTATCTTCGATTTAAACTAGGATCTGCGGTTCCATGAGTCACACAGAGACTGTTGAAACCAAAATTAACTTTTATTCAGAAAAAGCAGACAAGCAGACATGAAAATACTTCAGTTTTTATACCACTTAAGTACAAGGGTAAGAGCAGATGGTCAAACACAATTTCAGTTTCAATAGTTAAATGTTTTTTACATAGTACTATGTTTACATATTCTGTTGTAGGTAAGAATAATAATAATAATTATTATAATAATAATAATAATAATAAATTTTATTTAATGGGCGCCTTTCAGACATCTCAAGGACACCTTACATAGTAATCGGAATAACATATAATCGGAATATAACAAGTAATAAAGACATCACAGAGACACAAATTAAAAACAGAATTCAATCCAAAAACAGAAAATCAAAAACACAGTGTGAAGAGAGAGCAGCGGCATATGACAATAAAACACTCTTGACTTGACTCTTGACTCTTGGCTTCAATATTTTGTGTGACAAATGGTTCCATAGACTTAAGGGCCTGTCCCACTGTACGAGGTAATTCAAGGGTTCTCCCGAGTTCTCCCCTGATTCGAGCGTGTGTAATGTACGTAGCGGGTACGCAGGGGCTTGTGCGAGTAAAAAGTAACCATTTTTTTCATCACTATTTTTTTACTCGTGGACATTTTTCACAGTGTTGAAAAAACGTCACGAGTTCACCGGATTTCCCGAGTACCTACCGTTACTCGTACGAGCCGCTACGTGATATCCACGAGCTCCTACGTACCTGCTACGTACATTACAGAAGCTCGAATCGGGGAGAACTCTTGAATTACCTCGTACAGTGGGACAAGCCCTTTACAGAGGCATAAGGAAATGTGGATGTTGGAATCTTGAATAAAACACAATGTGCTGGAGTAACTCATGCTGCTTAACCCAATGAGTTACCCCAGAAATGTGTGCTTGTTTTCCATAGAAATACACCTTTATTACACATTTACAATTGCACATTTACATTGAGAGTAGATCTTAACTCATAAGATCAACTCTGAATATTCATGTATATTCAAGCAGTGGTGGAGAGTGAAAGAAAACATACAGTACCAACTTGCTACCGAACCTATTGATGCATCGCGTTGGCAGAAAGATTTACCAGCAGATTTCTCTCATTTCCACCCACCCATCTCCCAAATCTCTGGTTATTTAGGGTGGACGTGAAATTAAATTATCACAAAATCCATGAACAAGATAGAGAAGGAAATTAGTTGTGGTCTCTTTTGTTTATAATAGCAACACACATGGAACATTTTCTGCTTGTGTGCATTGCTTTCATGTGTGTTTATGTGTATGATGCATATATGCACGCAAACAAACACACCCAGGCATGCATACACACACAAACAAACACATGCACACACACAAATGCACACATACAAACAAACACACACGCACGCACGTACACAAACACACACACACACACACAAATGCACACACACAAACAAACACACACACACACAAATGCACACATAAACAAACACACACGCATGCACGTACACAAACACACACACACACACACACAAATGCACACACAAAAACCCACACACATATTAACACACACATACACACAAACGCGCACACATACACAAACACACACACAAACACACACACATTCACACACACACACACACACACGCACGCTTGCACGCACACACAAATTCAAACCAAGCTCAGTAAATAAGTACTGTTGTCAAATAAGGGGAGAGTTGCCAGAGCTCAGGGGATGAGTGTGGCCAGGGGCTACAGTTCAAATCCCTTTGCCCATGAGATAGAAATCCAATAATTTCTGCTGCAATCTAACAAACTGGCTCCAGTGTGACCTGGGGTCATCATTAGGACTTATCTGGTCAATGCACTCATTTTGAATCCCGGAATTGAAAGCTAATTGTCACTGAACAGAGGACTGCTTTTAGCTAGTTACGTTTTTTTTGGTGAAAATTTTACAACCTCTTTTCTTAGGTCGCCCCAAAATAGTTTATTGCTGCTTCAGCAACATTGTTTTTTTATCAAATGGAGTAACTGATTATAAACCAGATGTAAAAATCAAACAAAATTTGTAAGTTTGTCAGAAGCTGCAGCCAGAAGCTGTATTTTACACAATAGTAAATCGCATTGAATAAATGACAGTGAGTGCTATTAAGAACAATTTCCTCAGGGTCTGTGTCAGGGAGTATCAAAGTCTTTGGTATAAATCTGATAAGTATCAGATTCACAAAGCAAAAGGCATACTGTAGTAGTTTATAATCTGCCTAGTTGCCTGAGGCTAAAGCACAGTATCTTAGATGTACCCTTGTTGGAACATTACCTGCTTTTGTTGCAATAGACATTATGTAATGAACAGTGATTTACCACAAAATCATTTTTTAGCAATGTATAATATTGGACAATTTATTGTACAAGATGATAAGCAGTGACTATTTTTAAGTTTAGTATTAAAACATGGCATTTTTACGTACTGCTTTGAAATTGTAAGTATCCAATAATCAATTCAATGGGTCCTGTCTAAAAATCATCCAATTACACCTCAAAATTGTTCAATAAAGTGCCATTGTCTCGACCTAAAAAGATTGTGGTAAATTTTATTTATATTTTAAGAACAAAGAAATTGGACATTAGTTCTGTTACTGCTACATAAATGAACAAAGCACTACATCATCTTGCAAAGATGGGAGTTGATTTTATAACTAGATATACATGAAGACTGCGCTCTGTAGATATATTTTAACAGACTGCATTAAAAAAAATTAATAAATGGATAACATAACCTCGACTTCCATCTCCACTTGCGATTCTCTCTGTAGATCCACAGCAATTGGCTCCTTTGGAAACAGAGCCTTTCTATCTAATAATCTTTTTCTAATAAATTGTCTTTGAGAGCTGAACATTTGCCAAGGACAGAACGCATATTTCTCATTGAAAAACTGTAGATGCTGGAAATCTGAAATTAAAACAGAAAATGCTGGAAACACAGAGCAGGTCAGGCATCACGTGTGGAAAGGTAAATGGAATTAATGTTTCAGGCCTGAGACCTTTGTCAGAATTGAGAATTGAGAGACAGTACATTTGGAAAATAGCAATCTTCTGGAGTGTGCAAATGAAGTACAAATGAAAAGAAGTACATAAAATTATGAGAGGCATAGATAGGGGAGAGAGTCAGAAACTTTTCCCCCAGGGTGAAAAAGTCCAACAACAAAGGGCATAGCTATATGGTGAAAGGGGGAAAGTTAAATGGAGATGTGCGGGGCAGTTTTTTTACACAGAGAGAGGTGGGGGCCTGGGCGCATTGCCTGGGGGGGGGGGGGGGGGGGGGGGGGGGGGGGAAGCAGATACGATAGTGATGTTTAAGAGGCTTTAAGATAGGTACATTGAAGTGCATGCAATAGAGTGGTATGGATCATGCACAGGCAGATAAGATAATTTGAACCAGGCATTTGAATCGCAGCTCCCGCAACGCGACTTCTCCAGCCCGTGTCGCGGGGTTGGAACGACCTGGAGCGGGGTCATACATCACCCGGCACGGCTTCATGGCCGTGGGACATTACAGCGCCCGCCGGGGCTCCGACCTTGTACTTTCGGACCGGGAGCGGGGCCGTAAATCGCCCCGCGCGGCCTAAAATGGCCGTGGGACTTATCATCACCCGCCTGGGGCTTGGACATCGGGAGAGACATGGAGAGCAGGGGAGAGAAAAGACTTTGCCTCCATCACAGTGGGTTCACTGTGATGGATGTTTGTGTGAACTTAATTGTGTGTATGTCTGTAGGACATTGTCTTTGTTTGTATGGCTGTGGAAACAAAATTTCGTTTGAGTCTCACTGGGGCTCAAATGACAATAAATTGTATTGTATTGTATTGTTCAGGACAAACATTGTGGTCTGAAGGGCCCATTCCTGTGCTGAATTGTTGTTTGTTCTAAGTTATTTTTCAGAGGCAGAGAAAGGTATCGAGCGAGGCATGGGTTAAAAAATCTCTGACAAGATGAGATGAAGGAAGTTAATGAAACGGTTAGAATCTGATTATGTTCTTTGTCTTGGTATTGGTATTGTTTTATTATTATCATGTATACTGAGATACAGTGCATAAGACATTGTTTCTGTGCTATCCAGGTAAATCGTATAATACATGAGTACAATTACACCATGTTTGGAGATGAGTTTGGTTGGGGATTATTGTGTTGCAGGTAGAGCAATAGCCAATAACTAGGAGTATGACGTAGGTGTCTTTGTTATAGAAACATAGAAACATAGAAAATAGGTGCAGGAGTAGGCCATTCGGCCCTTCGAGCCTGCCATTCAATAAGATCATGCCTGATCATCCAAGTTATTCAGCTGTTCCATGGACGAGTGTAGGGTCAGGGACATGAGTGCAGTGAGTACAGTGTAAGGGACTTGAGGAAGTGAATCGCTGCTTCCCCTGGAAAAACTGAATGATAGGGTGGTAAGAGGTGGAACACATCTCCATCATGGACTGTTCACTCTGCTGCCCTCGGGCAAAAGGTATCGCAGTATAAGGAGCAGAACAGCCAGGTTCTGCAACAGCTTCTTCCCCTGAGCCATCAGACTCTTGAATTCCATATAATGTGCCGCCACTATTATCTATTTTATCTTTTTATCTATTTTATCCTTTTGTTATTTTATGTTGCATGGTGAGCCAGATGCAACAAAATTTCGTTCAGATTTGCATTTGTTGGTGTATTTTTGAATGACAATAAAGTCTTTGATTGATTGATTGATTGATTGATGTGCAGATGTGACACCTTTTACAGCTGTGTGGAAAAGTGCCAAATAAAATTGGACGATGTAGGTGGGGATTGAAGAGCAGAGTAAGGGGACCTTCACAACATTTAAAGGGGAGGGGAGTGAAATGTGTGTCCAGTGTAATCTTGGTGGAGATGGCAGAGATTGGGAAGCATTTCCTTTTTCTCCATGTTTCTGTTGTTCGGGGAGATCAGGACATTCCAATTTCCTCCACATAGGTGCACTCACTGAAACACTGGAGCGTGGTAAGCTAACATGCCACGGAGAAGATCATTGTTTGCAGATCCATTACTCCTGCCCTGTTGATGCTCCACAATAGTTCATACAAGAAGCTATCACCACTAACCGAGGCCCATAATGGGAACTGGTGAGCAACCAAGGTGATATTAGGTAGGTTATTTAAAAGATAGACATGAAGTTAGATTTTTTTTTTAAATAGACAGAAATATGTAGTGTCTGGAGTTCAGACTTCTAAGCAGGTGTAGTTTATACACCAGTGGTGGACAATTACATTCTGGGATTTGCACAAGGTCAGAACTGGAGGAACGCAGAGATTACAGAGGGTGGTAGGACTGACAAGAGACAAGAGACATTTATTGTCACATGCACCATTTGGTACAGTGCAAATTGGGGCTGGAGGGTTACAATAGTAAGGACATTTGAGGTCATGGATGGATTGGAAAATGAGATGAATTATAGAATCAAGAAATCTCTGCACCAGGAACTACAATAGGTCAGCAGATGTCAGGGTGACAAGTGAACATGGCATAGTGCAAGTTACCCAATACTGGGGTAGAATACTAGAATACTGGGTGCAGTCTGGTTGAGCATTGTTTTTCCAAGGACAAAAGGCGGGAAGTTGACCACAGGAGTGTTCAAATCATTCAAGATAGAAATGACATCCGTTTATTGGTCATCAATGCTTCTCACTGAAGGCAGCAGAACAACATGTAGCTTAGTCTGAATTTAAAATTATTAAGGGATTGGACACGCAAAATGCAGGAAAAATGTTCCCGATGTTGGGGGAGTCCAGAACGAGGGGCCACAGTTTAAGAATAAGGGGTAGGCCATTTAGAACTGAGATGAGGAAAAACTTTTTCACCTAGAAAGTTGTTAATTTGTGGAATTCTCTGCCTCAGAAGGCAGTGGAGGCCAATTCACTGGATGCATTCAAAATGGAGATAGATAGAGCTCTTAGGGCTAGCAAAATCAGGGGAAATGGGGAGAAGGCAGGAACGGGGTACAGATTGTGGATGATCAGCCATGATCATATTGAATGGCGGTGCTGGCTTGAAGGGCCGAATAGCCTACTCCTGCACCTATTGTCTATGTATCTTGGTATCTATGTAAAAAGGTTGAGGTAAATTGTACCAAACATTCTATTGTAGTCTTTGCAGCAGCTATTATCATATTAGCATGTGTAAAGAATAACGTATAATGTGCGTAATATTATTTATCATAGTTTTTTCTTTCCTCTGCATCCACTGATGTGCCCCATGCTGATTGTCAAAAGACTTCAATCAGGGCAAACCCTATTTATATAACTGTCTGTTTAACTACAAAACAGCTGCCCATCAAATACGTATTCAAAACATTTCTTTGTTTGTATTTGAATCTTTTGGGCCTTTCCCTTGGGCAACTGGCTCAGACCATTGACTGATTGCAACTACTGTATGAAAATAAACTCAAAATACTCCTTTAGATTCATAAAGTCAAACAGCATATAAATAAGCACATCGGCCTGACTAGTCCTTGACAACCAAGTTGCCGCACCTAAGATGGCATATTTGATTGAGCCTTCAGGTGGAATATACTAGGAGAATTCTTTGTCGAGAAATTTAGGACAGCAGCCACTGCAGAATGTGAATGACTGCCTATGCTAAGAGGCACCTGTCAAGAGCACGTCAGGTCAAAAGATATCAAACTTGTCCCCCTAACTTAGAGTCATAGAAAACAGGCCCTTCGACCCAACTTTCCCACACTGGCCAACACATCCCAGCTACACTAGTCCCACCTGCCTGCATTTGGTCCATATCCCTCCAAACCTGTACTATCCATGTACCTGTCTAACTGTTTCTTAAATGTTGGGATAGTCCAAGCATCAACAACTTGCTCTGGCAGCTTGTTCCATACACCCATCACCCTTTGTGTGAGAAAGTTACCCCTCAGATTCCTATTAAATCTTTTCCCCTTCACCTTAAACCTATGTCCTCTGGTCCTCGATTCACCTGCTCTGGGCAAGAGACTCTACCCGATCGATTTGTCTCGTGATTTTATACACTCTAACTTCTAAAAGGCTTCCCCTTTGCAATCCTAGCCAAGCTTTATGGAGAAATCTTAAAGTGTTGGATACAATTCAGAGAAGGATTGATGAACTAATGAATGGTTATCCCATGGGGAAAGCCAGACAGGTTAGGCTTGTATCTACCTAGCTTGAGATATACAAACCCCTGAGGTATCTTGATAAGGTGGATATGGGGAGAGAGTTTCTAATTGTACAAAAAATTGGAAATACGGGTAAATTATGAAAAATAAGGGGTGTCACCTATTTAAGATAAAGATGAGCATTTTTTTTTCCAAAGTGTCTCTCAAAAGCTGGTGAAGCAGTGTTCAATTGTATTTAAAGCAGGGTTCGATGAATTCTTGATGAACAAGATGAAAAGATACTGGATGTAAACAGGAATGTGTTGTTGAGGATGCAATTAGATCAGCCATGACATTAAATGACGGATCAAGCTCAGGGGTACTAAGTGGACCACATCTTTTCCTAATTCATATGTTCAACTGTGGAATTTTTATCAAGGATTGATAACATGGTCAATAGTCCAGGTTCTGATCCAATGGAGGAAAGAGATACAATGTCAATATCCTTTGTCAAATGAGCACCCCCAGCATTGACGCTACAGTTTCAATCAGTCATTCTCATGGATTGGCCAGATCACTCACATGCAGTCACTAACAGATGCTCTCTTCTGAGTTCTGTCATAGGAGGAGATTAATGGACAGGCAGAGGTAAAGGTTCAAGGATGTTCAGTTTATAGTTTAGTTTATAGATACAGAATGGAAACAGGCCCTTCGACCCACCGAGTCTGTATCGACCAGCAATCCCCACACATAACACTACCCCACACTCACTAGGGACAATTTTACATTTATACCAAGCCAATTAACCAACAAACCTGTATGTCTTTGTTGGAGGAAACCGAAGATCTTGGTGAAAATCCACGCAGGTCACGGGGAGAACGTACAGACAGCACCCTTAGTCAGGATTGAACCCAGGTCTCTGGCACTGTAAGGCAGCAACTCTACTGCTGCGCCACAACATCACCATCAACTCTGGGAAATCTTGACTCGTGACTGCTCTGTATGGAAAAAGAGCATGCAGGATGGTGCCGAGACTACAAAGTTCATGCATTGGAAGCACAGAAACATAGAAAATAGGTGCAGGAGGAGGCCATTCGGCCCTTCGAGCCAGCACCGCCATTCAGTGTGATCATGGCTGATCGTCCCCTATCAATAACCCGTGCCTGCCTTCACCCCATATCCCTTGACTCCACTAGCCCCTAGAGCTATCTAACTCTCTCTTAAATCCATCCAGTGATTTGGCCTCCACTGCCCTCTGTGACAGGGAATTCCTCAAATTCACAACTCTCTGGGTGAAAAAGTTTTTTCTCACCTCAGTCTTTTTTTTTTGTTTTTTTTTTTTTTTTTTTTAAAATATTTTATTTTATTAGAAGTAAGTACAGTCATATGGCACCAAAGTGCCTAATATATATTTTCATAATACATTTTATGTACAACTTCTTTTTTTTTTTTTGTTACACTGAAAAAAGATTAGAATAAGAAAAAGAAGTTAGATAGTAAAGGATAGAAAGATGTGAAATATATAGTGTGTGAAAAAAGAAAACGAGTAAATGAAAAAAGTTGAGAGAGAGAATAGAGAGAAGAAAACAAAAAAAAAAAAAAAAAAAAAGAGGAGATCATTATTTATAGTCTTGACCAACCCTCGTCCAGTCCTGAAACAGTTATTTTTTACAATTGTGTTGCACCATATGATTCCAAAAAAACGACGAATGGAGACCAACTCGTTATGAATTGGTCTGATTTATCCATTAGGAGGAATCGCATTTCCTCAAGATGAGCGGTGTCCAACATACTTGCAATCCACATTTTAAGCGTTGGTATTGATGTACCTTTCCAAAATTTAAGAATTAATTTTTTTGCTATTATTAAACCATAGTTAAGGAATAGATTTTGAGATGTGTTCAATTTATTCCCATCTTCCATTACGCCAAATATAATCATTTCAGTATTAGGTTCCATTCTTGTCTTGAATAATTTTGTAAATATTTCAAAAATATCATTCCAGAATCTATAAAGTTTTATGCAGGAGACTAAGGAGTGTGTTATAGTTGCCTTTTGGGCTAGACATTTATCACAAGTGGCGGATATATTTGGATAAAATTTGTTCAATCTTGTTTTTGAGTAATATAATCTATGTACAATTTTAAATTGAATTAAATTATGTCTTACATTAATTGAACATTTGTGAATATATATCAGGTATTTTTCCCATTTAACCTTCGTAATTTTTATCATTAGTTCCCGTTCCCACTCTTCTCTAAGTACCTCTGTCGATGGTAGGTCTATATTTAGAATACTATTATATAAATATGATATTAATTTTTGTGAGTCAGCTTCAATATTCATTGCCTCTTCCAATAAGTCAGGAGTTACTTTTTGATATCCTTGTATATATTTTTTCACGAAATCGCAAATCTGAAGATATTTAAAATATTGGTTGTTTTTCAATTTAAATTTTAATTGTAATTGTTGGAATGATAGTAAGTTTCCCATTTCATACATATCCCCGATCCTTCTAATTCCGAGACTTTCCCATTGGTTATATGTCTTATCAATAAGAGATGGTTTAAATAAAGGGTTATTCGCTATTGGCATTAACAGTGATAGATTTCTTAATTTTAAAGATAATTTTATTTGTTTCCAAATTCTTATTGTACCATATATAATTGGGTTCTTCTTATATATTGTGTTATTCAGTTTTTTTGGGGAGAAGAGGATCGTTCCTATATTACTAGGATGGCAATCCTCCTTCTCCATTTTTATCCATTCTGTCTGTTGGGTAGCACTATCCAACCAATAAATCATATTCTTAATATGCACTGCCCAGTAATAATACATAAAATTCGGAAGTGAAAGTCCCCCGACCTCTTTTGGTTTACATAAATGTTTTTTTGTGATTCTATGTGATCTATAGTCCCAAATATAATTAGTAATATTAGAGTCTAATTTTTAAAAAAAGTATTTTGGTATATATACCGGTATAGATTGAAATAGGTATAATAATTGTGGTAGGAAGATCATTTTTATTGCATTTATTCTACCTAATAATGATAAGGGAAGTGTTTTCCAAAATTTAATCAACGTATTAAGTTTATTTAATAAAGGCATGAAATTAGCATTGAATAATGCTTTATATTTTCTAGTAATCTGAATACCCAAATATTTAAATTTTTCTGTTGCGATTTTAAAGGGGAACTTCAGTAAGTGTGTAGGTTCTTGAGGTTTTAATGTCATGATTTCACTTTTATTCCAGTTTATTCTATATCCAGAAAAAGACCCAAATTCCTCTATTAAGTTTAATAAATTTGGTATGCTCGTTTGTGACTTTGTAATATATAAAAGTATATCGTCTGCATATAATGAGATTTTATTCTTTGAGTCTCTGGTATTATAGCCCTGAATATTCGGATGAATTCTTATACTTTCAGCCAGGGGTTCTATCATAAGGGCAAATAGCAGGGGTGATAGTGCACATCCCTGCCTATTACCCCTTGATAGTTGAAATTTTTGAGATAACATGTTATTAGTTAAAATTCTTGCCATCGGTTTATCATATAATAATTTTACCCATCTTATAAAATTCTCTCCCATATTAAATTTTTGTAGTACTTTATATAAGTATTGCCACTCTACCTGATCAAATGCTTTCTCTGCATCCAAAGAAATAATTGATATATCTTCTTCCTCTACTTTATGCGAGTACATTATATTAAACAGACGTCTCAGATTATTAATGAGTGTCTTTTAGGTATAAACCCCGTTTGATCAGGGTTTATCAATTTACTAATATATTTGCTTAATCTTCTTGATAAAATCTTTGCTAAAATTTTCTGATCTGTATTTAAAAGTGATATAGCTCTGTACGAGCCCGGATCTTCTAAATCTTTATCTTTTTTTGGAATAAGTGTAATAGTTGATTCTGTTAGTGTTTCAGGTAGTTTGTTTTCTTTAAAAGCATGGGAGTATAAATTAAATAAATAAGGGGTTGTTATCTCCTGAAATTTTTTATAAAATTCATTATTAAAACCATCTGGTCCCGGTGTCTTACCATTTTTCAGCGATTTTATTGTTTCACCTATTTCTTTGATTGTAATTTGAGCTCCTAATTCCTCTTGTTCCAAAAGGTCCAGTATTGGAAGATTACAATTATCTAGAAATTTTTTTATTTTACTATCTTCTCTTTTAATTTTAGATGTATATAAGTTTTGATAAAATTGGGCAAATCTATTATTAATATCTTTAGGTAGTATTAGTAATTCTCCTTTCTCTGATTTAATTTTGGTTATAGTATTTTCCTTTTCTTGTTTTTTCAATTGGCGAGCTAAAAGCTTATGTGGTTTGTCACCAAACTCAAAATGTTCCTGTTTTGTCATTTGGAATAGTCTTATTACCCTTGCCGATAAAATTCGATTAAGTTTAAATTTCAGTAATATTATCTTATTGTGTTTATCTGGCGTGGAATCTTTGGCATTATCCATCTCTAACTGTCTGATTTCTTGTTCTAACAACAATTGTTCTGTCTTATTCTTTTTATTTTGAAAACTTTGATATGAAATTATAATTCCTCTCATAAATGCCTTAAAAGTTTCCCATAGTAAAGAAGGCAAAGTACCTGGTATATCATTTGTATCGAAAAAAAGTTCCATTTGTTGTTTTAAATATTGATAGCCTTGCACATCATTTAAAATATGTGTATTAAACCTCCAAAAAAAATTTTTGCCCGGCATTCCCTCAAATTTTACTGAGAATGTCAACGGGGAGTGATCTGAGATACTACTAATGTGGTATGTTGGGTTGTTTGTATATGGCATTAATTTCATATCCACTAAAAAATAATCAATTCTTGAATAAGTTTTATGCACCGAAGAGTAAAACGAGTATTCCCTTCCAACTGGATTAGCAGATCTCACCTCAGTCTTAAATGACCTTAAATGAAGCATACGAAAGTCCTATGTAAAGGGAAAGAGGGGAGGGGGTGTTATCTCACAAACTACCCACCCACCCATACCATCAGTGAAATACCATCTGTGAAATAGTCTGTGGGTCTCACATTTGATTTATCAGTCACCTCAGAAAACTGAGAGTGAAAGCAAGTAATCCTCTACCAGAAGAATAAAACAATGGTATTTCCCGTACTATTCATTGACCAAGGGCTCCCTTACAACAAGAATAACCATTTTGCTACACTTAATTAGAAATGTCCGCAGTCAACTTGCCTTTCACATTATGGTTTCCTAAACCTAATGCTTAAAGCCCAGTAATCTGTTTATTTTATTGTTTCTACATGTAAGATAGAAATATGTGACAGTTAAGAGCTTTGTAACCGTGCTGTGAGAGAGCATAGTTCTACGTGTATGATGGGATGTTTTAGCCCAATTATGGACACGTGTTATGCATTTATCTGAACCACCTCACTTACATCTTTCTGCACAGTAGACATGAACATGTCAAATGGCCACTATTATCTCGTGCTTCATTAGCAGTTGTACCCAAACAGCTTGGTCTCCTGCTCTCAATATTATGGTCACGCCTGTGTACTTGTAACTTCTGTGCATGCTCAGCATCCCTGTAAATCTTCTCTGCACTCTTTCCAGCTTAATGACAGCCTTCCTATTGTAGGGTGACCAAAACTGAACACAATATTCCAAATGCAACCTCACCAATATCTTGTACAACTGTAACAGAATGTATCAACTTCTGTACTCAATACCCTGACTGATGAAGGCTAATGTATCAAAAGCTTATTTACTACTTTATCTACCTACAATGCCGCTTTCCGATAACTGTGCATCTGTACTCCTATATACCTCTGCTCTACACTTCCCAGGGCCCTACCATTCACAGCAAAGATCTTACCCCAACTTGACTTCCCAAAACATCCAAATGTCAAACACCTCTCACTTATATACATTGAATTTTATTAGCAATTCTTCATCTCACTTGCCCAGCTGATCAAGATCCTGCTATAATTTTTGATCATTGTCTACGATGCCAACTACATTTGTGTCATAAGCAAACTTATGAATCTTGCCTTGCACATTCTCATCTAAATCGTTAATATAAGCTCAAATAGCAATAAGCCCATCTCTGATCCCTGAAGCACTCCACTAGTCACAGTCTGAAAAACAACCTTCCACCTTCACCATCTGCTTTCTTCAAATAAGCCAAATCTGTGTCCAGGCAGCTAGCTCTCCCTGAATGCCATGCTATCTAATCTTCCAGAGCAGCCTACCATGCGGAAACTTAGGCTTTACTGAAGTCCATATGGACATCTATGGCCTTGCCCTCGTCAATCTTCATGGTTACTTCTTCAAAAAGCCCAAATCTGTGGACAGCACAGAGCTACTGCCTTACAGCGCCAGAGACTGGGGTTCGATCCTGACTACTGGTGCTTGTCTGTCTGGAGTTTGTACGTTCTCCCCGTGACAGCGTGGGTTCTCTCCGAATTCTTCTCGTTTCCTCCCACACTCCAAAAAAAATACAGGTTTGTAGGTTAATTGGGTTAGTATAAAAATGTTTTAAAAAATTGTCCCTAGTGTGTGCAGGGTAGTGGTAATTTGCTAGTATCACTGGTCAGTGCAGACTCAATGGGCCGAAGGGCCTGATTTTGCCCTGTATCTCTAAACTAAACTAAACTAAATTTGTGAGACATGATCTCCCATAACTACATAAATCCATGTTGACTATATTTATTCAGCCTTTGTCTATCCAAATGTTCTGTATATACATCTTATGCCTCCATAAACTAACCTACTACTGATGGTATGTGCACTGGCCTATAGTTCCCTCGCTTTTCCTTACAAACCTTCCTAAATAGAGGCTCAACATTCACACAGACATTTAGCATCCATTTGGTTTCTTCTTAATGTTATCTGCCAGACCTATATTTTGCTCCCTTTTTCTCCTCATGGTTTTCCATTTACATATGCTCCTCAATACCCTCAACTCCTCCATGGATACTTTTTTTTTAATATAAATCATGTTTCTCGGGATATCCAAATTTTATTAGTTGTTTAAGTTATGACTAGCGGATGGAAGCTGCATACCAAATCTCGTTGCACCTATGTGCAATGACAATAGAATATATTATTATTATTATTATTATTATTATTATTATTATTATTATTATTATTATTATTATTATTATTATTATTATTATTATTATTATTATATTTGATCCCAGTTGCCTATAACTGGCCCATGCCTTCTTCTATTTCCTGACCAGAGCCACAATTTATTTCACCATCCAGGCATTGTTATTCCCACCTTCCTTGCCCTTCACTTTACAGGAGCATTTGAGCTGTATTTAGATATTGCACTTTTTGTCCTCAGGAAAGTGCTTTAGTCAATGAAGTACTTGATTGCTTATCTTTGAGATACAGCGTGGAAACAGGCCCCTCGGCCCGCCGAGTCCACGCTGGCCATCGATCACCTGTACACTAGTTCTATGGCCTACACATTAGGGGCAATTTACAGAAGCCAATTCAACTACAAACCTGCAAGGCTGTGGAATGGTGGGAGGAAACTGGAGCACCCAGAGGAAAGAGCTAGGTTTTACCTAATCCTATCAACAGCTCTACTTCTTCAACAGCTAAAATCCTTGTTTTAAGCTACATTGCCAAAGACCCAGTGGGGTTGCAGGTATTGAAGGTTGCCAATATATTGCCTTGTTTGTGAAATGAACAGTGAGGTATCACTGAATCATTGTGACTTTGCGGGTGAGTCAGGTTCAGGAAATTCTTCTCGAGTCATAGATTCATATATCTATTCAGCGTGGAATCAGGCCCTTCTGCCCACCTTGTCCATGCTGACCACATTAGCATCCTGGGCTTGTCCCATTTTTCTTGCATTTGGCCCAAAGGCTTCTAAACACTTCCTATCCATATATCTGTCCAAATGTCTTTTAAAAGTGGTAATTGTATCCACTTCTATATCCACCTTTGTTCTCACCTGATCTGATTCAGTGATTCAACAGTTCTTGAGTCTCAGAGGCATGGAGTCCTACAACATGGAAACTGGCCGTTTGGCCAATTTAGCCCATATAGACCAGGAAGCAATCATTTACCCTAATCCTATATATATCCAAGTTTTAGTTTTTCCACATTTCCACCAACTCGCCCCTGCCATTCACCTACACACTAGAAGCAAACGTACCAAAGCCAGTAACCCTAGTCAGTAAACCAACCAAACTGCAAATCTTGGTATGTTAGAGGAAATCAGGGCAGTGATAGAGAGAAAGAGAATGCAAACAGGAGCTTCTGCCAACCAAACCCACACCAATGTCAACAACTCATTTACACAGATTCTACATTAATTTCAGTTTTATTTTCACCACTTAGAGAAACCCCAGAGGTCTTGGGGGGATCATGGGGCATCATCACAACGGCATAGCAAGTTGCCTCACAGCGCCAGAGAACTGGGTTTGATCCCAACCTCGGATGCTGTCTATGTGGAGTTTGCCTGTTATACCTGTAACTGCGTGGGTTTCCTCTGGGTGCACCAGTTTCCTCCTGCATCCCAAGGATGTGCAGATTTGTACGTTAATTTGCTGCTGTAAATTGGTTCGAGCGTGTAGGAAGTGGATGCTATAGTGGGAGAACAGAGATCTGGTGTGGACAGGTGATCAATGGACTGCATGGACTCAGTGTTCCGAAGGGCCTGACTCCACACTGTATATCTGTATAAATACATATGGTCTCCACCCAGGTTATACCAGGTCCAGTTTGAACCTGGGACACTGGAGCTGTGAGGCAGCAGATTACTACCTGAGTCATTCTGTTGTGCTAATAAACGTGAATAAAATGATGGTTCCTCTGCATAACTTGTCCCAGACATGCTTGCTGTTCATCCAGAGGAATTGACAAGCCTGCACTGTTGCTCTCTGCAACTAAGGAGCTGCAGAAAAGGGCCCACAAGTCAATCCATATGTAAGTGCAGATAGACACAAAAAGCTGAAATAAGTCAGCGGAACAGGCAGCATCTCTGGAGAGAAGGAATGGGTGATGATTCAGGCAAAGACCCTTCTTCAGACTGAGAGTCAGGGGAGAGGGAGCCATATGGAAGGATAAGGTGTGAAAACACAGATCACCCAGAGAGTTGTGAATTTGTGGAATTCTCTCGCAGAAGGCAGTAGAGGCCAATTCACTGGATGAATTTAAAAGAGAGTTAGATAGAGCTCTAGGGGCTAGCAGAATCAACAGATATGGGGAGAAGGCAGGCACGGGTTACTGATTGTGGATTATCAGCCATGATCACAATGAATGGCGGTGCTGGCTCTAAGGGCCAAATGGCCTCCTCTTGTACCTATTTTCTATGTTTCTAAACGGGACGATGACGAAGGAAATGTAGAATGGTACATTGTTATCTGAGGGGAAACATAGAAGGCCATTCGGCCCTTCGAACCTGCACAGCCATTCGATATGATCATGGCTGATCATCCAACTCAGTATCCCATCCCTGCCTTCTCTCCATACCTCCTGATCCCTTTAGCCACAAGGGCCACATCTAACTCCCTCTAAAATATAGCCAATGAACTGGCCTCAACTACCTTCTGTGGCAGAGAATTCCAGAGATTCACCACTCTCTGTGTGAAAAATGTTTTCCTCATCTCGGTCCTAAAAGATTTCCCCCTTATCCTTAAACTGTGACCCCTTGTTCTGGACTTCCCCAACATCGGGAACAATCTTCCTGCATCTAGCCTGTCCAACTCCTTAAGAATTTTGTAAGTTCCTATAAGATCCCCCCTCAATCTTCTAAATTCTAGCGAGGTGAGGGAAGGTGACAATGAAACTAATCGGAGAATTAGGATGGGGAGGGGACGGAGAGAGTGGGAACGCAAGGGTTAGTTGAAGTTAGAGGAATCAATACTCATACCGCTGGGGTGTAAGCGGCCCAAGCGAAATATGAGGTGTTGTCCCCCCAATTTGCATTGGGCCTCACTCTGACAGTGGAGGAGGCCCAAGACGGAACCGTCAGTGTGGGAATGGGAGGGGGAGTTAAAGTGTTCAGCAACTGGGAGATTGGATAGGCCATGCATAAGTTTGTCCCAATTGTAAATATGGAGTTGTATTAAAAAAAATCAAGAACATTCTCACCCACTTGCTGAGGGACACTGATAGGCTGGATAAAGTCAATCGTAAGGTATAACCTTATACCCTCTGAGATGCAATGTGACCTTAGTTTAGTTTATACAGCGTGGAAACAGGCCCTTCGGCCCACCGAGTCTACATCGACCAGCGATCCCTGCACATTAATACTGTCCTACACACACTAGGGACAAGTAGAAATAAGACTTATACCAAGCAAATTAACGTACAAACCTGTACGTCTTTGGAGTGTGGGAGGTAACGGAAGGTGTCGGAGAAAACCCACGCAGGTCACGGGAAGAACGTACAATCTCCGTACAGACAGCACCCGAAGTCGAAATCGAACCCTGGTCTCCGCGCTGCAAGCGCTGTAAGGCGGCAACTCTACCGCTGCGCCACCATGGCGCCCTTGCTTTGTACTTTCAAAAATGAAGAACACTTGCATTATTTTATGAAAAAAGGCTTACATGGAGATTTAAATGTTATTGTTTCTCTACATTTTTCTCACCAGGAATTTCGGCAAGAATCAAAACCACTCGATGTAACAAATCGCATCGTATCCTTAACAAATACCTCTCTGAAAATTTGAGAAGTTTCTTTGTTTTCCAAGGAGAAATCCTGTGACGGAAATCTCAACCAAACTATGAATCGTTAGTAGAATAGCCAAAGATGACTTCTGTTAATGTTTCTGCAGTCATAATATTGTACTAGAGACCCACAGGACATGTTTGGAGCCAGCCACTAGTCCTTGAGATGTTTCTGCGGCTGCAAAATCCTTTCCTTAATGATGTAGCTGTCAATTGTGGAGACTAACTCAACCAGCCAATAATCTCTTGATAATTCAGAAATAAGATTTTCAATAAGCAGAGTACTGCTGTAACATTTCAATGGTTCTTAAAAAAAGGAAGCTTTGTTTAATATAATTACACATCCTGTCTGTAATAGTACTTTTTAAGGTAAGCTAATGTGAATGATTGCTGTGACCAGAACTAGCTGCACTATTCTGCCTTCAGGTTTTGATTAATCTCTAATGGTTCAGGATCTTTTATTTTGCTGTAAAGATGGTGATATGTGATTATAAATGCCGGATTGTAATAAATCTAGGTTTTATACAGTGTGTTTAATTCTATTGATGCTATTAGAGACACTGAGCGCTCAAGCTCTTTGGAAAAGTAAAGGAGAGAGGCTGCTATTGATCAGGAAAAACAGCAGGAGGAATATTAAGTGGCTCAGCTGAGTGCCTTTTTGGCTGAGCATTTGCCTCGCTGTGAAGCAGGACAACTGGTCTCAGAGACTGATGCATAAGCTGCTGACTCCAGTTAGGGCGTCTGATATGCCTTTAATAATCTGAGCATGATGCAAAGTGAGCCCTCACCAGTCGGACAGTCTCCACCCTGCGATCATACTGTACAATTATTGGGTTTTGGTCAGACTCCAGAGAAAAGCTGATCAATGCTCCAGGATATTAGGATGCCTCTTCAGCTCTTTTACTCTCAGTCTGCAGGAGCTGATTAGCTTTCACAAAGGTCCCTAGACGAAAGATTCAAATGCCTCAGGGTGACTGGCTCTGACCAGCCACCTCAGAACTGCAGTGCTGCTCAGTGTAGTATCAGATTGATGAGAAAGACAAGATCAGGGCTCAACAAAGCACTGTTAACTATCTTAATTGCCTAATAGCTTGACATTTAAACATATTCCTTTCGTACAATGTCCTTACATCAGCCGATATGTTACGTGATAACATATCTGCCCCATATCTGTCATACATGTATTAGAGCTGTCACCACTGGATCATATTTTGACATAAATCTAACAGCAAAATTCTCTGGGGCACTTTTCAGAAATTGTGATGGAGTATGTTTTAATGGTAGATTAATATTGTATTGTGCATGGGGTTCACTTAACTTTGACTTATTTTCCCATCTGCTATTGTTTACTCACTTCTCTTGGAACATAGAATGAATCACCAGGTCAGTCTAATCCAGCCTGTCTCCCAGTGTCGCTCAGTAGTTGTGGATGGAGACTAGTTAGAGTGCTCCAATTGTCTTTGTGTTTATTTAAGATTGCAAAGATGGTGAGATCTCTGCGAGGATAGTCATTGATAGGCACTAAAAAATCAGCTGTTGGAAATCTGAAACAGAAACAGAGAGTGGTGGGAATATTTATCAGGTCAAGCAGCATTGGAGAGGGGGGAAGCAGGGGGGATACTTTGGATCAAGGACCCTTCCCCACAGGTGGAAAATTGGGATGTCGTGCATATTTTAAGTTGCAGAGGGGAAGGTAGAGAGAACAGAGCGAATACCTACGACTGTATTTGCCTCTGTTTTCTTCAGTCTTTTCTACTATTCATTGTTTCTCCCTATTTTTCAATTAAGAGTTTAAAAGATGTAAACCCTATAGAAACATAGAAAATGTGCAGGATTAGGCCATTCGGTCCTTCGAGCCATTCAAAATGATCATGGCTGATCATCCAAAATCAGTACCCTGTTCCTGCTTTCTCCCCATATCCCTTGATTCCGTCAGCCCACAGAGCTACATCTCTCTCTTGAAAACATCCAGTGAATTGGCCTCCACTGCCTTCTGTGGCAGAGAATTCCACTGATTCATAACTTTCTGGATGAAAAAAAAATCCTCATCTCAGTCCTAAATAGAAACATAGAAACATAGAAAATAGGTGCAGGAGTAGGCCATTCGGCCCTTTGAGCCTGCACCACCATTCAATATGACCATGGCTGATCATCCAACTCAATATCCTGTACCTGCCTTCTCTCCATACCCCCTGATCCCTTTAGCCACAAAGGCTACATTTAACTCCCTCTTAAATATAGCCAATGAATTGTTCTCAACTACCTTCTGTGGCAGAGAATTCCACAGTTTTACCACTCTGGAATTCTGCTATTGAAATGGCCTACCCCTTATTCTTAAACTGTGACCCCTGGAGCCCCCAACATCGGGAACATTTTTCCTGCATCTAGCCTGCCCAATCCCTTCAGAATTTTATATGTTTCTATAAGATACCCTCTCATCCTTCTAAAGCCCAGACGATCCATGGCTGTTATTTGTCTTCCATTACCAACTGCTCTCTGAATTTATTAGCTTGCTTATCTTCTCTGAGGCAAGATGGGAATCAACCATTGGCTGCTTTTGCCTCTTTGATTAGACCAAATGAGACCTTCTACATCTGGATGTTCTGGGTAGTTTCACTACAGTGCTACTGCTCCCCTTGATTTGAATACATGTTAAGGAATATGTCACTGCAGCATAGGATCTTCAGTTAAATGCACATTCATAGAAACATAGAAACATAGAAACATAGAAAATAGGTGCAGGAGTAGGCCATTCGGCCCTTCGAGCCTGCACCGCCATTCAATATGATCATGGCTGATCATCCAACTCAGTATCCTGTACCTGCCTTCTCTCCATACCCCCTGATCCCTTTAGCCACAAGGGCCACATCTAACTCCCTCTTAAATATAGCCAATGAACTGGCCTCAACTACCTTCGGTGGCAGAGAATTCCAGAGATTCACCACTCTCTGAGTGAAAAATGTTTTTCTCATCTCGGTCCTAAAAGATTTCCCCCTTATCCTTAAACTGTGGCCTCTTCTTCTGGACTTCCCCAAAATCGGGAACAATCTTCCTGCATCTAGCCTGTCCAACCCCTTAAGCATTTTGTAAGTTTCTATAAGATCTTCTAAATTCTTCTAAATCTTCTAATTTCTAGCGAACTTCAATCTTCTAAATTCTAGCGAGTACAAGCCGAGTCTATCCAGTCTTTCTTCATATGAAAGTCCTGCCATCCCAGGAATCAGTCTGGTGAACCTTCTCTGTACTCCCTCTATGCCAAGAATGTCTTTCCTCAGATTAGGAGACCAAAACTGTATGTAATACTCCAGGTGTGGTCTCACCAAGACCCTGTACAACTGCAGTAGAACCTCCCTGCTCATATACTCAAATCCTTTTGCTATGAATGCTAACATACCATTCGCTTTCTTCACTGCCTGCTGCACCTGCATTCCTACTTTCAATGACTGGTGTACCATGACACCCAGGACTCGTTGCATCTCCCCTTTTCCTAATTGGCCACCATTCAGATAATAGTCTACTTTCCTGTTTGTGCCACCAAAGTGGATAACCTCACATTTATCCACATTATTCTGCATCTGCCATGCATTTGCCCACTCACCCAGCCTATCCAAGTCACCTTGCAGCCTCCTAGCATCCTCCAAACAGCTAACACTATCCCCCAGCTTCGTGTCATCCGCAAACTTGGAGATGTTGCATTCAATTCCCTCGTCCAAATCATTAATATATATTGTAAATAGCTGGGGTCCCAGCACTGAGCCTTGCGGTACCCCACTAGTCACTGCCTGCCATTGTGAAAAGGACCCGTTTACTCCTACTCTTTGCTTCCTGTCTGCCATCCAGTTCTCTATCCACATCAATACTGAACCCCCAATACCTTGTGCTTTAAGTCTCATCTCAGCAATGGCTTACCATGGAGATAGCACAAAAATAAATAAAAAAACACAAAGTGCTGGAGTAACTCAGCGGGTCAAGTAGTCAGGCAAATCATGAGAGGAATAAATCGGGTAGATGCACAGAATCACTTGCCCAGAACAAGGGAATCGAGGACCAGAGGACATAGGTTCAAGGTGAAGCGGAAAAAGTGTAACAGGAATCTGAGGGGTAACTTTATCACACAAAGGGTGGTGGGTGCATGGAACAAGCTGCCAGAGGAGGTAGTTGAGGCTAGGACTATCCCAACATTTAAGAAACAGTTAGACAGGTACATGGATAGGACATGTTTGGAGGGATATGGACCAAGCGCAGGCAGGTGGGACTAGTGTAGCTGGGACATGTTGGCTAGTATGGGCAAGTTGGGCCGAAGGGCCTGTTTCCACACTTTATCACACTATGACTCTATGACTATCTATGGAGAACATGGACAGATGACATTTTGGGTCAGGACCCTTCTTCAGACTCAGTCACCTATTCATGTTCTCCGTAGATGCTCAGTGTTGCTGACCCTCTGAGTTACTCCTGCTCTTTATAATTTTGTATCTACAAGAAATAAATAATCCTGGTATTTACTGCTGCTCAGAGAATAATAAAGAATTACAATTTCTTCCTTTGGCCAGGATAGTCCCAAATCCAAATTCCTGCTGTTAATTGAACATTCATTTTTGGTTTACAATTTTCAACATTGCAAGCTCTCTATAATATCTGCTACTTGAAGATGTCTTGAATCCTGTCCATAATGTCATTTATGTGTAGGAAGGAACTGCAGATGCTGGTTTACACCAAAGATAGACACTAAATACTGGTGTGACCATTTTGTGACACATAATGTCATTTAAATGACTTTGTCAAATTTTCTTCCAGCACGCTCCTGGAAAGCACCTGAAGACAATTAATTACACAATTCTGCAGTAAAAATGAACATTGTTATTTTTGTGCTTTCAGACACATCCTTCAAAGGAGGCACACTGTCGTATAGGTTTGCACATCTGTGCTTGTAGCTTAAGATTGACGTAGCTCACAGTCATCTAATTCAGTCTATTCCAATATGCATGTGTGGTGACTGGCATTTTGTTAAAGTATTCTAACACAGGATGCTGGTTGATTTGTACCACAGGGAAAGAGCAGAGAACCACACCTTTACCAAAAAACGAGTAAACAAAACACCTCACGAAGCCAATCACAAGATAATAGTGGCTTGTAAAAGTAATTTGATCAGTTTCACTTGAATAGTCAGAGAGTCGTACAGCAGGGAAGCAGGACCTTCGGCCCAACTTGCCCATGCTGACCAATCTCTCTCTAAATCTTCCCTATCCATACACCTGTCCAAATGTCTTTTCAAAGTTTCCAAAAGTTTTCAATTCCAAATGATCATCAAGAACTTTATTCCATACAAAGATCATTCTTTGGTATAGGCCTTGCTTTTATGTAATAAGGCAAGAAATATCATAATTGTTAGTCTCTTATATTGATCAGCCATGATCATATTAAATGGCGGTGCAGGCTCGAAGGGCCGAATGGCCTACTCCTGCACCTATTTTCTATGTTTCTATGTTTATGTTTCTATACCTCTCAATGTTTATTCCAGATAATATTAATACAGATATAGATTGGGAGAATTATAAAATGGCTCAACAAATGCTGCCATGTGCTTAATATTATCTCGAGCAATAAAATCAACTCTGAAGAATTCCAATATTCTGGTTCCTTTAACTGAAAGTCCAGCAGGTTTTGGTCTGTACAACTTTCACCAAGTTAAAGCTCCTTTAGCAACAGATGATTTTTTTCTCCATGTGGATCCTCACAACAGCTCATAAAGCAGAGTTCTGTGTTACGCAACTGCTAAGAATGTAACTCAACAATGATGTCCATTTTCAGTTCATCTTGGCAAAAGTGCTGTTTGACAGGAGATAAATGATGTCAGCACTGGATGTATCTTGAACGGAACTGGGACATAATGGGACTGAAAGTCTAGCTCCACCAATGACTTTGACAATCTGCTTAAGAAACCATCTGACTGCCTCCTTCTCTCGCAGGGCCTCAAGGACGTTTCGTACAGACCACAACCTGAATAAATTGCAGTCAAACATGTCTTTCCACACCTTTCTACAAAAGACATTTAAAAGATATTTGCGCAAGTACATGGATAGGAAACATTTACAGGGATGTAGGCCAAACACAGGCAGGTCACAGAGTCATAGAGTCATAAAGTGAAACAGTGTGGAAGCAGACACTTCAGAATAACTTGCCCACACCCAACATGTCCCAGCTACACAAGTCCCTCCTGCCTGCGTTTGGTCCATATCCCTCCAAACCTGTCCTATCCATGTACTTGTCTAACTGCTTCTTAAATGTTGGGATAATGTTCAACTACCTCCTCTGGCAGCTTGCTCTATACACCCACCACCCTTTGTGTGAAAAGGTTACCCCTCAGATTCCTATTAAATCTTTTCTTCTTCATCTTAAACCAATGTCCTCTGGTCCTCAATTCACCTACTCTGGGCAAGAGACTCTGTGCATCTATCCGATCAGTTCCACTGATGATTTTATACACCTTTATAAGATCACCGCTCATCCTCTTGAGCTCCAATGAATAGAGACCCAGCCTACTCACCCTCTCCCTGTAGCTCACACCCTCTACTCCTGGCAACATCCTCATAAATCTTCTCTGTACCCTTTCCAGCTTCTAGCTTGGTGGGACGAGCTTTGAAGGTGAGCATGGACAGGTTGGGCAGAAGGGCCTGTTTCCGTATTGTATTCCGTGGTGTGCTGGCCTTTATAAATCAGAGCATTGAGTATAGAAGTTGGGATGTAATGTTAAAATTGTACAAGGCATTGGTGAGGCCAATTCTGGAGTATGGTGTACAATTTTGGTCGCCTAATTATAGGAAGGATGTCAACAAAATAGAGAGAGTACAGAGGAGATTTACTAGAATGTTGCCTGGGTTTCAGCAACTAAGTTACAGAGAAAGGTTGAACAAGTTAGGGCTTTATTCTTTGGAGCGCAGAAGGTTAAGGGGGGACTTGATAGAGGTTTTTAAAATGATGAGAGGGATAGACAGAGTTGACGTGGAAAAGCTTTTCCCACTGAGAGTAGGGAAGATTCAAACTAGGGGACATGACTTGAGAATTAAGGGACTGAAGTTTAGGGGTAACATGAGGGGGAACTTCTTTACTCAGAGAGTGGTAGCTGTGTGGAATGAGCTTCCAGTGAAGGTGGTGGAGGCAGGTTCGTTTTTATCATTTAAAAATAAATTGGATAGTTATATGGATGGGAAAGGAATGGAGGGTTATGGTCTGAGCGCAGGTATATGGGACTAGGGGAGATTATGTGTTCGGCACGGACTAGAAGGGTCGAGATGGCCTGTTTCCGTGCTGTAATTGTTATATGGTTATATGGTTATTGTTCTGTGGCACAGTGGTTCTAACGATCAGGGGGTACAGCGTAGTCCAACTAAGTGGAATGTTCTGTAGCCACAAGGCTGCAGAGAGTGGTAACCATTGCCTTGTCCATTAATAGTATTCATCTCACCACCACTGAAGGGATTTGCAGGAGGCGCTGCCTCAAGATGGCAGCTAATATCATCAGATCCGCGTCACTCTGACCATGCTCTCATCTTATTGTTGCCATTGAGAAGAAAATCACCAACCTGTGAACCGTCAGCGCCAGATTTTACTTCGGAGTCACGTGAGTGACTACGTGAAGAAGGGCCGTCCGTCTGCGTGCGCGTCATTACGTCTGAACGCAACGCGCACGACGGACTGGCAGGCACTGTGTCCTCCCAGCCGTCGGGATGGGCAGGTAAGGAAAGTTGAACTACTTACCTGCGTTCTTTCAGGCTTGAAGCATTTTTGTAGTTTCAGAGCCCAGATGTCGAGTAGATGGCCCGCGGGGATGTCGGCTGCCGAAGACCGCAGCATTCCAAGTAGCGGGCGACGGTCTTGTTCCCGACATTAGCGCCGACGGCAGAATCGGCAGGAGACTTTGTGCGGGAGGAGGAGCTCCATGGTGGTCCTGCGGGACGTAATACCACCCGCAAGTCTAACAAACCCGTTGACTCAGATGAGTCCGGGGAAGAGGGATACCCTCCCTCAACGGAGAGCGTCTGAGGACGACTCTCCCACATGGAGCAACTTATGGAGAAGTTGCTCCAACAATGATCTGCTCCAAAGGAGGGAGCTATGTCAGCCCGAACCTACAGCAGTGCCGGTGCCGGGAGCCTCGCACATGGGGCAGCCCAATGTATTCCCCATTGGAGGGGGAAGTACATATGGAAGAAACCACTCTGAATCAGAGTACAAAAGAACAGGGGGGGAAACCTTCCCAGGGACAAGCAGAAGAAAGGAAGTAAGTAAGTAAGTTTTACTTATATTGTACTGTTTAAGTCACTCGCATTGACACCAAAGTGCTTTACATAAAAGGAATAATAAGCTTCCATACAAACAACAGAAAATAAGTACTTCTGCAATCATCCAGGTTCCACTGGGTGCTTCCCTGGATGGAGATCTAGCTAATTGACAGCCCGGGTATTATGGAGAACCCGCAGGCAGCGGCACCTGTTTCAGGGCTGCACAAATGTCTCCTGCTCTGAGGAGAGGAGCATTCATGGTCCGTTTCAGTCTGACCCAAAGCTAGAACCTCATTTAGGTCCGCTGGAAGGGCCATGTCAGCGCAGGTATCCTCAGGGGCCTGCGGCAGCATCTGTTTTCAGGGGCCTGCGGCAGCACCTGTTTTCAGGGCTGCCTACGAATCTCACTCTCAGTGGAGGGGAGTGTGAATGATCAGTAGGTAACTGATCTCGAATTTAAAGTATGAACATACTGAAGCACATGCATATGGCCTCAAGAGCCAGCAGTTGGCAGAATATCCGCACGCTACAATGCCGGCAAGGGAGCGCTACCAGCCGCCGAATCCTCTCTTCAGGTAAGACCAGAAGAAGGAAGCAAAAGCTGTCGGACCAATCAAGGTACCAACGACAAGCAAAACTTCATCGGTAGGCGACAACACACCCCATACCTCCATAGGGGGTAAGCGGTTCACTGAATCCGGTGGTAGCTTGAAAGCTGGGCACGGAAATATGATCAGTCGTCTTTCAAGGCAGACTCAGAATTATGGCCAGAATTGTCCTACAAGGCAGGCTCAGTATGATGAGGTTTTCAGACCAAGACCCAAGCAGAGGTCAGGAGAAACATGGAATCCACACTCCCTACCAGTCCTACTCCCAATCAAGGAGAGAAAAATAGCCCACATCAGGGGCCTTTGGGCTTACCACAAGACCACCGGTAGCCATGGAGGTAGGTGGGTCTGGGTTTACTGAAACAAGGGATTGTGGACCAGTTACATGTTGGTAATTTTACTCTTGTGTTTTTGTTCAAAATGACAATAACATGAATTTTCAGATCTGGTTTTAAAACACAGATAATAACATGTGATTATTTTTACTGCACAACATACATAGGTTCCAAGCAGACTTGGAACTTGGACCAGAGTTGTCTTCGAGGCAGGGCCAATATTTTGGGCAGGATTGCCATTCAGGACATGTGACAGATGGAGGATGTCACTTCATCCAGGTTTAACTCATATGTGCAGTATAGACTTTCAGAACAGCAATTTTTGTTACGATCTAACTACTGTTTTATAGGAGCTTCCTATAAAATGGTCACATGGCATGCATCGACCCCAAAGATGCATACTATTCGGTGTCTATTCACTAAGAACAGGAGATATTTGAAGTTTAACTGGATGGCATGGATCTGCCAAATGGGTTGACATCAGCTCCTAGACTATTGACTAAACTACGGAAACCAATTCTGGGTCTACAAAGGTCTCAGAACCACATAGTAATGGCATATTTAGAGGACAATTTCATTTTGGAGTCACCAAGAATTGGCAGAAGCATCAGTCAAAGCAAACCAAAACCCTGTTTGATAGAATTGGTTACCTCATCCATCCAGTTAAATCAAAATTGACACCTACAAGGGTAATTGATGACCTAGAATTTACTATCAAAAACAGTAAATATGTTGGTGACTTTGCCTGGGGGCAAACAACAATATTAATCAAGCCTGCTATGACCTGATAGTCAAATACTAGCCATCTATCAGGCAAACAGCGAGTGTAATTGGCAAATAGTAGCTGCATTTCCAGCAGTACGTACGGGCCTTTGCATTACCAGAATTTACAGCGAGCAAAGGAACAAACACTCAGATTCCATGCAGGTCAAATTGGCAAAACTATGGATTGCCAGCAGAGGCCATTGTTGAACAACTATGGTGGATAACGAACGTGAGAAAGCTCAAGGTAAAAATTGCTTGAAAGCCATCGAGGGTTCTTCAGACCTATGCAAGCGGCTAAGGATGGGGAGCCACTAACACAGTCTAGAGCTGTGGGGGCAGATGGAATGAGCAGGAGTCTGTAATTCCCCCAACACATGGAATCAATTACCCAGAATTGTTGGGGGCACAATTTGAACTCAAGGTTTTCTGTAACAATATGCAACCGGTGCTTGTTCAAATTCAGATTGATAACACCACTGCGGTGGCACATATCCATTAACAAGGGTGGTGTAAAATCTGTATCTTGCGACAGATTGTCGAACCTCATTTGGTACTGGTGTATCAAGAGGAATATTTGGGAAATCTACGAGGTAGATATAACACGGTGGCAGATGCTGGATCACGAATGTTTAATAACAACACAGAATGGATGTTGAATCACGCAGTATTTAACAAAATAACTACACGATTTGGCATAACAGATATTGATCTGTTTGCATCTAGACTAAACCATCAGTTACCCAGATATGTGTCCTGCAAGCTGGATCCAGGAGCAAAGGCAGTGGATGCTTTCTCCCTCAATTGGGGAGGATTGTCTATGCATGCTTTCCGCCAATTTGTCTCACAACCCGATGCTTGACCAAAATCAAGCAAGACTAAGCCACAGGCATATTGGTAGTGCCAGATTGGCCAACTCAAGCCTGGTTCCCAAAATTTTTGGGAACTATAGTCCAATCAGTTATGGCTGTACCCAAGAGCAGGGACCTCCTAGTGAACCCAGTTACAGGGAATAATCATCCACTACACGAACGTATTAACTTGTTGGTCTGCAGATTCTGAGGAGGCCATTTCAAGGCATAGGACTGTCCGAACAAATACAACACAGTTCGGATAACAGATGTCTTGGAGTTCCTATCAACTCTGTACTATAACTATAAACAAAGTTATAGTGCAATCTATAGTGCCAGAGGCGCACTCTCCTCCTATCTGATGCTGGAAGCAGGGCACGGGTCGATAGAAACGCACCCCTTTACAACAAAATAAATGAAGGGAATTTACAATTTAATACCTCTAAGGCCAAGGTACACGGACACATGGGATGTGAGCGTGGTACTAACCTTACTTTGACAGTGGGGACCGCCTATAACTAACCCTGAAGGTGGTATGCTGACAAAGAGTCCAGACACTGCAAAAGCTACGGTTGGACCACATGACCACCAATATGAACAACATAACATTCGTAATCAGGAACCTGATAAAACATAGCAGGCCAGGAATGCCAGGGATGGAGATCCAGTTCTTGGCATATCCAGAGGACCTACGGTTGTGTGTGTGGTAACATACTAACACCACTATCTGAGAGTTACGGAGAACCTCAGAGGCTCAGAACAATCGGTCCTCATCAGCAATAAAAAACCACACCAGAAGGTGTCAACTCAAACCATCTCCAGATGGTCAAAGGGGGTAATGGCGGTAACAGAGTGAACATTTATATGGTTAAATCTCACTCCACCAGGGCTGCACTACGTCGGCAGCAAGAGCTATGGACCTACCCCTTGACGACATCCTAGTGGCTGCAGGATGGATGAATGAAATAACGGTCCACCGGTTTTATAACAAACCCATAACCGGACTGGGGGTGTTTGCACGTACCATTTTAAGTTCTGTCCCTTAATTTACCCCAAGGTTGGGAGGGGTAACTATTTTTTTAAAACTTTTCTTTCATTTAAAGCATCCGTGTCTTTACTTAACTACGTAATGTCTGAATGCTTTAATGATTACACGCATCCATGGTCAATCCATTCAGTGTGTGACGCCTGGATTCGTAACCGGCGTAAAATCACAGAGCTTTGAAATCTTCACGTAGTCACTCATGTGACTCCGAAGTAAAATAGTAAGATTAAACGAGAACTTACCAGTTTGAAGTTTGATCTTCATTTTATGAGGAATTACGATGAGCAATTACGTGCCCACCGCTCCCACCCTCATACTATCAAGGTCAGATGGAAGTTCTAGTTTCTTCACAATCTTACTATTCTCAGGTCTTCTTTTTATCTGTGATTTAACACCGCTGCTTTGAAGATTGACGCGCACGCAGACGGACGGCCCTTCTTCATGTAATCGCTCATCGTAACTCCTCATAAAATCAAGATCAAACTTCAAACTGGTAAGTTCTCGTTTAATCTTACTATTAAAGGACAGTTTCTTTCTATCAGCTATTAAACGCTTGGATCCTGAGCATCCTTAACCACAAACCTACCTCATCAATAAACTACCATGGAACTTGAAGTAGTTTGCACTACATACTTTTGCTTGCACTGTCATGGTCTGGTTTACCCAGAATACTATTCATTTATTGTATATTTATTTGTTGCATTATAGAGTTAATGTGCCTGTAAAAGCTGCAGCAAGTAAGAACATCACTTTTAGTTTACAGTTTAGCTTTAATATTATCATGCGTACAAAGTACCGTTGTGTCCTATCTAGTCAGCGAAAAGACTACATGATTACAATCAAGCCGTCCACAGTACATAGATACAGGATAAAGGGAATAATGTTTCGTGCAAGATAAGGTCCTGTAAAGTCCGATAAAAGATAGGGTCTCCAATGAGGTAGATGGTAGGTCTAGTTGGTGATAGGATAATTCAGTAACAACCTGATAACAACTGGGAAGAAACTATCCCTGAATCTGGAGGTATGTGTTTTCGTACTTCTGTGCATCTTGCTTGAAGGGGGAGGGGAGGAGGGAGTGACCCAGGTCCTTGTGCATATGATAATTAAACACTCTTGACTCTAGACATTCTATCTCGGATCAGACTAAGCTTGAGTCCCGAGGCAATAACATGAATACCCGTAGATTGCGGCAAGGCTTACACACTATTACAGGCTACAATTGAAAGATGAGCAGTGTCACTGGCAACGATGGGCCCACCCCAATGAACTCAATGCACTCTACCTCTACTTCGAACAGAAGGTTGGTGGAGGAAGGGCACCTTCCCCGGCAGTTTTAGGTGTGCCTGTATCAACAGTGGCAGATGGCTGATGGAAGATCTGTGGCAGATGTAAGATCGGTCTTCCTGAGAGAGACTCGGCGTGGTCCAGATGGAGTCCCCGGCCACGTCCTCAGGACCTGTGCAAATCAGCTGGTACAGGTATTCACAGGCATCTTTTACCTCTTGCTACTCTGTTCCGCAATCCCCATCTCCTTCTGCAATCTCCACCTCCCCATCACTATCATCCTGGTGCCAAAGAAAAGCAAGGTAGGATGCCTTCACGACTATCAGCCAGTGGCTCTGACATCCACCATCATGCCTGAAGAAGGGTCTCGACCCGAAACGGCACCTATTTCCTTCGCTCCATAGATGCTGCCTCACCCGCTGAGTTTGTCCAGCATTTTTGTCTACCTTTTGCCCACCATCATGAAGTGCTTTGAGAGACTGGTGATGGCAACTAAACTTGATCCACTGCAGTTTGCCAATCGATGCAAGAGGAATACAGCAGATGCCATCTATTTGGCCCTAAATGCATCTTTGGCATCTAGTTAACGTGGACTCCTGTTAGACTCCTATTCATCGACTATAGCTCTACCTTCAACATCAGAATCCTATCCAAACTCATCTCCAAACACGTGAACCTCGGAATTAGCTCCCACAGACCACGGTCATTGAGGATAAGTGAGAACACTTCCTCCACAATAATTCTCAACACCAGTGCCCTGCGAAGATGTGTTCTCAGTCCTTTACTGTACCCCCTATACACTCACAACTGTGCAATCAAATTCAACTCTAGCTCCATTTTCAAGTTAACAGATGACACCACTGTAGTGGGCTGAACCGCCACCAATGAAGAGCAGTAAAGGAACGAGATAGAGAATTCAGTAACATGCCGTCAGGACCATAATCTCCTCATAAGATGAAGGCGAAGCTTGTTATTGACTCTCGGAAGCATGCCCTAATCAGCATCAATGGTGTTAATGTGGAAATAAACAACATTGATGTGACAGCCAAGAAGGCACATCGATGCTTCAACATCCTGAGGAGACTGAGAACATTTGGCATGTCTCCAATGGCTCTTACAAACTTCTACAGGTGCATCATAGAAAACATAGTCAGGTTGCATCACAGCTTGGTTTGGGGGCAGCTCTGCAGGGATTTGTGAACATAGCCCAGTCCATCACATAGACTAGATTTCCCACCATTAACTGCATTTACACTTCTTGATGCCTTGGTTAAGCAGCCAACATAATCAAAGACCTCTGTCACACCAGTCATTCCTTCTTCTTCCTGTTCACATCCAACAGAAGCTTGAAAGCATACATCACCAGACGCAGGAACAGTTCCTTCTCTTCTTTTATCGGGCTTCTGAAAGTTTCTTCCATAGGCTTTGGATGCTGTCCGATTCACCTCTACCCCAACGTGGATATTAGACTTTGTCTATGGAATTGATGCACTACAATGCTGAGAGCTAAATTGTGTGCTCTGTACCTTCCCTTTTGTTCTATCTATTGTACTTGAGTTTGATTTGATTGTATGTACCTATGATACTGTATATGTGATCTGTTTGGAGAATTTGCAAACCAAACCTTATCCTGAGTCAAAGAACATGGCCTCATTCTTACCACAGTTCACTCCGGCTCACAAGGCTTGTTTGCAGAGGGGGGAAGGATGGGAGGGAGGAGTGGGCCTCCCTGTTGGTCTGCTCCTGGGCCTGGCCAGGATGGCCATTCGCGGGTCCAGGCAGCGGGCAGTCGATGGCCGCACACCGGTCGACTGCCTGCCCCTTTTCCGGGGTTACGTCCGAGCTCGCGTGTCCCTAGAAAAGGAACACGCAGTGTCCATGGGGACTGTGGAGGTCTTCTGTGCACGCTGGTCACCACAGGAGGTTGAATATATTATCGATAAGAATGTTAATATTTTAATTTGATAATTTTGTTTAAGTGTTAAGAGGGAACACGTGGTGTCCATGGGGACTTTGGAGGCTTTCCATGAATACTGGTCGCCGTTGAAGATCGAGTGTTTTGTTGATAAACGGAACACTCGACCTTCAACGGCCATTCGTGGGTCCAGTTGACGTTGATATTATTAATTTGACGATCATTTGTTTGTAAACTGTCAGCATAGGCAGTCTTTGATTGTGTTAATACTCTATGTTTATGTTTATTTTTTGAATAAAAGTAGTTTCATAATAAAAAATTTTTTTTTAAAAAGGCTTGTTTGCACAGGTGCAGGATGCACATCCAATGTGGAGAGCGATTGGGTCCAAGATAAAGACTGTGAGGAAATCCAAGTTCTGTGAGACTTTGATTCTTAGTGCCTTCAATGTTTGGAATCATCACCTCCCTTGTGCCCATGTCCAGATAGATTGGACACACAGCTTGATACAATCCTTGGACAGCTTTACCTGACTCTGGATATGTTCAGGAAGCTTTCCACCTCTCATTCATTAGCTCGGACTGTGCTATTGATGATTGTGTAAACCCCGTTTTGGTGAGTGCATCATTTGTGCAGATGTGTGATGTGCAGGCCAAGGCCTTCCCTTTGTCATAGGTGACCAGCCGAGTGTTCTTCCCCTACCATCCCGCACAGAGGCGATTGTACCACAAAGTAACGGAAAGCTCAATAGTCGAGGGTCAAGAATGATTCATTGTCATTTGTACAAGTGATAGAACAATTAAATTCTTACTTGCTGCAGGTTAACAGGCCTGTAAATGCAATAACTCATAGTTAATACACAATTAAAATAAATACTATAAAGTAGTAACTGTAATACTCTGTAAGAATAATAGTGTGAAAATCAAACTCCATGGTGCAACCAAACATATGGTGCATAGAAGATCATAGTTGCTTAGGTTGGTGTGGTGCAGTGTTCAGGATACTGATGGTTGATGGGAGGAAGCTGTTCTTCGATTTATGGGTCATGTTTTCAGGTTCCTGTGCCTTCTTCCCAACGGTGGGCATATAGAGATCCGTTTGATGGTGGAAAGGTCAATACCGGTGATGGACTAGGCAGTGTCTACCACTTTCTATAGTCTCCTTCATTCTTGGGTGTTGGAGTTGCCAAACCAGGCCGTGATGCAACCGGTCAGTATGCTCTCTGCTGTACACCTCTAGAAGTTCCAAGAACATTTCTGTTGACATAATGAATCTCCTCAATCTGCTAAGGGAGTAGCAGATAGCATTGATGTACTCAGTCCAGGATAGATCGTCAGAGATGCACGCCCAAGAACTTGAAGCAGATCTTGATTGTAATCACATATAGTCTTTTCTTTAACTGCATAGCACGCAAACAAAAGCTTTTCACTGTACCCTGCCACAAGCAGCAATAATAAACTAAATAAAACTAAACTAAACACGACTTTCTTCACCGCCATCTCATCTTTAGTTTTAGAGATACAGCGCAGAAACAGGCCCTTCGGCCCACTGGGTCCACGCCGACCAGCGAATCCCGCATATTAACATTACCCTACACTCACTAGGGACAGATTTTTTTAAACATTTACCAAGCCAATTTATCGACATACCTGTACATTTTTGGAGTGTGGGATGAAACCAATGATCTCGGGGAAAACCCACGCAGGTCACGGGGAGAACGTACAAACTGCGTACAGACAGCACCCATAGCCGGGATCGAACCTGGGTCTCCGGTGCTGCATTCTCTGTTAGACAGCAACTCGACCGCTGCACCACCGTGCCGCCCTTCATCATCCGAGTGGTGGCGCCATTGAGTGTGGCAGCCTCGCCTGCAGCTGTTAGGCCTTTCATCCTTTTTTTATCTTTAGTCTGTCAAAAGTTTTGTTTTGGAGATCTTTTAGTCTTTTTATGTGGGGGATGGGGGGGGGGGGGGAGGGGGAAACTGTTTTTCTCAGTCTGATGAAGGGTTTCAGCCCAAAAATTTGCCTATCTCCTTCGCTCCATAGATGCTGCTGCATCCGCTGAGTTTCGCCAGCATTTTTGTGTACCTTTCTCAGTCACTACCTGGTCGAGGATGTGTCTTTCCTCTGAGCCGCATCCACGCCCCCTCCTTGCGGCCTACCATCTGGATTGGCGCGGTCTTTCCTGCCGGAGACCGGCCAGAGCTTCAGCTTCAGCAGCGGCGCAGCACTGAAGTACCATCGCGGAGCGGGCGATGCCTTGTTGGAGCGATCGCCGTGTTGGAGCTCCGGAGTGCTGGGACTGCCGACTTTAACACCGTGGAGCTGTGGTCTGTGGATCTTCCAGCCGCGTGCAGTGTTGACTTTAACATCACGGGGCCCTGGGATCTTTCGCTGGGGATCGCCGTGTTAGAGCTCCGCCCAGCTCGGCCTGAGGACTTCGGGAGCCGCGGTCTCTGGTAGGAAGCGGCCGATTCGGAACTCCAAGCCGCTGAGGTGTTCTTCCGATGTCGGAGTTCCATCATCCGGCGAGAGAGCCTGAAACATCGACCCGCCGTTGCGGCGACTGCGGAGGCCTCAATAGGCAACGACCACGGGTGAACAAGAGGAAGAGGACTGAACTTTGTTGCCTTCCCTCACAGTGGGAAACGTTGATGTTTTTATGTTTAATGTTAAATTCTATAGTGTTGTGTTTATCTTATTTATGTGCTGCATGGTAACTCAAATTGCTCTAGTCTGTACAGCACTTTGGTCAACGTGGGTTGTTTTTAAATGTGCTTTATAAATACATTTGATTTGATTTGATATGATCCATGAAGCCAAGTTTGTTGATCCCTGGCTTTCCCCTCCTGAAGTCAACAATCAGTTCCTTAGTCTTGCTAACGCAAGAGCAAGATTGGTGTGGAACCATTCAGTCAGGTTTACCCTCCTGCACTCTGACTCATTGTTATCTGTTATTTTTCCAACAAATGTCAAATAGCCACAGTCTTTTTCCCAGGGTGTAGGGGAGCTTAAACTTAGAGGTCAAAGTTTTAACGTGAGAAAGATAAGATTTAAAAGGGGCCTGAGGGACAACATTTTCACACAGGGGGTGGTTGAATATGGAATGAGCTGCCAGCGGAAGTGGGAGAGCGATATACGTACATATTTCAATATTTAAAAGGCATTTTGCCCGGTACTTGGATGGGACAGGTATCGAGGGATATTGGCCAAGCGGTCAAGTGGCTCTATTAGGCAACCTTGTTGGCATGGGTGTGTTGGGCCGAAGGGCCTGTTTCTGTGCTGTACAGCTCTTTTAACAACCTGGGATAGAACCCATCAGGCCCTGGGGACAACAAGAACATATTGCAGTAAGTAATTCATTAGAACAGTTCCCGGTTTTGGAAGCTGCCAAATAAATACACTAGCATCTTTCTTCCATACAACAGACAGCATGTGGTGTATCTGGTCATGACTCTGCTTCGGAAACATGGAACAACTTGGTCTCCAACACGTAAGATTATCCAAAATAGAAAAGGCTAAAAACATTAAGTCTTACTCCTTAGTTAAATTTTTATTCTGCTCCCCAGCAGGAGTAGTACTCTGTGAGGTGCAGATGCTTGCATTTGGCTCTGGATAACCCAGAGGCAGCAGCCTCATCTGGAGTACTTTTCATGGCAAGTCCTCAGCCCTCCTATTTATTGTTGGATCGTGACAACATGTGGCACAAATTAACTAAATTACTAGAGAGATGTGGGCTGCATGGGAATGATTAACCACATGCCATGAGGAGGCCATTCAGAATATAGGTTACGGTTTGCTGTTGGCACTGGGAGTTATTTTTAACCTATCTTTACACTCAATGACTGAGGTATTTGCCACATCTCCTGGGCGTGCACATCTCTGAAGATCTTTCCTGGTCCGAGAACACTAATGCAATTATCAAGAAAGCTCATCAGCGCCTCTAGTTCCTGAGAAGATTACGGAGAGTCGGTTTGTCAAGGAAGACTCTCTCTAACTTCTACAGGTGCACAGTCGAGAGCATACTGACCGGTTGCATCGTGGCTTGGTTCGGCAATTTAAGCGCCCTGGAGAGGAAAAGACTACAAAAAGTAGTAAACACTGCCCAGTCCATCATCGGCTCTGACCTTCCTTCCATCGAGGGGATTTATCGCAATCGCTGCCTCAAAAAGGCTGGCAGTATCATCAAAGACCCACACCATCCTGGCCACACACTCATCTCCCTGCTACCTTCAGGTAGAAGGTACAGGAGCCTGAAGACTGCAACAACCAGGTTCAGGAATAGCTACCTCCCCACAGCCATCAGGCTATTAGACCTGGCTCGGACAAAACTCTGATTATTAATAACCCATTTTCTGTTATTTGCACTATCAGTTTATTTATTCTTGTGTGTATATATTTATATTATGGTATATGGACACACTGATCTGTTTTGTAGTAAATGCCTACTATGTTCTGTGTGCTGAAGCAAAGCAAGAATTTCATTGTCCTATACAGGGACACATGACAATAAATTCACTTGAACTTGAACTTGAACAGTATCCCCAGTCAAATCACCACTGTCATCTGCCTCTTGATTCTCCATTTCTTAAACTCAGCATAGGATGGGTGAGAGCAGTTTTGCTGGCCCCCTGTCGGCCTGCCCGGAAGTATTACCGTGAAGAATCTGACAGCCACTGCACAAACTGGGTTAAACTGGGTGAGCAGGTGTAGACCCAGCAGATTGTTAAGGACATCCAGAAGGATGTGTCAGCCAGGTACTTAAGCTTCAAAACCATGGTTCTTCAGCGTAGTAACAGCACACCTGTTGTGTTTCAGATATTATAAATAACTGGAGCCTTATGCCCCTGTCCCACTTAGGAAACTTGAACGGAAACCTCTGGAGACTTTTCGCCCCACCCAAGGTTTCCGTGCTGGTTGCAGGTGGTTGCCAGAGGTTGCAGGTGGTTGCCGAGGTTGCAGGTAGTGGAAGCAGGTAGGGAGACTGACAAAAACCTCCGGGAACCACACGGAAACCTTGGGTGGGGCGCAAAATCTCCAGAGGTTTCCGTTCAGGTTTCCTAAGTGGGACAGGGGCCTAACAGCAAGATAAAGGTCCAAAGACTTTATTAACTACATAGCAAATACGACTTCACACTTGCACGGCTGTCTAATTCTAAGGGAACCAGGCAAGGAGAGGTTACTGTAAAGGGGCTAGTGGGCGGAACTACAAAAGCCTGACTCATAACATGAGTGACACTGCTCTACAACACCTGAGGCAGAAGGCTGCGCGTTCAAATACCAACAGTGACCACAACACAAAATCTAGGCTTACACTGCAGTACAGTACTGAGGAACTGTTGCAGCATTGGGGTGCTGCCTACAGGATTAGATGTTAAAAACCTGTCCCTGCCTCCACCACCTCAGGTCCAAGTAAAGGATCCCACGTCTTTATTCAAAAAAGACAAAGACAAAGCCTATCCCTCTATGAAGGCCCCTAAAGCAAACAATTTAGGCTTTATTACTTTACTGCTTGCAAGAATACGCTCTATGCAAATCAATTGCTACATTCCCACTATAACTATACTCAAACGTTCAAATGGCTGTGGAGGCCAAGGCATCGGATATTTTTAAAGAGGAGATTGATAGGTCATTGATTAGTAAGGGCATCAAAGTTTATGGGGAGAAGGCAGGAGAATGAGGTTGAGTGGGAAAAATAGATCAGCCATGATAGAATGGTGGCATAGACTCAATGGGCCAAATGGCTTAATTCTGCTCCTATGCGTTACGGTCATAGGACAATTATTTCATTATCATGAAGTGTTTCGGTAGAGCCTAAGTTTGTGGTCTTTCTTTTTCCCATTTTCCATTTATTTGGTGACTCCAGCTGTAATAGTCCGTAATTAATTTGCTCAATCACATTTGAATATGCTCCATGGGTCATTGCACCCCCAGTGTTTTCTAGCTTGTAGCTGACTACTAGCTGGCAGCCTGTTGCAGGGAACCTAAAGCTGCCAATATACATCTTTCGGTGTGGAACTTGGATGTCTAAGCCTGCTTCATCATCCAAGTGCTCTCCCCACTTTGCCAAGAACTACAGATAAAATATCTAGTTTTGCATTCACTTTACCAAGGACAACATTCAGGAATGTTGCTGGAGGGTGCCGAATAAAAATAGCTCCTAATGTGATGTCACTCCTTAAAATTCAACGTCTCCACCATTAAAAAAATTGCTAGAGGAACTCGGCAGATCAGGCAGTTTTCGTGGAAGGAAATAGACAGACAACAATTTGGGTTGGGTCCTTCTTCAGATTGTTTAAGATACATTTAAACAGTTATGGGCCAAACGCAGGCAGGAGGGACTAGAGTAGATGAGACATGTTGGGCGGTGTGGTCGAATTGGGCTGAAGAGCCTGTTTCCATGATCTAAGACTCTGTGACTCTATGACTCTATGATGGAGAAGTGGGGGAGAAAGCTGAATAAGCTATGACTCTATGATGGAGAAGTGGGGGTTGAAAGCCTGGCAAATGGATACAGGTGAAGGGGGTGGAGTGGAGGTGATTGGCAGAGAGGTGGAGATAATGACAAAGGCTAGAGGTGAAAAAGAGACAAAGGAGTGTCAGTTAAGTTAAAAAAAGAGGGGGATTGAAATGTAAAGCTGGAGGAAGGGATATGGATAGAAGGCGAGTGGGGCAGGGGAAAGAGGGGAGATAAAAAGGAAATGGGAGACCTCATAAGATCATGTCACTGCAAGCGCTGTAAGGCAGCAACTCTACTGCTGCGCCACTGTGCTATCCCGAGCAGTGTTCTTGGTATTAGTGGTGATCCCATGATCCACCATCCATGGTGGGCAAAATTATATTCAGATGGAACAGAGGTTGAAAATTAAGTTACAATTTCTCCCACCACTGCCGAAACGCCCTTCCACAGCCACCCGCTCCTTTTCCATCCTCTGTACACTCATCTCCCATCCTTGTCACCTTTTTCCCTTTTACCCCTCTCTTTCATCCCCCTCCCCCCCCCCCCCCCCGCACCAATATCCCTCACACTGGTTTAACAATTCACTCCACCTCTTCGGATCGGATAGGTGCACAGTCTCTTGTTCCTATCTGACACCTTTTTGCCTCATTTTCACCTCTAGCCTTTGTTACTTATTCCACCCTTCTGCCATTCACCCCCTGTATTCACCTATCACTGGCCAGGCTCTGTCCAAGCCCCACCTCACTTCTCCAGCTTTCACCCCCCCCCCCCCACCACTCCAATCAGTCCGAGGAAGAATCACGACCCAAAACATCCTCTGTTCATTCCCTCCATAGATGTAGCCTGACACCCTGAGATCCACCATCACTTTGTGTTTTGTGAACAATTTTGTAATTCCAGTTCTTCCAGCCACTTCCTATTGAACATATTTTGCCATGGAAAGTTTGAATTGTGTAAATCTGAGCTGCAGTGATTCCACTTTGACAACAGGAAAAATGTTCCCACAGAGTACAAAGGGCACCCATTTGTAGTTTCAAACAGTTATATTCCTGTTCCCAGTGGAACGATGTTCCTGAATTGAGATGTCCCATGGGTCGTTCATGCATATATTTTTGTGGTCGATTCCAGAAAGTGGGAGTTGAGTGAAAATGTAACCACACGGTGTACAGACTGGGCCAAACCATGCCCCTCCCTTTCCTGCAGCCTACACATGTAACATTCCAGCAGTATTTGTTGAACAATGACCAAGGGTGGGCTTCTAACTGGTTTTATGGTGAAGTTTAGTTTATTTGTGAAAGATCTGAGACTAGAACTAAGAATTCTCTGCCTTAATAATTGAGCATTAACTAAATAAGGCTCTGGACACAGCCCCAAGAATTTCATGTATTGCATTCAAGGAACCGCCTTTAAATAATTTCAGACCGGTCTGTTTTGTCAGACACAAACCAGTGTTCATTTAAATGAGTAGGAAGGAATTACAGATGGTGGTTTAAACTGAAGATAAACACAAAAAAGCTAGAGCTGGGACAGGCAGCATCTTTGGAGAGAAGGTGATGTTTCAGGTCGAGACCCTTCTTGATGTTTCAGGTCGAGACCCAAAACATCATCCATTCCTTCTCTCCAGAGAAGCTGCCTATCCCGCTGAGTTACTCCATCTCTTTGTGTCTATTTTCAATTAAATGACTTACATCACAGCAAACCTCTGTGTAGAATGAACTGAAATATCCTCGAGATGCTGTTGTACTGAAGAAAACAATAATGTGCTGCTCTTTGTGGCTGCCTTTCCTCGACAACTAACAATATCAACGTTAACCAATGAGCTGGAGTCAGGACGAGGAGTATATCTCCTAGCAAATTGTTTTCTGTGGCTCACTCACACATCAAAATAGTATTTGACCAGGTGTGGTGTTAAAGTTCCCCAGTAAAACTAAATCCAAGTGGCATCAAACGGAAAACAATCCAATAATTAGAGTTTTATATCACTCAAAGAAATGGTGGTTGGGGATCAATCACCTCAGTCCCAGTATATTGTTGTAGAAGTATAGAAGTTGGGAGGTCATGTTGCAGTTATAGACGAGTGACATAAGTGAGGCTGCATTTAAAGTATTGTGTTCTGTTCTGGGCACCATGTTATAGGAAAGACGTTGTTAAACTGGAAAGGGAGCAGAGAGGATTTACGTGGATGTTGCCAGGACCCGAGAGGTTGGATTCCTTAGAGTGCAGGAGCATGAGGGGTGATCTTATAGAGGTGTACAAAATCATGAGAGAAATAGATCGGATAGGTGCACAGAGTCTCTTGGAATCGAGATCCAGAGGACATAGGTTTAAGGTAAAGTAGGAAAGATTTAATAGACATCTGGGGGGTAACATTTTCACATAGAGGGTAGTTGCTGTATGGAACAAGCTACCAGAGAATGTAGTTGAGGCAGAGACTATTGCAATGTTTAAGAAACATTTAGAAAGGTACATGGATAGAACAGATTTAGCGTGATACTAGACCAAGTGCAGACCATTGGGTCTGCTCTCCCAACGCAAGATTCCACCACTCACCCGTTCCCCCAACGATGGGACATGTTGGTCGGTGTGCGCACGTTGGGCTGAAGGGCCTCTTTCCATGCTGTATGACTATGACTATTTGAATCTATGACTCAAAGACTCTATGACTATGACTCTATGATTATGACGGAGTAACTCCAGGCATTGTCTCAGGCTCAGTTGTCTTCAGCTGCTTCACCAATGGCATCCCTTGCATCATAAGTGTCAAGTTGGGAAAAGGGGAAGTACAACGGGATCTGAGGGACCTTGTTCATCAGTCAATGAAAGTAAGCATGCAGATACAGCAGGCAATGAAGAAAGCGAATGGCATGTTTGCCTTTATAACAAGAGGAGTTGAGTATAGGAACAAAGAGGTCCTTCTGCAGTTGTATAGGGCCCTAGTGAGACCACACCTGGAGTATTGTGTGCAGTTTTGGTCCCTTAATTTGAGGAAGGACATTCTTGCTATTGAGGGAGTGCAGCATAGGTTTACAAGGTTAATTCCTGGGATGGCGGGACTGTCATATCCTGAGAGAATGGAGCGGCTGGGCTTGTATACTCTGGAGTTTAGAAGGATGTGAGGGGATCTTTTTGAAACATATATGATTATTAAGGGTTTGGACATGCTAGAGGCAGGAAACATATTCCCGACAGTTGGGGGAGTCCAGGACCAGGGGCCACAGTTTAAGAATAAGGGGTAAGCCATTTAGAACGGAGACGAGGAAACATTTTTTCTCACAGAGAGTTGTGAGTCTGTGGAATTCTCTGCCTCAGAGGGCAGTGGAGGCCGGTTCTCTGGATGCTTTCAAGAGAGAGTTAGATACGGCTCTAAAAGATAGCGGAGTCAGGGGATATGGGGAGAAGGCAGGAACGGGGTACTGATTGGGGATGATCAGCCATGATTACATTGAATGGCGGCAAATGGCCTACTCCTGCACCTATTGTCCATTGTCGATTGTCTATAAGGCCAGAAATTGGATGTTGACTGATGATTGCAGTGTTGGACTTCCATTTGCAACAGAAACAATAGTGACATTTAAGAGGCATTTAGATAAGTCACATTGATACGCAGAGAATGGGGGGGAAGGGGTTATGGATCTTGTGCAGGTAATGACAATAGTTTTTCTTGGCATCATGTTCAGCGCAGATATTTGGGTCTAAAGGGCCTGTTCCTGTGTTGAACTTGTCTATGTTCTATGTGCCTGAGCAACTGAAGCAGTCCATGTGTGCAGGCAGCAAAGCCTGGACAATGTTCTGAAATATTAACTCTTTTTCTCTTTCCATCGGTGCGAGCATACTGACCACTTGAGTATTTCCAGCAATTTCTGTTTTGGAGTAATAAAGAGATTCAGCATGAAACCTGTCCTTTCAGCCCACATTCCTGTGCTAATCGCCAACCACCAATATACATTAATCATGACAATAATACAATTTTATTCTCCCCATATTCTCATTATCTCCCCGCAGATTCTACCATTCACCAATACATTCCAGGCAATTGTATTACACATTTCTGGATCCTCAGTATTTCACTTTTGGCTACAGTTGAAATCCTGGCATCTATAGTACTAAAAGTCTGATCTTGACCACTTCCTGTTGTTCTGTATATTGATTTTAGAAAAAAGCTGTCACTTACGGCTGTGATTTTTGGCCATCTTACTCAGAGTCCCCCTCCGCTGCACAGGACAAGGTGATGAAAAATCGATCAATCCCATCGATGAAAAATAAAAGAGTTATTAGTGTTTAAAAAATGTTGAGATTCTCTCTCCTGAAGGCCACGCCCCTTCCGGATGGACTATAAAATCCGGAAGTGTTGAGTGCCTCAGTCAGTCTCTGCAAGATGGGGGAGCGAGAGGGTCACGTCTCTCAGTCTGAGCTGTGAATAACACTGAACACATGTCCACTAAACTGTGAATGGTTTTACTGGCCCGTCGGTGCCCTTAATGTGGTTTGAAAATATAGTTTGGAAATGCTAAAGCTGAGTTGCCTTTGGTTTGGAAATGCTAAAGCTGTGTTGCCTTTGGTTTGGAAATGCTAAAGCTGTGTTGCCTTTGGTTTGGAAATGCTAAAGCTGTGTTGCCTTTGGTTTGGAAATGCTAAAGCTGTGTTGCCTTTGGTTTGAAAATGCTAAAGCTGTGTTGCCTTTGGTCTGGAAATGCTAAAGCTGTGTTACCTAATTAAAGTTGCCTTGCCTAATTAAAATTGCCTTGCCTTCTACTATCTAAATGGCATCAAGTTGGGGAAAGGGGAACGGGATCTGGGGGTCCTTGTACATCTGTCTATGAAAGTAAGCATGCAGGTACAGCAGGCAGTGAAGAAAGCGAATGGCATGTTGGTCTTTATAACAAAAGGAATCGAATATAGGAGCAAAGAGGTCCTTCTGCAGTTGTACAGAGCCCTAGTAAGACCATACCTGGAGTATTGTGTGCAGTTTTGGTCCCCTAATTTGAGGAAGGACATTCTTGCTATTGTGGGAGTGCAGCGTAGGTTTACAAGGTTTATTCCTGGGATGGCGGAAATGTCATATGCTGAGAGAGTGGAGCAAATGGGCTTGTACACTCTGGAGTTTAGAAGGATGAGAGAGCATGTCATTAAACATATAAGATTGTTATGGGCTTGGACACGCTGGAGGCAGGAAACATGTTCCCGATGTTGGGGGAGTCCAGAACCAGGGCCACAGTTTAAGAATAAGGTGTAAGCCATTTAGAACGGAGATGAGGAAACACTTTTTCTCACAGAGAGTGGTGAGTCTGTGTAATTCTCTGCCTCAGAGGGCGGTGGAGGCAGGTTTTCTGGATGCTTTCAAGCGAGAGCTAGATAGGGCTCTTAAAAATAGCGGAGTCAGGGGATATGGGGAGAAGGCAGGAACGGGGTACTGATTGGGGATGATCAGCCATGATCACATTGAATGGCGGTGCTGGCTCGAAGGGCCGAATGACCTACTCCTGCACCTATTGTCTATTGTCTATTGCCTTCTATATAATTAAAAGTCTAATCTTGACAACCTCATTTTTGCGCTTTATATATTTTTTTAGAAAAAATGCTACCATGTATGGCTGTGATTTTTGGCCATCTTTGAGTCCCCCTCTGCTGCGCAGGACAAGAGGATATTTCCCATCGATGAAAAATAAAAGAGTTATTAGTGTTTAAAAATGTTGAGATTCTCTCTCCTGTCAATCACGCCATGAAGGCCACGCCCCTTCTGGTGGGATGGGGAGGGACTATAAAACTCAGAAGTGTGGGTGTGGCTCAGTCTCTGCAAGATAAAGGAGGGAGAGGTCGCGACTCGCTGTCTTTAGTGGCCTTGCACCCTGCTTGAAATGGTATGAAACTGCACTTGAATTTGGTGGCCTTGCACCCTTGGATCAAGAACTAGAATGCACGAGTTTAGGATGAGAGAGGAAGAAAACTAATAGGAACCTGAAAGGCAAATCTTTCACTCAGGGGGTGGTGGGTGTATGGAACTAGCTGCAAGAGGAAGTAGTTGAGGCAGGTACACCAACAATATTTAACCATATAACCATATAACAATTACAGCACGGAAACAGGCCATCTCGGCCCTACAAGTCCGTGCCGAACAACTTTTTTCCCTTAGTCCCACCTGCCTGCACTCATACCATAACCCTCCATTCCCTTCTCATCCATATGCCTATCCAATTTATTTTTAAATGATACCAACGAACCTGCCTCCACCACTTCCACTGGAAGCTCATTCCACACCGCTACCACTCTCTGAGTAAAGAAGTTGCCCCTCATGTTACCCCTAAACTTCTGTCCCTTAATTCTGAAGTCATGTCCTCTTGTTTGAATCTTCCCTATTCTCAAAGGGAAAAGCTTGTCCACATCAACTCTGTCTATCCCTCTCATCATTTTAAAGACCTCTATCAAGTCCCCCCTTAACCTTCTGCGGTCCAGAGAATAAAGACCTAACTTATTCAACCTTTCTCTGTAACTTAGTTGTTGAAACCCAGGCAACATTCTAGTAAATCTCCTCTGTACTCTCTCTATTTTGTTGACATCCTTCCTATAATTGGGCAACCAAAATTGTACACCATACTCCAGATTTGGTCTCACCAATGCCTTGTACAATTTTAACATTACATCCCAGCTTCTATACTCAATGCTCTGATTTATAAAGGCTAGCATACCAAAAGCTTTCTTTACCACCCTATCTATATGAGATTCCACCTTCAAGGAACTATGCACGGTTATTCCCAGATCCCTCTTTAAAAGACACTTGGACAGGTACATGGATAGGAAAGGTTTGGAGAGATGTGGGCCATATGTGGGAAAATGGGACTAGTTAATCTTGAATAGCATGGACGAGTTGATCCAGAAGGCCTTTCTCTTTACGACTCTGTGAGCAGCCCTGGTGGTATTCAAACTCACTTTTCCAGATCAATATTCAAAGCCTTAGTATACTTTAACTGATAACTTATTGCACCTATAATTGAATGCATTGATAACCAGAAGAAAATATTTGTGAATTTTGAATGTTGTTTAACTTAAATATTTGCTTACTGATTACTTGTACAAATAAAGTAAGCCCAAGCTGTGCATAAATACAGTTAAGATGGAGAGGTCAGCCCACATCAGTGAACAAACAAACAACTATTTTTCCAGCATGAAACTTTCTGACTTGGATTCAGAACATGATAAGGATGCATTTTCACAACTAATAAATGCATCATATTTCTGTTGAAATAGCTGGATATTACTCTGAAATGAACATTTTTATTATTCTGGAAGAGGAACATGTTTCTGCCTTGTATCTTCACCAGTGGTATTAATTAGAAAAGAACAAGACAGATAAGGAGACACAGTGGCACAACTAGTAGAGCTGCTGCATCAAAGCGCCAGAGACCTGGGTTTGATCCTGACCTCGGGTGCTGTGTGGAGTTGGCATGTTCTCCCAGTGACCATGTGGGCTTCCACCGGGCGTTCCGGTGTCTTTCCACATCTACTCTTGATGTGTGGGTTTGTAAGCTAATTGGCCTCTGTAAAATAATTCCACCTAGTCATAGAGTGATACAGTGCGGAAACAGGGCCTTCGGCCCAACTTGCCCACACCGGCCAACATGTCCCAGCTACACTAGTCCCACCCACCTGCCTGCGTTTGGTCCATATCCCTGCAAACCTGTCCTATCCATGTGCCTGTCTAACTACTGCTTAAATGTTGGGTTAGTCCTAGCCTCAACTACCTCCTCTGGCAGCTTGTTCCATACAACCACCACCTTTTGTGTGTTCAGAGTTCAGAAAGCGGATAGAAAAGTAGAGAACTAGTATTAACAGGCACGATTCATACTAGTCCTGGAATAGAAGTTACTTATTTTATTAACATAGAACTAGTATTGACAGATGGTCGGCATAGATGCAGTGAGCTGAAGGGCCTGTTTCCACACTGTATTTCTAAACTAAGCTAAACCTGTGATACTGAAAGGAAACTATTTCTTTCCCTGATTGGATGAGAATATGACAAATAATTTCAAAAACGATATAAATCACCACTATCTGACCCAAGTAGCTCAGTAATGATTTGACGGTCTTTGTGGCCTGGCCCAGCTTTATTAATATCTGCCATATTTCTTTATTTTAGCTGCGTCTGGACCTATTCATTTGTGAGAAGGAGAAAGGAAGCAGGGAATTGTTTGGCAGAATATAAAGCAAAGCACAGTACTCCCCACACTGATGCTGGTTTTTCAATGCTGGAATACTTCACCCAACCTGGCTGTTGGTTATTGGCAGGGCCACAGTGAAAGACGAGCCATCCTTTGTTTTGGCACGAGTTACAATTACTCAGGGTAGTTGCGCACAGGACTATTCCATATTCTCTGGAGAGCACCGCTTATTTTTTTTTTCTACTTTAGTTTAACGATGAAAGAAAGGTTAGTGTCTGTAATGTCAGATTGTCTGGTCACCTTGGTCTTTTGGGAAGAGTCTGTGGCATAGCACTTCAGAATCACTGCCTTGGCTGTGAGGTATTTCGGAAGGTTCAGAGATCATGTCAGGGCACAGGGACGATGCCCTGCTCTTCATGGAATGGTGCCACAGCAGCAAAGGCCAGTTGGAAAAGTCCAAACAGAAAGAGTAGATAGGCTTTCAGACTCACAGCAATCTGGTTGACTCTGAAAGGAACTAGTCATTCTGTCAGAGCAATTAGTGATGCTGATTCTTCATAGCAGTATAATTTTAATCTTTTCATTTTCATAAGATAGTAAGAAAGCAATTTCTGCATTCCATAATTGAAGATTTAATTTAAAGATTGACATTGCTGCTCTGTTGATTTTTGTTCTCATTTTTCTGGCCATTTCCTTTGGGCCAGTTTATAGAGTTATTGAGTCATAGAGGTATGCAGCATTGGCCCATCATTTGGCCCATCTTTGGCCCATCATGTCCAAGCTGACCATTAAGTACATACATCAGCTCTTGGACTGTAGCCTTGGTTATTCAAGTGTTTATCCTGGTCCCTTTTCAATATTGTGTAAATACCTGTGTAAATACCTGCCTCCACCTCATACATTCCTCATTGAGACCCTCTACCTCTTCCCTTAATTCTATTGCCCCTGGGTTTAGACAACTCCATTATGGAGAAGGGCTTTTCTGGAAGCATCCCAAATTTCTTAAAGTCTCAATAAATCTTGTACTTTACTATTCCAGCAACCTTTCACTCTTCGTAATCTTTTGTATTCTTACATCATTGTTGCCTGATTTTTTTTTCCAACTAATTCTACATGATTTCTAGGCCTTTTTTTTCCACCCCAGAACTAATTAAAGTTCCTTCTTTCTTTGCTGGTACAAACTTGGATGCAGAAAAAGTTTCTCTGCTTTGATTTTACATAGCGTTATTTTGTTAAGTAGTTAAATCTGTTAATTGTTATGCCATTGTTATACTATTCTTATATTCTTCCCCTACATTCCCACTTCCAAGACACATGAAATCAGACAAGTTCCCTTTTTATTTTTAACTTCATCCATACAAACCTTGTCTTAACATGACCACTACAATCACCTACTCCATAACCTCACTACCCACAGACATCCTTGCATTTGGTGCCATGATAGACTTCTCCAATAGGACAGCAGGTTTGCCCCATATATTCTCAGTGCAAACTCATGGCTTGACCGATGCCCTGTCCTAATTATTACCTCTGTGCTTTAGTCCTCACCATTCATATTTTAATTGTGTTTTGAATTTTTGTACATTGGCGTACAAGCCGTTTAATTCTTAATTTTGTTTTCGGGGACATTGACTCAATAATTCCCCCAGTACTCATTTCTCAGCTTAGAGTAAGGGTGCTGAGATATTCAATAACCAACTATTCCATTGGAAACATTATCAGCTCAGCATTCTGGCGTTTGTTATATTGTCATATTCTCCCTAAATCACAATAGAACACAAAGAGCATGTAGCTGAGCTTGTTGTTCCTGCATTAGAGTACCATTTCATGTAGTGATTCAACAATATTTAAGCTGGAATCTTTGTTTTGTGTTTTTCCTTTGGCTTCTTTCAAGTTTGAACAGAGGACCCTGGACTCAGCAGCCAATCTCTGTGTAGAGACTCACAGAAACAGGTCAGCAGGTTGGTGGAACATTGGTTCCCTTACCTAATGGCAAGTAGCTGATGGAGTAGCTATTCTCTTGTATTTCACTTTACCCTACTCCCGGTTGCAATGGTACCACAAGGCTTCTTTTAACGGCAGACAAATGAGTTTCTTATATTCCTCATACTTACAATGTAAATAGAGGCCATTCCGCTCATTGAGTTTATGCCAAGTCGTAGGTTAATTGGCCAGTGAAAATTGCCCCTAGTGTCTAGGTGAGTGGTAGAAGTTAGGGATTTTGATGAGAATGTGGCATGATTATTACAGGATGAGTGCAAATCCTGATGGTAGGTGATGGTCAGCAGGAACTCAATGCATCATGGAGCCTGGTCCTGTACCGTTCCTCCCTGTGACTCTAATCCTGTCCCTCTGATTATTTTGCAATACCTCTCCTATCATTGATATTAGGCTTACTGACCTGCTTTACCCCCACTGCTTTTCTTGAATAAAGGTACAACATTTGCTGTACTCCAGTCATGCTGGTCTCCAAATATTTACATATATCTCCGTCATGGCTCCAAAAATCTCCTCACCTGCCTCCCATGACATCCTAGGATATCACCAGGCCCTGGTGATATCCACTCAAATATCCACAAAGGTATTTTTTTCCCTATCGTGTGGGTGAATGGTAGAATCTGGGGAGCATGAAACATTGACGGTAAGAGGTGAAAAGGGCAATAAGAGGGCAGCTTACACCCCAGCGGTATGAATATTAATTTTTCCAACTTCAAGTAACCCTTGCTTTCCCTCTCTCTCCATCCCTCCCCCTTCCCAGTTCTCCGGCCAGTCTGTCTCCGAATCTATTTTACTCTGTTTGCTTTGTTGTTACCTCCCAGCTAACAATGGTCTATTCTACATCCCTGATCTCCATCCCCTTTGACTCGTTTTCACACCCTACACTTCCTTTTCTCCCCTGACTTCAGTCTGAAGAAAGGTCTTAACCCGAGAAACTTCACCTATTCCTTCTATCCAGAGATGTTGCCTGTCCTGTTGAGTTGCTCCAGCATTTTGTGTCTATAAGAGAAGACCCCTTTAGTTTAGTTTAGTTCAATTTAGAGATACAGCACGGATGCATGTCCTAATTGGACTTTTTCACCCAGTACTGATGCTTTGTAATAAGCTGTCTCTGAAAATACCTGATTGATGTAATTGGCCAAGCCTTGGCATCTTCTTGTATACCTCAGAAGAATGATGTATGTTAATGTAATAGAAAGCTTGCTGTTCACACCGGAGCTGTTAGTTCAGAATGTCATATGACAAATGTAATGAAAACAAATAATGTGCCAAAACTTGCTAGTGAAGCTCACTGCAGACATTCTATACACAAAGCCCAGTCCTTACTGTGGTATTAAATGTCATAACTCAGAATAAAGTGAAAACTTCAAATGCACTCGTTATGGAATCTTGTAACTAAATATTCCAAGGCAAGGGAGTATGGAGTTAGGGCGAAGCTGCCACAGACAAAGTATAAAGTTTAAGATATAATGGCCATTTTATACAAGTGAGAACCAGTGTAGTTCAAAATGTAAACTACTAGCAGTAATCAGTTTTAAAATGCAAAGCACCACTATCGGAAAAGAGTTGGCTACTGGTTCTCATCTCAAGGACATGACGACTATGAGACAGCACGGGCAAAACCTAAGAAAATGGGGTGACGTTAATTGGCCTACATCAAAGATAGATTCAGCTGAAATATCTTGCACTATTGTGATAAAGATGAAGGAAGACTTTCATCAGTCAGAATATTGAGTATAGAAGTTGGGAGGTCATGTTACAGACGTACAAGACAATGGTGAAGTCACATTTCAAGTATTGTGTTCAGTTTTGGTCATCCTGTTATAGGAAAGATGTTGTTAAGCCAAATACTAATTTGCACACATTTCTACCCACTGAGGAGTCAGAGTGGATCTCTGATTAAGATCCCATCAGTCTTTCAAGAGCTAGATAGGGCTCATAAAGATAGCAGTCGGGGGATATGGGGAGAAGGCAGGAACGGGGTACTGATTGGGGATGATCAGCCATGATCACATTGAATGGCGGTGCTGGCTCGAAGGGCCGAATGGCCTACTCCTGCACCTATTGTCTATTGTCTAGTCTTGCTGAGCTCTGCATCTCTCCAGACTGCAGGTCAGCATCAGTGGTGCAGGTCTCTGCGGTGAACTTTCACAGCATCTGTGCTTCCAACAAGAACACCATGGTCAAAAAATGAAAACTTGGATATCAAAAATCAAGCAGAATGGAGTATGGAGTTAGGGCAAAGCAGCCACAGTCAAAGTATAAAGTTTAAGATATAATGGCCATTTTATACAAGTGAGAACCAGTGTATTTCAAAATGTAAACTACAAGCAGCAATTAATTTTAAAATGCAAAGCACCACTATCGGAAAAGATTGACATTGGATATCAAAAATCAAGCAGACAATTGTGGAGATACTCAGTAAATCAGGTGGGATCTGTGGAGTGAGAAGCAGTAATTTCAAGTAGATAACCTTTGTCACTGTCTCATTGCAGTAAGGGGGATGCCGGGTGAAGTAAGCACATCAGGGATGAGAATGCCAAGCTTAGTGTGCTTGAGTGCGATGTTAAGAAGGAGGTTAAGAAAAGATGACACTTCTGGTCATCTAGAGGCATCTTGAATGGTAGGTCCCATGTTAGACGCATTGTAGAAGGTGCAGAGAAGCCAATTGTCTAACTGAGGTCAATGGCAACCTGAGACTTGGTGTAGAGATGTTGTAATGGAAAGTGCATGGGCAACAATGTTCCCAAGGGCAGTGGCAAAGCAGTTACATAAATGGAATGAAGACATAGAAAGTGGCAGAGAGGGATCTCCTCATAGTATTCTCCTACGAGGGAAAGAGGGAGAGACAATTGAATGGCCATAAAGTCATTGCTACCCCAGCGTTTCATTGTGAATGTTCAAGCAATGTGTACAGCCATTCGAGTTTTGATTCCTGCTATGGATTCATGATGGAGACAGGATCATGAATGGTTTGGGGTTATTTTTAGAGTACAGCAAAATCAAAGGTTATGAAATTGAAACAAGGAACTGCAAATGCTGGTTTATCAAAGAAAGACGCACTGAACTAATTTAACAGGTCAGACAGCACCTCTATAGAGCATGGATAGGGAACGTTTTGTGTCAGGACTGAAAAATCGAATCTGAAGGAGGGTTTCGACCCAAAACCTCACCTATTCATGTTCTCCGGAGGTGACCCGCTAAGTTACTCCAACATTTTGTGTCGTTCTAAGGTTATAGAGAACTGGTAACAAAAATGGAGATGATGCCAAAGTTCAAATCATCCTTTCCTTGAGTTTCTTATGTACTTAACTAATATTCTTAATTAATAGGATTGATAGGACACAGATCAGGCATGTTTTACAATGGCAGGACAATTGATGGGTAATCTGTATGGTCAGGTTATTGCCCAGTTGAAAATTCCTTTTGCCGTTTTCCCCTTGAGGTAGGGTATTAAAATACAGAATACAGTTTGTTCATTAATAGCACATTGTGTGCATTAAGCAACATTATAACAGGCTAACCTCAAAAGACCAAGCGTTGCAATGGTTTAATGTAGTTTAGTGTTGGTTTGTGTTTTGGAACAATGCCATTATAACACATTTTAATGCCGGTTGGTGCAAATGAATAATGAAGGTTGTCGCTCACCTTTGAATTGTGTAAGAGAATTAAGTAAATGAATTAGTCAAGTGTATCCCAGCTCATTCAAGTGGCAGATTAAGTACTTGCAAACTGATTGGTACCAGTGCTGCTCCAGCCCAAAACAAGATCACATCCAGAGGTCAACACAAGCAAAGAATAAAAGCCTGAGAAATGCGCTACACCCAATTTAATGCATGGCTTGTTCCAACCTTGGAACTTTGAATTTTCGCCAAGAAAGAAACCTAAAAAAAACAATATCTGTAATCTAATAGCAGTAATGAACTCTGAGGTGTATGTTTATAATGAACTTAAGTGTCTCGTTTAGCACTCGGCTTCCTTTCCTCTTGCCAAAACAAACACCTCTTGCATTAAATGGGAAAAATAATGTCTGATGCCCTGTATTTTTTTTAAAAAGGTAAATTAGCATTCTATGCCTGGTGTTGAGCCTTGGTTTCTCCTCTCCATTTGACCTCCAAACGGTTGTACTGTTTATTTTCTTATATTTATTAACCTAGGGGATATGGGCATTACTGAGAAGGCCAGAATTTATTGCCCATTGCTAATTGCCCTTGAGAAGCTAGTGGTGAGCAGCATCCTTGAATCGCTGCATTTCATCTGGTGAAAGTAACTACTGCTGGGTAAAGAGTTCCAATGTTTAGACCCAGCAGTAAGAAAGAACCAATGATATATCTCGCCACCTCCAACGTGACCCCACCACTCGCCACATCTTCCCATCTCCCCCCATGTCTGCCTTCCGCAAAGACCGCTCCCTCCGTAACTCCCTTGTCAATTCTTCCCTTCCCTCCCGTACCACTCCCTCCCCGGGCACTTTCCGTTGCAACCGCAAGAGATGCAACACCTGTCCCTTTACCTCCCCCCTCGACTCCATTCAAGGACCCAAGCAGTCGTTCCAGGTGCGACAGAGGTTCACCTGTATCTCCTCCAACCTCATCTATTGCATCCGCTGCTCTAGATGTCAGCTGATCTTCATTGGTAAGACTAAGCGGAGGCTGGGCGATCGTTTCGCCGAACACCTCCGCTCGGTCCGCAAGAACCTACCAGACCTCCCGGTGGCTCAGCACTTCAACTCCCCCTCCCATTCCCCGTCCGACCTCTCTGTCCTGGGTCTCCTCCATGGCCAGAGTGAGCAACACCGGAAATTGGAGGAACAGCACCTTATATTCCGCTTGGGGAGTCTGCATCCCGCGGGCATGAACATTGAATTCTCCCAATTTTGTTAGCCCTTGCTGTCTCCTCCCTTTCCTCAGCCCTCGGGCTGTCTCCTCCCATCCCTCAGCCCTCGGGCTCCTCCTCCTCCTTTTTCCTTCCTTCTCTCCGCCACCCCCTATCAGTCTGAAGAAGGGTTTCGGCCCGAAACGTTGCCTATTTCCTTCGCTCCATAGATGCTGCTGCACCCGCTGAGTTTCTCCAGCATTTTTGTGTACCTACCATATATCTCCAATTGTGGATGATGTGTAAATTGTTGGAGTCGCGTTCCATGCACTTCCCAAAACCAATGACTTCTATTGGAATGACATTAAATGCAGTGGATTTTGTAGATGGCACACACTTCAATGGACATGGTGAAGGGAATGAAAGTGTGCAGTGGTAATAAGGTGCTCATTAAGAAACTCTTTGCCCTCATCCTGTTTCTCCCACTATTCTTCCTGTTCCTCCCCCAGGTTCTCTGCAACTTGGATAAGAGGTGATGGGGTGAGATAAGACATTGAATAAATGTTTGAGAGACACAGTGGACTGATGATTCTGAAATTCAGAGTAAAAAACTGGGCAGAGCGACAGTTGACATTTCAGATTGAGAGACTGCATCAGAATTACCATGAGTCCAACATACGTGGTGGGCCTGTCCCACTTACGCAACTTTTTCAGCGACTGCCGGCACCCGTCTTAGGTCATTGCAGGTTGCCAGAAAGACGCTACGATTCTTTGGGCGACTGAAGAAACTATTCACGACCATACAGGGCTCTCACTTAACTTTTTCTCTCTATTTCCAGCCGGGCAAGCTAGGCAGCATTTTAGGTGTCCAATTGACAGTTTAGGTTGTCATTTAAGACAGCTTGCATGGCGCGTGCGATAATTGAAGTGCGCTCGGCCGAAGTGCGTAGTTACCAGTCGGAATTATGCTCAATGAAGCATTCACATATTATTTCTGCTTTAAATAAAGTCACAAACATATTCACCAATCAAAACATGATATATACCACAATGACATGCAGTAAAATTATAACGCAGTGCCTCAACCCTTTTTACACGTTACAATGAATGCAATTTCTATTATTTCTTTCAACTTCCAAACAAAAATGTGGTTGGATTATTCAGCATATGATCAACCTCGGTTTGACTAGGCGCAGGCTTGGCGATCGCTTCGCACAACACCTCCACTTAGTTCGCAATAACCAAGCTGATCTATCGGTGGCTCAGCATTTCAACTTCCCCTCCCATTCCGAATCTGACCTTTCTGTCCTGGGCCTCCTCCATGGCCAGAGTGAGGCCCACTGCAAATTGGAGGAACAGCACCACATATTTCACTTGGGTAGTTTACACCCCATAGGTATGAACATTGGCTTCACCAATTTCAGGTAGTCCTTGCTTTCTCCCTCCTTCACCTCCCATTCGCAGCTCTCCCACAACCTACTGTCTCCGCCTCTTCCTTTCTTTTTCCCGTATCCATTTTCAGTCTTAAATCTTAAAGTGACGCAATGTCCCCCTTTACAGCTACTGTATGTTTTAATTCAGTTCAAGACTATGGGGTAGTACATTGGCCATAAAGTTGTTGCCTAAAAGTGCCAGAGACCCAGAATTGATCCTGAATATGGGTGCTGTCTGTATGGAGTTTGCTCCTTTTCCCTTTGATCGCATGGGTTTTCTCCAGGTGCACTTGTTTCCTTCCACATTCCAAAGGTGTGCAGGAACCTTTTTCAGACCCAACCCAAAACATTATATTTTCCTTTTGTCCAGAGATTCTGTCTGACCTGTTGAGTTACTCCAGCTTTTTGTGTCTCTCTTCAGTTTAAACCAGCATCTACAGTTCCTTCCTACACACACGATACTATACGATAGAACTTTATTAATCCCTGGAGGGAAATAGTGTGCGTCAAATAGCGCGCGCGCGCGCGCACACACGCACACACACACACACACACACACACACACACACACACACACACACACACACACACACACACACACACACACACACACACAGTTTTAATATATAGATAGATAGATATTCATATATGTATATTATATATATTCATATATATATATACTCACATATAAAAATACACTTTGTTTTCTCGCTTATAACATTGTTCACAGAGTACTATGTTTACATATTCTGTTGTGCTGCTGCATGTAAGGATTTCATTGTCTAACTGGGACGTGAGAGAATAAAACACTCTTGACTCTTGACTTACGTCGCTAATGTGTGGGATAAAACTAGTGTATGGGTGATCGGTGGTCGGCGTGGACTCGGTGGGCTGAAGGGCCTGTTCCCACACTGTATAATTAAACTAAAAACACTAAAACCAGAGGAAATCTAAAGAAGGGTCTCTACATGAAAAGTCGCCCAATTTCTTCTATCCAGAGATGCTGGCTGCTCCATGGAATTCCCCCGCACAATTAAAGCATCGAATAGTCTTCACCCTACCATAGTTACCCAACCAGGCGCAACTAAATTTAAGGTAGCTCTTTTTCCCCAATAACCCTTTTTTGCTTAAGTCCAAGTCAAGAGAGTTTCATTGTCATGTGTCCCAGATAGGACAATGAAATTCTTGCTTGCTGCAGCACAACAGAATATGTAAACATAATACAGAACAGGAGATAAAAGTTCTGTGTGTCCATATACCATAGACCATATATACACACAATAAACAGATAAAGTGTAATAGGTTGTTATTGTTCCGAGTTTGGAGTTTGGTGGTAGACCTTCCACCACCTCCAATTTAAATTCCATTTGGAATATTTTTGGAGGACCAGAAAACCAAGAAGCAAGGTCCAGCTCCAGGGTTGCGATTCTGCATTGGTTTTAAGCGGTCACGGCAAGGCAGCGACCGGACAGCAATGGTGGCCAGATCTCCCACAATGCAAAGGGAGGGAGAAAGTGCCTAGCGTCGACCAGTTGCCGTGGCAGTGCGCATGTGCTGGGCGGCCGATGATGTGCTGGCCGTGGTTGTGTGCATGTGCAGGGGGAGGATGCGCAGGCTGTGGCAGTGCGCATGTGCAAGGCGGCCGGCCATGCCAGCGGATGAGGAGCGGCCAGAGAGCGGAGACCCGGCCACCCGTACATGATATGGCGGGCGGAGACGGAGAGTGACAGAGAGAGAGATAGAGAGGGGGGCCTGTTCAGAGTTGAACGGTAGGTTTCCCGGGTGCTTGCCAAGCCTGGCAAAGTGGCACAGCTTTTAGGTTGCCCGGCGGGACTTTAGGTGGCCATTGGCAACTGGGCAACCGTTAATTTCGAGCCCTGCCATACAGGCGACACCCTGTCGCGGGGTGAAGCCTGTATGGTCATGAGTAGTCGCCTAAAGAGTCGTACCTTGTTCTGGTCGCCGCTGGATTTTCAACATGTTGAAAGTTTTTTCCCCCCACCTCCCTCACGGCAGTTCCCCCACGCCGGGTCCTCCATTGTTCTTTCCCCTCCCCGCTCACGGCGGTTCCCCCATGTTCTCATCGACCGTCAACGCACGAGGCATTGCTGTCGCCACAAGTCTTCACCACTGCCGAGGCCCCATCGTCGCGAGGCTTCACCGTTGCCGCCTCCGAGGCCTCACCGCTGTCGACGCCCTACTTCACGCCTCCATGGTGCCGACCCGGGCCCCAGCCGTGGGCTCCGTTGACCACTTCGCCCGACACTGGCTTTACATGGCGATCCAGGAGGCATTAAGACCGCGGCACCTCGACAAAGGCCTCTGGTCGCGTTCCCAGTCCACAGCCACGGCCCGTCGCGTATTGGTGCAATGGTTGTCAATGTCATCCTTTCAAATATACATTAATTCTTTAAAGACATACAATATCCATTTTGATGCTGTAAGCACCGATTCAATTTTAAAGAATTAAGTCTTTCATTGCAAAGCATAACCTTTTATTTGGTTGTTGAGTTGACAACCTATTTTACTGAGGTTGTGGAACTCGATAATATCTGTTTCTGAAAGCAGGCAATATCTCTTTCACAACGTATGATGTTTTTAGAAATCTATTTTAAAAGGATTGATTAGAATTCACATGATCTCACGGCCAAAGAGATCCTGAGCCAGGAGGCCCTTGGTTCAACCCATGAAGTGAACCTATTTAAAGCAGAATATGAACTACTTTAATAGTTACATATATGAACCAGGAACTGCAGATGCTGGTTTACACAAAGAAGACAAAGTCCTGGAGTAACTCAGCAGGTCTGGCAGCATCTCTGAAGAACTAGGGCAGCACGATGACATAGTGGTAGAACTACTGCCTTACAGCGCCAGAGACCCGGGATCCATCCTGACTACGGGTGCTTGTCTGTATGGAGTTTGCACGTTCTCCCTGTGATCTGCGTGGGTTGCTCCGAGATCTTCGGATACCTCCCACACTCCCAAGATGTGCAGGTTTGTAGGTTAATTAGCTTCGGTCTAAATGTAAAATTGTCCCTAGTGTGTGTAGGGTAGTGCTAATGTGCAGGGATTACTGGTCGGTGCGGACTCGGTGGGCCAAAGAGCCTGTTTCCATGCTGTATCTGTAAACTAAACTAAAACCAAACATGGATAGGTTACATTTCAGATCGGAACTGTCTGAAAAAGGATTCTTACCCGAAACGCCGCCTATCCATGTTCTCCAGGGATGCTGCCTGACCTGCTGAGTTTCTCTAGCACTGTGCCATTCAGAATATGAACAGCTATAATTAAATATAACATTCCAAAGGAAATATATAAATATGTGTTTGAACGATGGTCTAAATTAATTTTAGATCATGTGTTTTGGGCATTCTTTAGATTATAAGTAAAATGTTATCAATATTCATCGTTGTAAGACAGGTAATATGTTTTTGAATTCAACAGATTACTTAAATTGATTAAATACTGTATTAGTCACATGTGCATGTTATCATGGAGGAGAAGCCATCCATTTTGTAAAAAAAATAGCACCACACAAGTGTCTCAGTTATGCATATACAACCTGGTGTGAAAGCATGCAGCAGGGTGGAGCTCAATATAAGATCACTGTAAATATAAGAATCGTGTAAATGGTGGTTGATGTAGAGTCGGATGGGGCGATTCTATGGATTATGCCACAAACCTAGACTGCTGGATCAGTTACATGCTGAAAAAGTGAGCTTCCTTTTTTGATGATGTGGTATATGCATAATATGCACATGGAAACAAAAGGCAAACGGATTGAATTTCTATGCATTAGCCATCCTTTTTATTCTTGCACATGAGATTTTGGGCAAGCTCGGAAAAACAGCGTCTTGTGGCGGCTCCCAAGGGTCGTGCCATCATAGTGTCGAACCCCTCGGCACAGGAGTGGTTCAGTCCGGAGGCGGCCCTTAGCCAGAGGGTTTAAAGGCAGGGGTTTGGGTGCCATCTTTCTCTCGTTTGGTCTTCCCTACAACCGGGAGGAACATAATAAAAGGTGTTTCTCAAAACACTGGACTTCATGCTTCCTTTTGAGACCCACGCACTACAGTCTTAAAGAAGGGTAGCATATAGAGTTAATCCCATGTTAATTCATGGAACTTTGAGGCAGCAGCCCTGCTTGATTTGTTAGATTACAGTAAAAATGTAGTCAGTACAGTTTTTAAATCCTTTTAGTCCTTAATTGAAGTGATAATATTCCATAAAAATCCCAAATGTCTTTACCTCCATGGAGTATTAGGTGTACTTTTACTTCAAATGTCATCTGCTCATTAAAAATCTGATATAGTTCCTTCAAGCATCGTTAGTTTCTCCAGCTGGACAGGTCAAGGATGGATCAGAATTAAAATAAAATGGAACGAGTAAAGTAAATTTTATTTATATAGCACGTTTAAATCAACTCGCGTTGACAACTCGTGCTTTACATAAAAGAAATAATAAAGTTTCAGTACATCCATAGAGAAATTAAAAATAAGAAAAATGACACAACACATTATAGAATTCAACATGAACGTCCTCCCACAACAGAATCAAAATTTTCCACTATGGGAAAAAGCATCAAAAGGTTAAGTCCTCTTCCCCTGTGAAACTCCCGAGGTCGGGGCCTATTTGTGGCCTCCGCAGCCAACCCGATGTTTTCAGGCCCTCTTTGCCGGAAAGCTGGAACTCAGGCGTCACTCCTCGGTGGCTTGAAAATGTCTGGAGTGGCCGCTTCCTCCCCGGAGACCACGGCACCCGTAGTCCACAGGCTGCGCTGGCTGGAGCTCCGACTCTGGCGATCGCGGACCCCAGGCTCCGTGGTGTTCCAAATCCAGCGCCGCCCGCCCGCGGCTGGACGCCCCACAGCCACAGCTCCTTGGATGTTGGAGTCGGCAGTCACCGCACTCCGGAGCTTACCGCACGGCGACCCGGTAAGGCATCGCCTGCTCTGTGATGGTGTCCCAGCGCTGTGCCGCCGCCGAAGCTCAGTCCCAGCCGATCCCGACAGGAAACGCCGCTCCTGTTTCGATGGTAGGCCGCGAGGAAGGGGCGAAGAAGCAGCTCGGAGGGATTCCGCCTCTCCGACCAGGTAGGAATTAGGAAATAAAGTTTCCCCCCCACCCACCACATAAAAGACCTCCAACTAACGTGGAGATTGAACCGGCCCGTTCGCGGAGTCGGTTGAGCCGTGGGACTTACTTACCATCACCCGGTGGGGTCACAACATCGGAGGCCTGGATCGCCTCAGCGCAGAGGGAGAACAAGGAGGGAAGAGACAAAGACTTAAGACTTTTTGGCTTTACAGTGTGGATGTTAAATTTGTGTTTATTGTGTGTTTTGCTATTTTATTATATGTAAGTGCAAGGCAATGAAATTTCATTAATGACAATAAAGGTCCTAGATTCCTAGATTCCTAGAAATAATTGAATATTTAATATTTATTACATGTCAGTTGAACCTCAGTGAGCCTCAAACGAAACTTAGTTTCCACAGCCATTCAAACAGAGACAATTCCTACAAGACACACAGACAATTCAAGTTACACAAACATCCATCACAGTGAATCTCCTCACTGTGATGGAAGGCAAAGTCTTTTCTCTCCCCTGCACCATTTCTCTCCCGATGTTGAAGCCCCAGGCGTGCGATGGTAAGTTCCACGGCCATTTGAGGCCGCGCCGGGCGATGTACGGCACCGCTCAAGGCCCAAAAGTCACAAGTTGGAGCCCCCGGCAGGCGCTGGAATGTCCCGCGGCCATTGAAGCCGCGCCGGGCGATATACGGCCCCGCTTCGGGTCGTTCCAACCCCGTGACACAGGCGGGAGAAGTTGCTTTGCAGGAGCTCCGGAAAGCGGTCTCCACCCACGAGCTCCCGATATCACAGTCCACCGGACCTGCGGCTGCAGCTGGAGCTTACGAGCTCCGGGGTCGGGCCGCAGCAGCGAGCCACCACCGCTCCCCACGCTCCGAGGCCGGCCAGCCCCACAATGGTGAGTAGTCCGCAGCTCCGCAGGCTCCAGGACTGGAGCCCGCAGGTCGTTCCGGCTGGAGGCCGCTCCACAGTGCTAGACCCCAACGACAACTAATCAACAGCAACATTTCATTTTGGCTGGACATATAATATTCAAATTGACAACAAATGCATTAATTGCTCCCTCATCTTCGTTGCTGGAGTTGCCCAAAACACATGTGATTTATTACTGTATACAAATTCCTTGCTGCACATGGTACACAAATAATGCCCACTTTCTTTATTGTCCGAGTGGGAATGATCAGAACCATCCGCAACGTTGAAGAGGTTTCTCAGAAGAAAATGTGACATAACATAATTACGATAGACACAAAACGCTGGCAGCATCTCTGGAGTAAAGGTAAAGGTGATGTTTCGGGTCAAGATGCTTTTACAGACATAGAATAATAAAAGAAGGGTCTTGACCTGAAACGTCGTCCATTCCTTTTCACCAGAGATGCTGCCTGTCCCGCTGAGTTACTCCAGCTTTTTGTGTCTATCTTTAGCATAATAATAGCTTGCCAACATTACATTGTTCCAGGATATAAATGAGGTTCACATCAAATTTCTGTTACTGTTACAAGAGACTCTATGGGAATTACAAAACTACAAAATTGACAAAAATAATAAAGTGCAAAAGAGTTCTCGCTTTGAGTCGCTGCTACATTACTGCTGATTCAGCGAGTGCATCCCTAAACATAATGTGAAGGTTATCTTTCAGACTCGCTGGTGCCTACAGGAGTTGTGTCAACAAAGTTTCTGACCAGCAAGTAAACAAACCCTGGCTCTCCAAAGTTAGAGAGGGCTGTTCATATTTGTACTTGTGGAATCACACTGTTGATGATAAAAACAGAAAAACACATAGTTTTGTGTAAAACATCAACTTGCCGTTATTACAAACCATCACCATGACCTTGAAGTGCATGTGATGAGCGCTGATAATAGTGCCACACTAATAGTGTTTGTTTACATCTGGAGATAGTCCCATGTCCTTTTCACTGGCTGTGATAAATGGCTTCACCTCACAAAAAAAGTGATCACAGTGCAACCTTTGCCTCCCAAATAAATAATCGACACTGTACCCACTGTACATTGTGCCCTGCCTTCTCTCTCTTTTGCCACACACACTTACCTCTGCTTCCTGCCAAGTTACACACATGCACTCAGTGATGATTGATCACCCATGCAGCCAACACTGTACAAACAATCATCTCTCCTTGCATCTATATACAGTCTCAGACGTATCCTGGATTTTCTTTGATAAAGAGGCCGCAATCTGCCTGTGGCATGAAATCCGACATTCCTGTTGTTTTTATTGGTATATGTGTGCCTCTCTGTAACATTTCAGACGGGAGACTATGCACACTCGTTACTGTACTTTTAATTGCTCAAGTTATGTAATGAGGTCTGATGTTTTTGATCCTTTCTTCAACATTAAAGTACAAGAAAGGATCAAAAGCAAATCTGGTCCTTCCACAGGCCATGTACAATTATCCCATTATGTCCCAACAGTCTGACAGAAAGGAAATACTAATACTTTCCCAATATTCAACAGTAATAAGAGTCCAGAATACTTATCTTCCTTTATTCTTTCATAGAACCTCTGCTGGAATGTTAATTCACATTATGGGTATAAATCTCAGAAGACTTGAACCGATGACCTTCTGTCCCTGAAACCAGAGTGCAAGCTGCAGAGTCCTGGCCAGGACAACTGGCAGTGGAAGAGAACACAATAACAACAATCACAAATGTTAACAGCAGAAGATGTGGAGTCAGACATAATCAGAAACCATGGAAACAGAGAACATTTTGTGTTTTTTTTGGGGCAAAGTCACATTATACAAAAGTGTACACCAAGCTATCTGCCCTGTTTGATCTACACATTATTGGTGTTATTTTCAACCATGCAATTAGCATTCTAACAACACAATTTCTATTTTTTTTAAACTTGGATATATCTTTCTGCCATTCTTCCTCCCCATTTATTCTAAAACCCTTTTGCGATGGAATCACACTTTGACTATCTCTAATGTGGGAAATGCATTATGAAGAGTTAAGGGCCGTTCCCACCAGCATGCCCCTGCATGCGGCGAACGCGGCGACCAAACTGGAAGCGGGGGCCATGCGGAGGTCGAGTGAGTGACGTGAAGTTCGAGCGAAGTCCGCGGGAAGTTCGCGTGTGATGTACGGCGTCAAGACGCTGCGCACGCCCGTCGAAGCGGTGCGTACGGCGTCGAGGCGGCTGCGAGCCGGCAGGCCGTTGCCGCGCGGAATTTTTGAACACGGTCAATTTTTCGGAGCCCTGCGCGATGTCGGGACCAGCTCCGCACAACTCCATACGGCTCCTTACGGTTCAAGCGAACACGTTAGGTCGCGCTTGCCGCATGGAGTCGCATGCTTGTGGGACAGGCCCTATAGGCTTGTCATCAGGGATGTCTGAGATAGTGCAGCGCAGGCCCAGCGGCTATTACATAGATACTGTAACTCTGCAAACTACCTGGCAAACTTTGTTACGTGGTTTGTTCCCTTAATTCACCCTGCAGTGTCTTGTCATCAGAATACACAAGGCCAAAGATGGGAAGATATCAGATAAAGACCACTGATGGAGCTCTTGCCAAACAACAGAAACCAAGTCAAGTCAAGTCAAGTCAAGAGAGTTTATTATCGCGTGTCCCAGATACGACAATTAAATTCTTGCTTGCTGCATCACAACAGAATATTGTAGGCTTAAATACAGATCAGATCAGATCAGTGTGACCATATACTATAGAATATATATACACACACATAAATAAACAGATAAAGTACAATAAGCTGTTAAAAGAAACTTGCCTTCTGCTCATTTAAACAGGAGTAACATTTTTTTCCAAAACAGTATTTAACCTCAATCTGAATATCCATGGAGAACTATTGATTTTATATTCCTAAATAATTTTTATCCTGGTAGCAATATAAGCCTTCCCATCAGAAGTAGCACAAAATGACATATTGCATACAAGTTTTTTTTGCACAATTAAACTCAAAGGAAATGTTACCATTATAGATAATCCATTTGTGACATTGGTTGATACAATATTGCATGTTCCATATACCTACTGGGACAGAATATGAATGTCCTGCTGACTGTGCCATGAAGGTACCAAAGGACAAAGGAAAAAAGGACAAAGGACATTTTTAATCACAAACACCAATTGGTGCAGTGAAATTTATGTTACCATGCAGCACACAAATAAGATAAACACAACATTTTAGAATTTAACATAAAACATAAAAAACATCCCCCCACAGTGGAATCAACGTTTCCCACTGGGAGGGAAGGCACCAAAGTTCAGTCCTCTTCCTCTGTTCACCCGTGGTCAGGGCCTATTGAGGCCTCCGCAGTCGCCGCAACATAGGCCCAATGTTTGTTTCAGGCCCTCAAACGGAAGAACACTCTCAGTGGCCCGGAGCCTCCGAATCGGCTGCTTCCTACCGGAGACCGCGGCTTCCGAAGTCCACAGGCCGAGCCGGGCGGAGGTTCAACGCTGGCTACCTCGGCGAGAGATCCCAGGCTCTGTGATGTCAAAGTCAGCACCAGCAGCGGCAGGAAGCTCCACAGACCACAGCTCCACAATGTTCAAAGTCGGCAGTCCCAGCACTCCGCTCCAACATGGCGATTCCCGTTAAGGCATCGCTCGCTCCGCGATGGAATCCATTGCTGGGCCGCTGCTGAAGCCACACATGTGTGGAAACATCAAAGGCCAGTATTTCCTTCATTGTCAGGACTTCTAAAACAATTCTGGAGTTTTCCTCAGCAAAAATGTGCCACCTGTGTAGTTGATATTGGCTGCTAATATTCCACAGCTTTTCAAAGGACCACATTTCACCAAGTTTTACAGAAAAGAAAAACAAGAACATTTGGACCATTCTACTCTTCAAAAGCGCCATATAATTAATTGCTCTTCCTTCTACACAACTTTGTAAATGTTTCCTTCTTAGGTTCAGAGCCAAATCTCTTTAGAAGGAGTTTGCTGTGGAATGTGTACCCATACCCACTCAGGCATTGCATGCCAGATCATGTCCTTCTATTAAGATTTAATGAAAATATCTTTTGACAGGGACTTTGTTGCCATTTGGGTAAGATTTGCAGGACAGAAAACTGAGGCAAACAAAACAGAGAGATAAAAATAACAATTTATTGACAGTCAACTGTAAGCCTGCCGAATAGTTGGTATTTCTGTAAGGAAATACAAAACCAGGAGGAGGAATAGGTCAGACAAAAGTGCTGGAGAAACTCAGCGGGTGAGGGAGCCTTCTCTCCATATCCCCTGACTCCGCTAAACAGTTGAGACCAATTCATGCGATGTTTTCAAGAGAGAGTCTTAGGGCTAAAAGAATCAAGGGATATGGGGAAAAGGCATGAACGGGGTACTGATTTCAGATGATCAGCCATGATCATATTAATAATAATAATAATAAATTTTATTTATGGGCGCCTTTCAAGAGTCTCAAGGACACCTTACAAAAATTGAGCATGTAGAGGAAAAACATGTAAGGGGAATGAAATAAATAGTAGAGACATGACTAGTACACAAAGTAAAGACAGAATTCAATACAAAACACAGTATGAGGCAATTAATGCACAGATGAAAAGGGACGGGGACGTGGGGCTAAGGATAGGCAGAGGTGAAGAGATGGGTCTTGAGGCGGGACTGGAAGATGGTGAGGAACACGGAATTGCGGATCAGTTGGGGGAGGGAGTTCCAGAGCCTGGGAGCTGCCCTGGAGAAGGCTCTGTCCCCAAAACTGCGGAGGTTGGACTTGTGGATGGAGAGGAGACCGGCTGATGTGGATCTGAGGGACCGTGAGGGTTGGTAGGGGGAGAGGAGGTCAGTGAGATATGGGGGGGCCAGATGGTGGAGGGCTTTGTAGGTGAGGACCAGGATTTTGTAGGTGATCCGGTGGGAGATGGGAAGCCAGTGAAGTTTTTTGAGGACTGGAGTGATGTGATGCAAGGATTTGGTGTGGGTGATGAGTCGGGCGGCTGCGTTCTGGACCAGTTGGAGTCGGTTGATGTAGGTGGAGCTGATGCCAAGGAGAAGTGAGTTGCAGTAGTCCAGTCGGGAGGAGATGAAGGCATGGATGAGTCTTTCAGCAGCAGGCGGTGTGAGAGAGGGTCTGAGTTTGGCGATGTTGCGGAGATGAAAGAAGGAGGTTTTAATGACATGGCGGATGTGAGGCTCAAGGGAGAGGGTGGAATCAAAGATCACGCCAAGGTTGCGGGCCTGGGGAGATGGGGAGACAGTGGTGCCGTCGATGGTGAGAGTGGGGTTATTGATTTTGCTAAGTGTGGCTTTGGAGCCTATGAGGAGGAATTCTGTCTTATCGCTGAATGATATTGAATGGCAGTGCTGGCTCGAAGGGCCGAATGGCCTACTCCTGCACCTATTTTTCAAGTTTCTATTTTTCCATCATTCCTCCAAATGATTTTGCCTCTTTTGATAAGTGCAACCCTCATTCTCCTAATTTGCGCAGAATATGGATGGAAGGAGGACTTTCAACCCAAGAATTAGCCTAGATTCTTACATCAGCCATCGCACACTTATCTTCCACCCCATCAGCCGTCGCATACAATACATAATCCTTTGAAATTTCCACCACCACTAATGGGATCCCACCACTGGCCACATTTTCCCATCTCCTCCCCTTTGAGCCTTCCATAGTGACCGTTCCCTCCGCAACTCCCTGGTTTAACTCATCCCTTCCCACCTAAACCACCCCCTCCCCAGGTACCTTCCCCTGCAACCGCAGAAGATGCAACACCTGTCGCTATACCTTCTCCCTCGACTCTGTCTAGGGACCCCGACAATTCTTTCAGGTGAGGCAGAGGTTCACTTGCACCTCCTCCAACCTCATCTACTGTATCCGTTGTTCAGGATGTGGACTCTTATACATCAGCGAGACCAATCGCAGACTGGGCGATCATTTCGAGGAACACTTTCGCTCAGCCCGCCTGAACCAACCTGATCTCCTGGATCTGCTGGATACTTTAATTCTCCTTTCCATTCCCACACTGACCTTTCTGGCCTCAGTCTTCTCCATTGTCAGAGTGAGGCCCTTGACAACAGCACATTGACCTAGCTACAGCGCCTGGAGGGCGTTACATAATCTCTGCTGCCTCAAACGCAAGGAGAGTGGGGCTAAACTCAAATTTGTGGAACAGCATCTCATATTTCACTTGGGCAACTTACATCTCAGTAGTATGAATATTAATTTCTCTCACTTAAGGTAGTCCTGCCATTCCCTCTCTCTCTATACCTCCCCCACCCAAGTTGCACTAGCTTCACATTTTCACCCAACAAACAGCTAACAATTGCCAGTTTCCTTTCTCATCGTTACTTTTACTTACAAAACTTACAAAATTCTTAAGGGGTTGGACAGGCTAGATGCAGGAAGATTATTCCCGATGTTGGGGAAGTCCAAAACAAGGGGTCACAGTTTAAGGATAAGGGCCAAGATGAGAAAATATTTTTTTACACAGAGAGTGGTGAATCTGTGGAATTCTCTGCCACAGAAGGTAGTTGAGGCCAGTTCATTAGCTATATTTAAGAGGGAGTTAGATGTGGCCCTTGTGCTAAAGAGATCAGGCGGTATGGAGAGAAGGCAGGTACAGGATACTGAGTTGGATGATCAGCCATGACCATATTGAATGGCGGTGCAGGCTCGAAGGGCCGAATGGCCTACTCCTGCACCTATTTTCTATGTTTCTATGTTTTTTGCATATCTTTCATTCATTGTTCTTTATCTCTCCACGTCACGGTCTAAATCTCACGTTTCCCTTATCCCAAACCTGTCTGAAGAAGGGTCTCGATCCGAAACATCACCTATTCCTTCTCTCCAGAGATGCTGCCTGTTCCGCTGAGTTACTCCAGCTTTTTGTGTAATTCTTCTTATCAAAGTGCATAAACCCACCGTGCCAAGTTTTTACCCTTTCCAATACTATATATTTTGATATCACCAACATGATATACCATGAATGCTTCCATTAAATCTCTAGATTTGTATGTATTGCTATAGTGAGGAAGAGTTCAATGTAACTTGTTTAGTTAAACAATTTCTTTTTCAGTATTATTTATAGACAGAACCATTTCAACCAATAAGTTGGAGGTGGGGCTCACAGCACACAGTCAACTCCAGATTCATATTCAGAATAGTTTATTGTCATATACAGCAGGGTGAAGTGAAATTCCTTATTGGCAGGAAGCTGGTAGATTAAACAGTGTATATAGTAATGATAAATACAACAATAAATGCAAAGATGAGTGCAAACCAGTAGAACGCTGCAAAGGTTTTATTCAAATCAAAGTAGTCCAAATAAATACTAAAGAAAAGTAATGGAATAACAGAAAAAGGTAGAGTCTGAGGAAGGGTCTGGACCCGAAACGTCACCTTTTCCTTCGCTCCATAGATGCTGCCTCACCCGCTGAGTTTCTCCAGCATTTATATCTACCTTCGATTTTTCCAGCATCTGCAGTTCCTTCTGAAACAAGGTAGAGTTAATAGTAAGAGTATGCAGTACCTCCAGGAAGGGTGTGTGAAAGAGACGATTGAGTGAGGAAACTGATAGCAGTGGGGAGAAGCTGTTCCTAAGTCTAGATATCTGAGCTTTCAAGCTCCTGTATCTTCTCCCGAAAGTTAGGAAAGAGAAAAGGGAATGTCCAGGGTGGCAAGCCACCTTGACGATACTTCCAGCCTTCCTGATGCAGTGCACGGTGAAGATGGATTGGACAGAAGGAAGGGATGGAAGCATGTGATGAACTGGGCTGTGTTCACCACTCTCTGCAGGTTCAGGCAGTTAAGAGCCATTAAGAGCAGAGCGGTTGACATTCCAGTATATATTTATACTCGATTCGTGATTGATGAAGCCCAGAGTATAAAAATCCTTATTTATCTGCAAAGCCATTTTTCAGGAAACTGTGTACTTGTACTCCTGGAGATCTCTGCTCCACAACACGCTACGATTCATTGTGAAGGTCCTGCTCTGGTTTGACTTCTGAAAATGCAACGCGTCACACTTTTAAAAATTAAACTCCATTAGCCAAGAAAGACACACGGGGAATAACAAAAGTGAAACAATGACACACAGATGATGGTGAGGAATGGAGACATGCAAAGGCAATATTTTCAACCCTTCCCAAATGGTTTAAAAGTGCCGCAACACAATATTTCAATAACCAGGCTGAAAAAAAAACTGAACCCAAAACAACCCAGTAACAAGCTCTGCATTCCCACATTGAGATTCTTATCTCAGGAATTAGGTTACAATAGCGAGGCAGACAGGCCTGGAGAAGTTCTGCTGCATCAGAAACTTACGTAACTTATACAATACAATACAAATTTATTGTATGACTACTGTATGACTACTTAAGTGCATGTGGCAATGGGAGCTCTGGGGAAAGAGGAATGCACAGCAGCAATGAGCTTTAATCAAATTAAACACTGTCCTTTAGATTTAAAGCATTTTAGTTAGACATCTAACAAAAAATCCGAATTAGGAAGGAGTGTGGCCTGATTGTATGCAGAGAAATAGGAGGGGCCTGGTGTTGTTCTGTACTTTGAAGCAAGCTCTTATCACTTTCCTGCCAGCCAGCTCTAATGTTAAAGGAAAGAGTGTCTGCCCACCAGGCCTAGACTCTTTGTGAAACTGTTTCTTCATAAAGCAGCTGTTGCTATTGAATGAACTCAGTCAGCTGCCGCCATGGCATCTGCTTCTGTTTTCTTGTACACAACGTTTAGTTTGTGTTACTCAATTAAAAACAGGCAGACAAAAGCAATGCCTCCCAACAACCAGGGCTGAGTACTTCACCAACATGTGCAAGGGATTGGATTGGATTGTACCTTGCATTGCAGGCTAATGAAAGGGAAAAGCATTGAACTTTATTTTGTTTCATTGCAATGTTCAGTGGGTTTTTTTTGCAATGGTACATGTCACCAGGTACCGGCACCTCCCAAAGGTCAAAAACTAGATTTTTACATTTTTAGAGTTTCTAATGTTACATAGATTACTGAAGTGAAAACAATTAAATGTCTCAATTAAATTAGGTGGTCGGGTGCATAAAAAGCTTAAGCAATTCATAGGGCACGATCCACCATAGACACCAGCAGCAAGGAAAGAGTAGGTAGGAACTGCAGATGCTGGTTTAAACCAAAGATAGACACAAAATGCTGGAGTAACTCAGCCGGACAGGCAACATTTCTGGAGAGAAGGAATGGGTGGCTCAGTCTGAAGATGGGTCTCAACCCGAAACATCACCAATTCCTTCTCTCCAGAGATGCTGCATATCTCACTGAGTTACTCCAGCATTTCGTGTCTATCAGCAGCAAGGAAAGATATGTGTATCAGCACCATTTTGTCTGCGAAATAAGCACTAATAATATTTAATTGCTTTTGTTAATTTTGTTTCCTTTAGGGCTGAATAATTTTTACAACAGTTCATTATTATATTGAAAGAAAATAATAAAAAAACTGCAAATATAATATAATATTTTAGTGGTTCTCAGAGTAATTTTGACATGAAATATTAAGAAGGCAATTTCTAGTTTGTAATTGCTATCTATCAATTCCTAACAATCTTTTTTGTCTTCATAAGTGCAAAGACTGGATTTTTTTGTTTTATTTTCTTAAACTTATTAAATATGCTGTGATTGAATAAGATCACACTATTTTGTCTCAAACCTTTAAGTATTATCTGAAAGTAGACTATTATCTGAATGGTGGCAGATTAGGAAAAGGGGAGATGCAGCGAGACCTGGGTGTCATGGTACACCAGTCATTGAAAGTAGGAATGCAGGTGCAGCAGGCAGTGAAGAAAGCGAATGGTATGTTAGCATTCATAGCAAAAGGATTTGAGTATAGGAGCAGGGAGGTTCTACTGCAGTTGTACAGGGTCTTGGTGAGACCACACCTGGAGTATTGCGTACAGTTTTGGTCTCTTAATCTGAGGAAAGACATTCTTGCCATTGAGGGAGTGCAGAGAAGGTTCACCAGACTGATTCCTGGGATGTCAGGACTTTCATATGAAGAAAGACTGGATAGACTCGGCTTGTACCCGCTAGAATTTAGAAGATTGAGGGGAGATCTTATAGAGACTTACAAAATTCTTAAGGGGTTGGACAGGCTAGATGCAGGAAGATTGTTCTCGATGTTGGGGAAGTCCAGAACAAGGGGTTACAGTTTAAGGATAAGGGGGAAGTCTTTTAAGACCGAGATGAGAAAAACATTTTTCACACAGAGAGTGGTGAATCTGTGGAATTCTCTGCCACAGAAGGTAGTTGAGGCCAGTTAATTGGCTATATTTAAGAGGGAGTTAGATGTGGCCCGTGTGGCTAAAGGGATCAGGGGGTATGGAGAGAAGGCAGGTACAGGATACTGAGTTGGATGATCAGCCATGATCATATTGAATGGCGGTGCAAGCTCGAAGGGCCGAATGGCCTACTCCTGCACCTATTTACTATGTTTCTATGTTTCTCTCAAACTGTTACATTACAATGTTGAGAAACTATAGTCTGCACTCTGGTATTTATCTTGGTGCTCTACCTTTCGCACTTGTATTTGTGTTTATATTCATGTACAGTATGTATTATGGGATTTCATTGGATGGCATGCAAACAAAAGCTTTTGACTGTACTTCTGTACAAATGACAATAATAAACCTAAATCTAGCTTAATCCTAAACCCTACAATAAAATGGCAAGAGTCGGAGGATGTTAGGAAGAACATAAACAAATAAAAAACAAATACAAAAATATTGAGTACACGTTGCAATACCTTGAAAACAACGTTAGATTCTGCCAATAATTTCTCTGCTTTGACTCTTTCAACCCACCTCATCCATGCTGACCATCATGCTAATCTTTGCTAACCCCATTTGCCTGCATTAGGCCCATATCCCTCTAGACTTGGTCTGTCCAAGTAATTGTCCAAGCAACTTTTTAACATTGTAATTTTAATTGCTTCCTCATTTGGCAGCTCGTTGCAGATATTCACCATCCTCTGTAGAGAAAAACAAATCCTTTAGAATCCTTTACATTTCTCCCCTCTCACCTTCAATCACGACTTTTAGGTCGAGACTCCCCTACCCTGGGAAAAAGATTCTGATAATCTTTACCCCTTTTCTATGGCCCTGTTTTCTATTTTTGTTTCATGTTTCAAGCATCCACAACTGTTTGATTTACAATTTATCTTCTATATGCTTTGTGCAAGTCTGAAAGACCCAAATTGGCCTCAGAGGCAACAAAGCTGGAGTGGAGCAAGCATCCTTGATCCCAACATAATCCCAAAGAAGCATCAGTGTCTGTGGTTTACGTGAATCCTATTTGTTACGAATGTGAACTACACATAATGTCATCAAGCTCTTCCTAGAGTGCATGCGAATTATATCTATAGTGTATGTGATATTTTTCTGTAGCATATGCAAGCCCGAAATATGATGAGTATAAACTACTATTAGTGTCAGATGATCTCTAATTGGAGTGTATGTGAATATTATACATAGTGAAATAAACCTGATCTGCATTAAAATAAATCCTTAACCTTTCCTGAATTTCTTTATCAAATGTGCAGGGAATGTTTGGAATTCTTTACCAAAGGACTGTGGAGACTCAGTCATTGAGTACAGGCAATCCAGAAGTCAATAGATATTTGGATATTAGGTGAGTCAGGGGTTAACACGGGAAAAAAGGTTTGAGACAAAATAATGTGATCTTATTCAATTACAGACAGGTACAAGGGTCTGAATTGCCTGGTCTTGTATCTAGAGTTTAGAGATACAGCATGAAAATAAGCCCTTCGGCCCACCGAGTCCGCACCGACCAATGACCCGTACATTAGTCACATCTTACACACTAGGGACCATTTACCTTAGTTTACAATATTTACAATAATTTAAAATAGGCCTTATCTATTCCTTACATATTTCTTGTTCTTAGAGATGAGGAAAAAAGCACCTGGAGTGAACAGGAGTCCTAATTAAAGGGGAATAAGAGGTGAAATAATTTGAAGACCGGCTTATTTTTAATTGTTATATATTATCAGCATCCTTTAGTTTAAAAAATGCTTCTGGTGTTTATTGATTTCGGTTCTCGGTAGTTTTGTGGCAAAGATAATGGTTAGAATTCCATATGGATTTCAAACTTCCAATATTTAATTTAACTACAGTATATGATGGGGTTTTTTAATTAATTTTTGGTACATGTGTAACTTGTGAAACTGCATTACTTGCACAATGCCTTGTTGCCTTGAAAATGCAACATAAAATATTGTCATTGAACTCTTCCATGTCCCACATAGAAACATAGAAACATATAAAATAGATGCAAGAGGAAGGCATTCCACCCTTCAAGCCAGCACCGCAATTTAATATGATCATGGCTGATCATCCAAAATTAATACCCATTCATGCTTTCTCCCCATATCCCTTGATTCCTTTAGCCCTAAGAGCTATATCTAACTCTCTCTTGAATACAATAGATGATAATGAAGCATAAGCCACATTGATGTGGAACACTACGTGCCGGCCAAAGCAGGGCAGGATTTCTTCTCAAGATGAGGAGGGGCCAATTGAGCAATTCCTTTGTTGCCTATTCCAAAATTTTCTTGGGAGACATTATGGAAGTTTATAAAATTATGGGAGGCATATATAGGGTCGATAGTCACAATCATTTTCCTAGGGTAGGAGATTCTATAACTAGAGGGCATAGTTTTAAGGTGAGAGGGAAAAGATGGGCATGTTTTTCCACACAGAGAATGGTGGGTATATGGAACAAGCTGCAAGAGCATTTACTAGAATGTTGCCTGGGTTTCAGCAACTAAGTTACAGAGAAAGGTTGAACAAGTTAGGGCTTTATTCTTTGGAGCGCAGAAGGTTAAGGGGGGACTTGATAGAGGTTTTTTAAATGATGAGAGGGATAGACAGAGTTGACGTGGAAAAGCTTTTCCCACTGAGAGTAGGGAAGATTCAAACAAGGGGACATGACTTGAGAATTAAGGGACTGAAGTTTAGGGGTAACATGAGGGGGAACTTCTTTACTCAGAGAGTGGTAGCTGTGTGGAATGAGCTTCCAGTGAAGGTGGTGGAGGCAGGTTCGGTTTTATCATTTAAAAATAAATTGGATAGTTATATGGATGGGAAAGGAATGGAGGGTTATGGTCTGAGCGCAGGTATATGGGACTAGGGGAGATTATGTGTTCGGCACGGACTAGAAGGGTCGAGATGGCCTGTTTCCGTGCTGTAATTGTTATATGATTATATGATTATAAGAGGAGATGATAGAGCAGGTACAATTGCAACATTTAAAAGACATTTGGACAGATGCATGGATAGGAAAGGTTTGGAGGGATATGGGCAAACACAGGCAAATGGAATTAGCACAGATAAGCATATAGGTTGGCAGAGAGCGAGTTGAGCCAATGGGTGTGTTTCCTTGCTACATAGCTCTTGGAATCTATGAATCTATAACACATTAGTTCACCTTTTTGATTGCTCTCTGTGGATTATTAGTCATGTAGCTCATTGCTATGCCGTTGTACTCCATTGGCAGAAGGGAACTTGCACCCTAAACTAAGATGATGGTTCACAATGCCATGGGGTTACTCTTGGTAATTGGTTACTCTTGGTAATCAGCTGAGGAAGAAAGACTGTATAACATCAGGGAAAAGATCTGATCCTTGTACAGTTACTCAAGGGGAGTTGAAACACTGTGAGAAGAGAAGGAGAATCAATGAGGAAGTCAAGAGCGTATCTCCTCATGCACCACATCCACCTTCAATCCACCAACAATGCATATCAACTGCAGCAAACCAGTGGCAAGTAAACATAACATGAAACAAAAAAGGACATAACATGCTTGAGTAACTCAGCAGGTCAGACATCATCTCTGGAGAACATGGATAGGTGATGTTTGGGTGGGACCCTGCTTCATACTGGAATATGGAACATCGGGGGAAAGCTAGGAGAGACTTCTTCCACACATGGAGAAATCACCACAAAAATATCCACCGTCAAATGAGCTCATCTTCCAACATTGAGCAATCCCCACTATTACAGCCAGCTTGTGGTGCCAAATATTCAAAATATTCTGCAGTTCAAATCACACCCCTCTTCCGTTTATTCATTTCAGTTTGTGAAGTGTTTGTGCAGAGCCCTCTGCCGATCGCATAATCAGCAAAATGAAAGGAACAAATATCAAAGAAACCAAACATGGATCCTCCTCCATCATCCAGTTCTGCTTTCTATGTAATCCCCAACTCTTTACACAGACATAATTCTGAGAGTACACTTGAAATCCTGAGGATCTCTTACAAGATTATCCGTGTGTGCTGCACCTTTGATCTGCTGACTGATGTCATCTCATTACCGGGTAACATCAAAAAGGCCATCATCAGATTAGTGCTTTTTGACCTGTTGGACTTCAGTTGCACACACTGAATCTGTCTGTTCACTGCTCCAGTCAGAGCCTTGACTCTTCTCTCAACATGACTTTTGCAGACAAAAATGTGCCTGTTGTGCCAGCCTCACAACTCTGGAAACTGACTTGGTATTAACTTTCTCTTTTTAAGGAAAATAAAACAGCGCATATAACAGGACTTTGTCATATCCCCTGGGTATTCCACAGCTCTTACTTTTTTAAAGAGGGGAGAATTTCTTTCCTTCTACCCTGATGACATTTATGCTTCAAACGACGATTCAAAACCAGGTGAGATGTTCAGTTGTCTAAATCACTGCTTGTGGAAGCAAATTTGCTTCAGCATTTCTCACCATAACATCAGCTCAAAAAACACTTCACTCGACAGAACCACCCAGCATCAGTATTCAGTCTCAGCTCAATCAACCTCACAAAATCCTCCTCAAGAACATCTTGGGGACTGGTGGATAAATTGAGAGAGTGCTTCTACAGCAGGCTCAAGGGCCTGTCCCACTGTACGAGGTAATTCAAGAGTTCTCCCGAGTTTCCCCTGATTCGAACTCGGAGAATTACAGTAATAGCCGTTCGGAGGTACTCGGGGCTCTCGTGAACATTTTTCACAGTGCCGAAAAAACTTCATGAGTTTCCGCATTTCCCGAGTACCTGCCGTTAGCATTACGAGCCACTGACGAGACATCCACGAGCTCCGACGTAGCCGCTACGTACATTCTACGTACTTACCACGAGTTTGATTTTTTTTAAACTAGGGAGAGCTCTTGAATTTCCTCGTACAGTGGGACAGGCTTAGCAAGCAACAACCTAACATATTCATACTTACAAAGTCTTCTTCTTCTTCTTGCGTATGGCATGCACAGCCTAAAGTTGTAGATCAACTTGTTCTATTTGATCTTGTTTGTGCATGTCGGGTTGATTGCATTAGTCGAAACAGGGTGGACCACGTGAAGGTTGCAATCTCCCACCCCACTTACAAAGTAATGCCTACCAGGCAGACTCCCAGAATCCTACCTTGTAATCCCTAGGTATGTCTCAGCTCTTTAGCAGGACAGACTCACCTGAAGTGGCAGCAAGTGGCATCTAGGAGTGTGGGCTCAACGTAGATTCCAGAACCAGTAATCGTCAAGAGAGTCAAGAGAATCAAGTCAAGGGTGTTTTATTCTCATGTATCCCAGATAGAACAATTAAATTCTTTCTTGCAGTAGCATAACAGAATATGTAAACATAGTACACTCTAAACCAGGGGTCGGCAACCTATGGCCCCCGGGCCGAATGCGGCCCGTAGTCCGAAATCATCCGGCCCACAGGCATATTTTTTCCCCGTAATTACCCGGCCCGCAGACTCTCCGGTACAGCCGAGCAGCGGTGAGCAGCGGTGAGCAGCGCCGAGCGCCAATGAGCACGACCAAGCGCTGAGCACCTTCTGTGTCTGGGCTTCACTGTCGGGATCAGGGTTGTCAATAGGCTGGGGGTGAGTGAGTGTGAGTATTTGAACCACTGCCTTCAGGACAGAGCCAAGGCAATGGTCCATAGGTACGCAATGTTGGTGAGCACCGGTAACTACGGGCCAGTGCGTCCTCGAAGGGGCAGGACCTATGTGAACACGTGATTTGATGCCTGCCATCCTTGGCGGGATGGGGGCGGGATCCATGTGTACATGTGATAGATGTGGCCCACCATCCGCTCACAGACATGCGCCTTGGCCCCTATGCAGAACAAGATTGCCGACCCCTGCTGTAAACAGTACAATAAACAAGAAAACAAAGTTCAGTATGTGTATATATACATTACACACATATACACATACATACACACTCACACACATTTATATATTTACTAGACTAAGTGAGTCCCAGCTTCACACAGGAGGGCTGGTTCCCGCGGTCAGTGGCACTTCCGCAATCAGCGTGAGCTCTGCATTTACCGGAAATTATGCAATCAGCGCGACCTCTGCACTCACCGGAAATTACGCAATCAGCGCGACCTGTCCACTAAGCGGAAGTCACGAAATGAGCGGCACTTTTGGACTAAACACAGTTGGACCTAATAAAGCATTTATTCCTTCCAAACACAGTTGGACCTAATAAAGCATTTATTTCTTCCAAACACAGTCGGACCTAATAAAGCATTTATTCCTTCCAAACACAGTCAGACCTAATAAAGCCGACAAGGGAGGTGCCGTGGTAGTCTGGCGCGTCGATCTCTATAAAGCTGAGGCCACGCGCCAACTCTCGGACACCTCCTCCTACTTACCCTTGGACCATGACCCCACTGACGAGCACCAGGCCACCATTTCTAGCACCATCACCGACTTCATCAATTCCCACGCCCTGCCCGACCAAGCTTCGAACCTCATCGTTCCCCAGCCCCGCACGACCCGTTTTTACCTTCTCCCCAAAATCCACAAACCCGGTTCTCCCGGCAGACCCATTGTCTCTGCGTGTTCGTGCCCCACCGAACTCATCTCCACATACCTTGACTCCATCCTATCCCCCTTGGTCAAATCCCTCCCCACCTATGTTCTAGACACCTCAGACACTCTCCGCCGCCTCCACGCATTCCACTCTCTGGGCCCTCACCCTCTCACCTTCACCATGGATGTCCGGTCACTCTACACCTCCATCCCCCACCAGGATGGCCTCGGAGCCCTCCGGTTCTTCCTCGACCAGAGGAGCAACCTATACCCAGCCACTGACACTCTCCTCCGCTTAGCGGAGTTGGTCCTCACCCTCAACAACTTCACATTTGTCTCCTCCCATTTCCTCCAAACACAAGGCGTAGTTATGGGCACACGCATGGGCCCCAGCTACGCCTGCCTCTTTGTCGGGTACGTTGAACAATCCTTGTTCGAGACGTACCAGGGCCCCATCCCCGACCTCTACCTCCGTTACATTGACGACTGCTTTGGGGCCACCTCCTGCACCTACACACAACTGACTGACTTCATCCACTTCACCACCAACTTCCATCCGGCACTCCAATACACCTGGACGATTTCCGACACTTCCCTACCATTCCTTGACCTCACCATCTCCATCGCAGGGGACAGACTCCTGACCGACATACATTACAAACCCACTGACTCACATGGCTATCTGGACTACATGTCTTCCCACCCTGCCCCCTGTAAAGACTCCATCCCCTACTCCCAATTCCTCCGCCTACGCCGCGTCTGTTCCCAGAATGAGACATTCCACACCAGGGCATCGGAAATGTCCTCGTTCTTCAGGGAACGGGGATTCCCCTCCGCCACCATAGATGAGGCTCACACCAGGGTCTCATCCATACCCCGTAACACTGCTCTCTCTCCCCATCCCCGCACTCGCAACAAGGGCAGAGTCCCTCTGGTCCTCACCTTTCACCCCACTAGCCGCCAAATACAACACATAATCCTCCGCCATTTCCGCCACCTCCAACGTGACCCCACCACTCGCCACATCTTCCCATCTCCCCCCATGTCTGCCTTCCGCAAAGACCGCTCCCTCCGCAACTCCCTCATCAATTCTTCCCTTCCCCCCCGCACCACCCCCTCCCCGGGCACTTTCCGTTGCAACCGCAAGAAATGCAACACCTGTTCCTTCACCTCCCCCCTCGACTCCATTCAAGGACCCAAGCAGTCGTTCCAGGTGCGACAAAGGTTCACCTGTATCTCCTCCAACCTCATGTACTGCATCCGCTGCTCTAGATGTCAGCTGATTTACATCGGGGAGACCAAGCGTAGGTTGGGCGATCGTTTCGCCGAACACCTCCGCTCAGTCCGCAAAAACCTACCTGAACTCCCGGTGGCTCAGCACTTCAACTCCCCCTCCCATTCCCAATCCGACCTCTCTGTCCTGGGTCTCCTCCATTGCCAGAGTGAGCAACAGCGGAAATTGGAGGAACAGCACCTCATATTCCGTCTGGGGACCTTGCGTCCTTATGGCATTAACATTGAATTCTCCCAATTTTGCTAGCCCCTGCTGTCTCCTCCCCTTCCTTAACCCTCTAGCTGTCTCCTCCCACCCTCCCATCCGCCCGCCCTCGGGCTCCTCCCCCTCCTCCCCTTTTCCTTCTTTCTCCCACCCCCCATCAGTCTGAAGAAGGGTTTCGGCCCGAAACGTCGCCTATTTCCTTCGCTCCATAGATGCTGCTGCACCCGCTGAGTTTCCCCAGCAATTTTGTGTACCCTAATAAAGCATTAGTTCCTTCCAAACACAGTCGGACCTAATAAAGCATTTATTCCTTCAAAACACAGTCGGACCTAATAAAGCATTTATTCCTTCCAAACACAGTCGGACCTAATAAAGCATTGCACTTTCAACCACCAGCAGGGCAGCAGGCCAAACAACTCATGGCATTGTCATTAAGGTCTAACAAATCATTTATTGCAAGTACATTGCAGACTCACAGTTCAGTTGATTCACAGCTTAGAATGACAGTCGTGGCCTCTCCCTCGCGATCTTGCAGATTGACTGACTCACGTCCAGGCATCCCAGGTTTTATAGTCCTGCCCCCACCCCGGAAGGGACGTTACCTTCATTGCAGTGATTCACAGGCGAGAGGACCAATCAGCTGATCTCAAGGTTTTTTAAACAATCATAACTTTTTAAATTTTCATCAATGGGAAAAATCCTCGGGGCTGGCTCAGCGGAGGACAGTGAGTAAGATGGCCAAAAATCACAGCAATACAGGGTAGTGTTTTTTCTAAAATCAATATAAAGCGCAGACAGGAAGTAGTCAAGATGAGACTTTTAATTATATATATATAATATATATATATATATATATATATATTATATATATATAATTAAATTATATATACACATACACATGCACACATACATTCACATAAAAAACAAGTAAACAATAATAGTACAAAAAGACAAAGCCAATGCCCCCAAGTCTATGCAGATTGACTGACTCACGGAGTCAGGTTGGAGGTTGTAGTGTTTAATAGCCTGATGGCTGTAGAGAATTAGCTGCTCCTGAACCTGGACGTTACAGTTTTCAGGCTCCTGTACCTTCTTCCCAATGGCAGGGGTGAAATGAGTGTATGACCAGGGTGTTGTGGGCAGTTACGAAAGTGGTGGTTGTTAGTTAGGCAGATGGATTAGCAGTGAATGATGGATCACTTGCAGGCAGATAAGATAATTTCAGCTCGGCATCATGTTTGGCACAAACATTGTGTACTGTACTGTCCCTTGTTCTGTGTTCTATAATTATTACCATTGGCCTCAAGGTGAACTCCCACTAACTCTTAGTCACTTATTCTAACCCATTTCCTAAGAGGAGGCCCAATGTTGTACTCTCCCTCATGGAGCCTTCTGTATATTGATCAATGAAGCTTTCTTGGACACATGCAACAAATTCCACCCCATCCAAGCCCTTTACTCTATGGGCTTATATTAACTATTATCAACATTAACTAAGTTAAAATCTACCACTAATAGTACCCTAGTATTCTTTCAGCCATGTGCAACCTTCCTGCATATCTGCTCCTCTAATTCCTGCTCACTATTAGGAGGTTTATAATACAGTCCCATCAAAGTGTTCATTGCGTTCTGTTTCTAAATTATAGATTGGTAAAATCATGTGGCATAGAAATAGGCCCCTCGGCCCAACCTATCCATGCTGAACAAGATGCCCCAACTATTCTAGTCCTACCTACCTGCCTTAAACCTCCCAACCGACCAGAACTGCACACAGCACTACAATTGCAGCTTAACCAATGTGCTACAAAGCTGCAACATGACTTCCTGACTCTAATACTCAATGCCCTGACTGTTGAAGTCAAGCATACCATATCTCTTCTTTTCCACTCTATCTACGCGCGTTGTCACTTTCAGGAAGCTATATACTTGGACCCCAAACCCTTCAGCACATCAATGTTGTTAAAGCTCTTGCCATTAACTGTACACTTTCCCCTTACATTCGACCCCCCAAAGTACAACACCATGCACTTGCTCAGATTAAACTCTGCCATTGCTCTAACCATTTCTGTAGCTGATCTATATTATTTTGTGTACTTTCTCACAGTCCACAACATCATCAATTTTGCTGTCATCTGCAAATTTTCTAACCAACCCATCTATCTTGACATTAAAATCATTTATATATATCACATACACTGCTTTGCTTTCATCCACAATATATGTGGCCTGTGACTGGTGGTGTGCCTCAGGGTTCGGTGCAGGCCCCATTACTGTTTGTCATCTATATCACTGATCTGGATGAGAATGTACATGGCAAGGTTTGCAGATTATATAAAAGGGCGTGGTGTTGCAGATAGTGAAGATGGTTGTCAAAAATTGAAGCAGGATTTTGATCGGTTGGCCAGATGGATGTAATTTAGTATAGACGTTCCAATTTGAGATTCCAACTACCAAGACAGATGTGTACAGCCATTCAGTACAGGTAGATAGGTTGGTCAAAAAGGCTTTGACACATTGGCCTTCATCAGTCAGAGTACTGAGTATCGAAGTTGGGAGGTCATGTTGCAGTTATATAAGACGTTGGTGAGGCCACATTTAGAGTATTGTGTTCAGTTCCCGGCACCATGTTATAGCAAAGATGTGAGGTTGGAAAGGATACAGAGAAGTTTCACGAGGACGTTGTCAGGACTCGAGGGCCTGAGCTATAGGGAGAGGTTGAGCAGGCTGTGACTATATTCCTTGGAGCGCAGGAGGATGAGGGGCGAACTTATAGAGGTGTACAAAATCATGAGAGGAATAGATTGGCTAGATGCACAGCGTCTCTTGCCCAGAGTAGGTTAATCAAGGACCAGAGGACATGGGCTTAAGATGAGGGGGAAATGCTTTAATAGAAACCTGAGGAGCAACTTTTTTTACTGAGGGTGGTAGAAGCACATTCGGGAAATCGAAACCAGAGGTCAGATTTAATAGGAATCTGAGCGGTAATTTTTTCACACAAAGGGCGGGGTAACAGAATGAGCTGCCGGAGGAGGTAGTTGAGGCACGGACTATTGCAACATTTAAGAAACATTGGGATAGGTATATAGATAGGATAAATTTAGAGGGGTATGGGCCAAACGCAGGCAGGTGGGACTCGTGTAGATGGGACATGTTGGTCAGTGTGGTCAAGTTGGGCTGAAGGGCCTGTTTCCACGCTGTTTGACTCTATTACATTACTTTCCCAAAGAACTCCAATAAATTGGTCAAACATTGCTGAAATGTTTTCTATTATCCCCATTAGAAGACAGACGTGGAGAAATAGTTGAAGTTATTCACGATACTCTCCCTTGCAACAGGATGTGCCACAAGAACTAATGGGAAAGGTTGATAACTGGAGAGCAAAAAGACAGAATAATACCAGAATTCAAAGTAAAATAGTCAAGGAGTCATTATCTACTTGTCCAAGTGGATTGTGAAGCAACAAATCAGCAATAATTTCACAGTAAACAATATACATTTTGATCAATGAGACTGAGTTTTGGTTTGTATGAATGGATGCTCGATTCAGAATTACACTTAACTCCTAATTTAGGAGTAGACAAACTGGCTCCTGTATCTGCCTGGGGATCCATTCAATATTCAAGTGAATTGCTCGGGGCTATTCACTCAACAAGGGATTCCTATCTTTTTCCATTTAAAATATCATGAACTCCTGCCCTTCTCTTTAAGGAAGCTGTGTGCACAGAGTTAAAGTAACTGCTTTTGTCAGGAAAAGAGGTGCAGGTTGGAGTTTGCAAGCAAACGCCACTTACAGTGAATTTCAATCATGTCCAAATGTGTAGGAAGGAACTGCGGATGCTGGTTTAAACCGAAGATAGACACAAAAAGCTGGGGTAACTCATCGGGACAGGCAGCATCTCTGGAGAGAAGGAATGGGTGACGTTTTGGGTCGAGATCCGAACACAAAGGCGTGCACATCTCTGAAGATCTTTCCTGGTCCGAGAACACTAATGCAATTATCAAGAAAGCTCATCAGCGCCTCTACTTCCTGAGAAGATTACGGAGAGTCGGTTTGACAAGGCGGATTCTCTCTAACTTCTACAGGTGCACAGTAGAGAGCATGCTGACCGGTTGCATCATGGCTTGGTTTGGGAACTTGAGCGCCCTGGAGAGGAAAAGACTACAAAAAGTAGTAAACACTGCCCAGTCCATCATCGGCTCTGACCTTCCTTCCATCGAGGGGATTTATCGCAGTCGCTGCCTCAAAAAGGCTGGCAGTTTCATCAAAGACCCACACCATCCTGGCCACACACTCATCTCCCTGCTACCTTCAGGTAGAAGGTACAGGAGCCTGAAGACTGCAAAAACCAGGTTCAGAAATAACTACTTGCCCACAGCCATCAGGCTATTGAACCTGGCTCGGACAAAACTCTGATCATTAATAACCCATTATCTGTTATTTGCACTTTATCAGTGTATTTATTCATGTGTGTATATATTTATATTATGGTATATGGACACACTGATCTGTTTTGTAGTAAATGCCTACTATGTTCTGAAGCAAAGCAAGAATTTTATTGTCCAGGGACACATGACAATAAACTCACTTGACTTGACTTGCTTCAGACAGGTAAGGGATAAGGGAAATTAAAGATATAGACAATGGTGCGCAGATATAAAGAACAATGAATAAAAGATATGTAAAAGAGTAACAATGATAAAGGAGACAGGCCATTGTTAGCTGTTTGTTGGGTGAAAATGAGAAGCTTGTGCGACTTGAGTGGGGTGGGATAGAGAGAGAGGGATTGGGAAAACCAGTGCAAGAGGAAAACTTGCTGTAGATAGTTTCTTGCACATGGGCTTTTCCAAATGTGGACAGGAGGTGAGAGGTCAAGTGTAAATCACAATACCAAGATAAGATGTATTTGTAATGACATAATCCCAGGCCCAGTTTTATCACAACTCAAACTGTGTGATTGTGACATCCCACGGCCTATGTTTGCAGTGCAAAGAAAAGAACATCAGACCTTGATTCGATGCCAAAATCATGGGGAAAAAAAAATCTTTGAGACAGTATTTTGTTTATAAATTATGAAGGAAGTAGACATGATGGAGACTGAAAGACACATTCAACTCTGACCATTCTGACCTTAAAGTACTGGTGTTTCATTCATTTGGCATTGTAACTGCCAGCACTTCTCCAGTGACGCCCATGAATAATCATTTTGTTACAGAAAGTGATTATCACTATTTCCAAGTGGTTCCATACATACAGTCAAAAGTGAGGAGACACAGTTAACTCATTAGACTACATGTCTGTGTTGGCGCTGTAAGAACGCACTCAGACCCATTTCCCCTGGTGAAACATTTTAGTTGCATTAAATGCCATGGTCCCATAACACAGTGACCTTTTGTTTGCTGTAGCAATCAGGACAGAAGACAAGATATAATCTCAAAGGTTTCCTCGAAGAAGGACAGCATCCCCATTCAGTACTGGGAACCTCTGACGGACACCCCACTGAGAGCAGAAGGATCACTTCAAGGCTATGGGTTGGGAGCACACAGAGTCCCTGTGTAAGTGGCAGAGGGGTTGGATCAAGAGCAACCATCAGGCTCTTGGACCACACTGCACGCCCCTAACCACAATCCTACCTCAGCAACAAACAGCGACGCATTTTGGTTTGATTGCACTTCATAATTTGGCTTGCACTAGTATGTGTAGTAAGGAACTGCAAATGGTGGGAAAAACCAAAGGTAGACACAAAATCCTGGAGTAACTCAGCGGGACAAGCAGCATCTCTGGAGAGAAGGAATGGGTGAAAAGAAAGAGATTAGTTAAAACAAATGTAGGTCCCTTGCAGTCAGAAACAGGTGAGTTGATCATGGGGAACAAGGATATGGTGGACCAATTGAATAACTACTTTGGTTCCGTCTTCACTAAGGAAGACATAAATAATCTGCCGGAAATAGCAGGGGACCGCGGGTCAAAGGAGTTGGAGGAATTGAGTGAAATCCAGGTTAGCCGGGAAGTGGTGTTGGGTAAATTGAATGGATTAAAGGCCGATAAATCCCCAGGGCCAGATAGGCTGCATCCCAGAGTACTTAAGGAAGTAGCTCCAGAAATAGTGGATGCATTAGTAATAATCTTTCAATACTCTTTAGATTCTGGAGTAGTTCCTGAGGATTGGCGGGTAGCAAACGTAACCCCACTTTTTAAGAAGGGAGGGAGAGAGAAAACGGGGAATTACAGACCAGTTAGTCTAACATCGGTAGTGGGGAAACTACTAGAGTCAGTTATTAAAAATGGGATAGCAGCACATTTGGAAAGTGGTGAAATCATTGGACAAAGTCAGCATGGATTTACAAAAGGTAAATCATGTCTGACGAATCTTATAGAATTTTTCGAGGATGTAACTAGTAGCGTGGATAGGGGAGAACCAGTGGATGTGGTGTATCTGGACTTCCAGAAGGCTTTCGACAAGGTCCCACATAAGAGATTAGTATACAAACTTAAAGCACACGGCATTGGGGGTTCAGTATTGATGTGGATAGAGAACTGGCTGGCAAACAGGAAGCAAAGAGTAGGAGTAAACGGGTCCTTTTCACAATGGCAGGCAGTGACTAGTGGGGTACCGCAAGGCTCAGTGCTGGGACCCCAGCTATTTACAATATATATTAATGATCTGGATGAGGGAATTGAAGGCAATATCTCCAAGTTTGCGGATGACACTAAGCTGGGGGGCAGTGTTAGCTGTGAGGAGGATGCTAGGAGACTGCAAGGTGACTTGGATAGGCTGGGTGAGTGGGCAAATGTTTGGCAGATGCAGTATAATGTGGATAAATGTGAGGTTATCCATTTTGGTGGCAAAAACAGGAAAGCAGACTATTATCTAAATGGTGGCCGACTAGGAAAAGGGGAGATGCAGCGAGACCTGGGTGTCATGGTACACCAGTCATTGAAAGTAGGCATGCAGGTGCAGCAGGCAGTGAAGAAAGCGAATGGTATGTTAGCTTTCATAGCAAAAGGATTTGAGTATAGGAGCAGGGAGGTTCTACTGCAGTTGTACAGGGTCTTGGTGAGACCACACCTGGAGTATTGCGTACAGTTTTGGTCTCCAAATCTGAGGAAGGACATTATTGCCATAGAGGGAGTGCAGAGAAGGTTCACCAGACTGATTCCTGGGATGTCAGGACTGTCTTATGAAGAAAGACTGGATAGACTTGGTTTATACTCTCTAGAATTTAGGAGATTGAGAGGGAATCTTATAGAAACTTATAAAATTCTTAAGGGGTTGGACAGGCTAGATGCAGGAAGATTGCTCCCGATGTTGGGGAAGTCCAGGACAAGGGGTCACAGCTTAAGGATAAGCGGGAAATCCTTTAAAACCGAGATGAGAAGAACTTTTTTCACACAGAGAGTGGTGAATCTCTGGAACTCTCTGCCACAGTGGGTAGTCGAGGCCAGTTCATTGGCTATATTTAAGAGGGAGTTAGATGTGGCCCTTGTGGCTAAGGGGATCAGAGGGTATGGAGAGAAGGCAGGTACGGGATACTGAGTTGGATGATCAGCCATGATCATATTGAATGGCGGTGCAGGCTCGAAGGGCCGAATGGCCTACTCCTGCACCTAATTTCTATGTTTCTATGTTTCTATGTGATGTTTCGAGTTGAGACCCTTCTTCAGACCCGGTTACCTAGCAATGTGAGATGCTGTCCAGTTTGAGTGTTGCCGAACTATGGCAATGGAGGAGGCCCAAGGGTGAAAGGTCAAATGGGAATGGGAAAGGGAGTTAAAACGATTAGCCACTAAGAGATCCCGCAGGCTTTGGTGGACCGAGCACAAGTGTTCGGCAAAATGATTGCCCTGTCCGTGCGTGATCTTGCTGATGTAAAGAAGGCCACATCGGGAATACTGAATGCAGTAAGAGGGGATCTTATAGAAACTTACAAAATTCTTAAGGGGTTGGACAGGCTAGATGCAGGAAGATTGCTCCCGATGTTGGGGAAGTCCAGGACAAGGGGTCACAGCTTAAGGATAAGGGGGAAATCCTTTAAAACCGAGATGAGAAGAACTTTTTTCACACAGAGAGTGGTGAATCTCTGGAACTCCCTGCCACAGAGGGCTGTCGAGGCCAGTTCATTGGCTATATTTAAGAGGGAGTTAGATGTGGCCCTGGTGGCTAAGGGGATCAGAGGGTATGGAGAGAAGGCAGGTACGGGATACTGAGTTGGATGATCAGCCATGATCATATTGAATGGCGGTGCAGGCTCGAAGGGCCGAATGGCCTACTCCTGCACCTAATTTCTATGTTTCTATGTTTCTAAGCGAGATTAGAAAGGTACACTGTCTCACTTGGAAGGATTGCTGGGGTCCCTGGATGGATGTCGAGGAGGAGGTATAGGGACAGGTGTTACATTTCCTGTACTTGCAGAGGGAAGTACGTGGGGAGAGGGTGGTTTGAGTGGGACGGGATGAGTTGTTAGATGCACTGGTAGGTAGATGCAGTGGTTAATAAGTTTACAGATGTCACCAAAATTGCTAGTTGCAAACAATGAGGAAGGCTGTCAAAGAATACAGCGGAGGCTTGGCGATCGTTGCGACGAACACCTCCGCTCGGTCCGCAATAACCAACCTGATCTCCCAGTGGCTCAGCACTTCAACTCCCCTCCCATTCCGCATCCGACCTCTCTGTCCTGGGTCTCCTCCATGGCCAGAGCAAGCAACACCGGAAATTGGCGGAACAGCACCTCATATTCCGCTTGGGGAGTCTACATCCTGCGGGCATGAACATTAAATTCTCCCAATTTTGTTAGCCCTTGCAGTCTCCTCCCCTTCCTCAGCCCTCGGGCTGTCTCCTCCCATCCCTCAACCCTCGGGCTCCTCCTCCTCCTTTTTCCTTTCTTCTCCTTTCCTGTCTTGCATATATTTTGGGCCTAGTGCTCAATCATGTCTATTAGCGGGGGAAGGCCAGCAGTTAGTTCTCAACAGCAGTCATAAACATCATTTTACAAAAGCATCTTGTTTCCATAAAAAATATTTTACAAAGTATAAAAAGTGTTTATGTTCTTCAGCTGTTTTCCCCAACAGCAGCAAATAATCACTATTAATTAAAGGTTAATATTACCTTTTCACAGTTTCATCTGCAACTTGGTCTTTTTTGAAGTTTCGCTTGAAGTCTATGAAGGGTCTTTCTTTCTTTTCTTTCTTTTCATTGAAGGGTCTTATTCACAATGTTATACAGCTGGTCAACTACACTAGAGAACCAATCACTCTGGTTAATGCCGGCAGTTCCAAACAAGATTGCCAACATTTATCCAGTTAAGCAACTGTAAATAGACACAAAATGCTGGAATATCTCAGCGGGACAGGCAGCATCTTTGGAGAGAGGATTGGGTAATGTTTCTGGTCGAGACCCTTCTTCAGATTGAAGAACAGCCTCAACCAGAAACGTCACTCATTCCTTCTCTCCAGAGATGCTGCCTGTTCCGTTGAGTTACTCCAGCATTTTGTATCTATCTTCGGTTTAAACCTGTATAGGCAGTCCCTCCTAAGCAACAGTAAGTCCAGGACTTCCTTACCAGCCTGGACAAAAATAAAAATCGTGAGCTTACTGAGAGATTCAAGAAACATATCACTTGGCTCTCTGTCTGGATTCCACATGGCTTCCAATGGCTCGGGCCATCTTGCTTGAATTCTCTGGAATTATATCGAGAATCATCTCTTATATCCAATGGCAGCTGAGTCAAATCTTCTTACCATAGCTGGGTTAGTTGCATAGAGTCTTATAGTGGAAACAGACCCTTTGGCCCAATTTACCCACACCAGCCAACATGGCCCATCTTGTCCCACCTGCCTGCATTTCACCATATAGGTAAGTAAGTAAGTAAGTAAGTAAGTAAGTAAGTTTATTGGCCAAGTATTCACATACAAGGAATTTGCCTCGACGCTCTGCCCACAAGTACCAACATGACATACAGTGACAGTTACGAATGACTCAGAAAACACTAAACATTCTCTCTGAACCTGTCATATCCATGTACCTGTCTAAATGTTTTTTAAACTTTGCAATGGTACCTGCCTTGACTAACTCCTCTGGCAGCTCGTTCCAAACGCCTACCACCCTTGAAACAAAGGGGTAAAGGTTTAAGGTGAAAGATGGAAGATTTGAGGAGAACGTTTTTCACTCCGAGTGGAAAACTCTACCAGAGGAGATGGTGGAATCAAATACAAATACTATGTTTAAGAGACATTTAGATAAGCATGTGAAAATGCAAGATTAGTAGGATCCAATGCTAATGCAGCAAAATGGGATTAGCGTTGATAAACTAAAAGATTGGCAGGAACGTGGTGGGTTGAAGGGTTAGCTTTTGTACAGGTCAACTCTATGACTCGTGCTCAGGAGGAAAAATGAGAAGTTATAAACAAAAATTGAAAAGGTCTGATGAAAAGTCATGGAAGTGTGATGTTAAACCTGTTTCCCTCTCTCCAATTTGTTTCAATTGCTTCATTTTAGATTTATGTTTTAATCAATTAAAAAAAATTTTAATTGAAATATTATGACTATTTTTTAAATTATTTACTTCAGTTGAAATATATTTTTTAAATCTCTGAAGTTCAGGCGTATTCAGGTACTCTTTGTCGAAAATCTCTTTATAAATATCATTGCTGGCGATGGTGGCAGGTTTGCTATCGGTCGAAGCTGCTCGGCCACTTTCAGGGACATAGCATCCTCAGTGTAAAAACAAGGAACGGCAGATGCTGGTTTGGAAGAAAAGGCACAAATTGCTGGAGTAACTCAGCGGGTCAGGCAGCATCACTGGAGTGCTTGACGGCACTGGGCCTCTATTCACTGGAGTTTAGAAGGTTAAGGGGGGACCTCGTTGAAACTTGCAGAATAATGAAAGGCATAGATAGAGTGGATGTGGAAATGATGTTTCCGCTGGTGGGAGAGTCTAGGACCAGAGGTCATAGCCTCAGAATTAAAGGGAGCTCTTTTAGAAAGGAGGTGAGGAGGAACTTCTTTAGTCAGGGGTAGTTAATCTGTGGAACTCATTGCCACAGAGGACTGTGGAGACCAAGTCAATGGATATTTTTAAGGCAGAGATAGACAAATTCTTGATTAGTATGGGTGTCAAGGATTATGGGGAGAAGGCAGGAAAATGGGAATGGGAGGCAGGGATCAGCCATGATTGAATGGCGGAGTAGACTCGAGGGGCCGAATGGCCTAATTCTACTCCTATAACGTGAACTTGAGAACATGGATAGGTGACATCTCAGGTCGGGATTCTTCTTCAGACTGATTGTTGTGGTGAGGAAAGAAAGCTGGAATAAAGAAGGGGGCAGGACAAAGCCTGGCAGGTAATAGGTGGATGCAGGTGTGGGGGAGGGAAGATTGATAGGCAGATGGTTGGACAAAGGCCAGAGATGAAAAGACTGGTGTGGATTGAAGAATTGCAAATTATGAAACTAGGGGAGCGAATATAGATAGAAAGGAAGGGGAAAGGGAGAAATAAATGCAAGTCTAGGTGGGGCACAGGGGGGTGGGGGGGTGGGGGGGGGGATGATACAGTGGGAGGAAAGAAGAGGTTGGTAGTTACCCAAAATTGCAGAATTCAGTGTTCATACCATTAAGTTGTAAGCTCTCTTCCAGCTTTCTTTTCCCCCAACCACGACAATCCGTCTGAAGATAGGTCCTGACCCGAAACGTCACCGATCCATGTTCTTCAGAGTTGCTGCCTGACCTGCTGAATTACTCCAGCACTTTGTTCCTTCTTTCATAGAAGACTACAGCCCACCATGTTCATGCTGAACATGGCAGCAGGTTAAACTAATATCCTTTGCCTTCCACATGGTTCAATGGTTCTTTATTGTCACGTACGCACAGGACCAGTAAAATTATTTTGCACAACGACAAATGCACAGTCACCACAATTTTGGCGCATTATCAAAAAAAAAGAAAAGTTTAAAAAAACAGAACGCACAGCCACACGTGGCCGTTGGGTCTCCGGTTTCGGCGACCGAAGGGTCTTTGTCCCTTATTCTTTGCATGTACAGTGAATGTCACAATCGTATCTGCCTCCACCACCACCCCTGGCAGCACTTCCTTAATTGGGTCAGAAAGACCTGGCCCATAATATTTCATTCCAAAGAAGGATGCTGCATTTATTTAATTATGAGTTTTCACTCTACCAGAAATTTAGTGTGTAATTGATAACCCGATTAAAGCATTTAAACTATTTCTTCACTGGTAATAATGTACAATGCCTGAGTGTCAGTTCTGTAAGCAATTAAATGCCACATTTTACATGATATTGACATTTCTAAAGTAATTGCAATTGAAGCACAATACAAGTTCCAGTGTTCGGGGGAGCACTGACAACCTCTCCTTTTCCAACTCTCTATTGTTTAGGGAGGTCTTTCTGACAACCTGATGGCACCAAGTGCCTGGGGGAGATTCCAGAAAAAAACAATCCTAATAAAAGACTATTGTACAATGTGAAGCGATCAAGTCAGGGTTGCTCCTCCTCAATACAAAGCCCTTCTACCATTCAGAGAACTACAAACCACAATGATAAAAACAATTAACTCCTAAAATGTTCTTTTGCACATAGGAAAATATATTTCCAGATACCGTTGATGTTTAAATTCAATCCTGTTGATGCTCATCAGATCAATAGTTCAATAGATAGTGCTATATTTGTCACATATGCAGCTGCATATGTGGACGACATCGTCGGGAGCTCGCAGGTCACAGGTTGGTGACCTGTTTTTCCGGAGCTCCCGCAACAACAGCTTCGGCCGCTGGACTGGAGGGCGGCAGCTTCGGCAGCTTCGACCACCCCGGGCCGCGGAGTTTGAACCGGCCCATTCACGGAGCTCGGATTCAGCCGCGGGACTGACTTACTTACCATCACCCGGCGGGGTCACAACATCAGAAGCCTGGATCGCCTCAGCGCAGAGGGAGAACAAGGAGGGAAGAGACAAAGACTTTAAGACTTTTGCCTTCCATCACAGTGAGGAGGTGCCTGGTGAACTCACTGTGGTGGATGTTAAATTTGTGTTTATTGTGTGTTTTTGTTATTTTTATTATATGTATGACTGCAAGGCACGAAATTTCGTTCGAATGACAATAAAGGATACTTTGACTTTGACTTTGACTTTGACTTTGGCTTTGCACAGTGGAATTAGTTTTGCATATATTACACATGCAGGCTCTGCCATTATTGGCGTCATAGATGAGGCAACTGTGGGATCAAGTACAAAATTGATGAGAAATCAACTACTGTAGCTTTTGGAAAAAGAACAAACAGAATTATAAGGATTGCTGACTTGTGGCCATGCTAAACAAAGCAAAAACCCTGACATCTATTAGGCACACATTTCAACTAATAAAATGACTGGAACAGTCTCACAGTAAACAAATGTGGAGCAAGGTGGATGAAGACTATAAAGCATAGAAACATAGAAACATAGAAATTAGGTGCAGGAGTAGGCCATTCGGCCCTTCGAGCCTGCACCGCCATTCAATATGATCATGGCTGATCATCCAACTCAGTACCCCGTACCTGCCTTCTCTCCATACCCTCTGATCCCCTTAGCCACAAGGGCCACATCTAACTCCCTCTTAAATATAGCCAATGAACTGGCCTCGACTACCCTCTGTGGCAGGGAGTTCCAGAGATTCACCACTCTCTGTGTGAACAAAGTTCTTCTCATCTCGGTTTTAAAGGATTTCCCCCTTATCCTTAAGCTGTGACCCCTTGTCCTGGACTTCCCCAACATCGGGAGCAATCTTCCTGCATCTAGCCTGTCCAACCCATTAAGAATTTTATAAGTTTCTATAAGATCCCCTCTCAATCTCCTAAATTCTAGAGAGTATAAACCAAGTCTATCCAGTCTTTCTTCATAAGACAGTCCTGACATCCCAGGAATCAGTCTGGTGAACCTTCTCTGCACTCCCTCTATGGCAATAATGTCCTTCCTCAGATTTGGAGACCAAAACTGTACGCAATACTCCAGGTGTGGTCTCACCAAGACCCTGTACAACTGCAGTAGAACCTCCCTGCTCCTATACTCAAATCCTTTTGCTATGAAAGCTAACATACCATTCGCTTTCTTCACTGCCTGCTGCACCTGCATGCCTACTTTCAATGACTGGTGTACCATGACACCCAGGTCTCGCTGCATCTCCCCTTTTCCTAGTCGGCTGCCATTTAGATAATAGTCTGCTTTCCTGTTTTTGCCACCAAAATGGATAACCTCACATTTATCCACATTATACTGCATCTGCCAAACATTTGCCCACTCACCCAGCCTAACCAAGTCACCTTGCAGTCTCCTAGCATCCTCCTCACAGCTAACACTGCCCCCAGCTTAGTGTCATCTGCAAACTTGGAGATATTGCCTTCAATTCCCTCATCCAGATCATTAATATATATTGTAAATAGCTGGGGTCTATAAAGCATGGTGCATTAGATGGAAAATTGGTTGTCCACCCACATAACCAGCTTCTGACTGCCTACCCTATCTATTCCTTTCATAATTTTATATACTTCAATCCAAGTCTGTCCAACCTCTCCCTACAGCTAATACCAGGCAGCATTCTGGTGATCCTCCACAGCATTTTTTCCAACATCTCCACATTCTTTCTACAATGGGGCGACCAGAACTGCATGCAATACTCAAAATGCAGCCGAACCAAACTCCTATGTTTCTTCATGACTTCCTGACTCATACTCAGTGCCCAGACCTATGAAAACATTGGTTTGCTCTAGGAGCTGGCATAGACGCAAAGGGCCTAAATAGTCACTTTCCAGGTGGTCCACAATGGTCACCTATGACACCAAAAGCTGATGAAGGCATAGCCTTCGATGTTGTCCATATGGACATCAGCAAGGCATTTGATTCGGTTCCATTTGGTAAGCTGCACTGGAAGGTTAGATCGCATGGGATTGTGGAAGAGCCGACCAACTGGATAGAGAATTGACTTCATGGTAGGAAGTAGAGAGTGATGGTGGAATGTTTTTTTTTTTTACTTTGGGCCTCTGACCAGAGGTGTGCCTCAGGGGTTGGTGCTGGGCCCATTGCAATTTGTGATGTATATCAATAATTTGGATGGCAATTTAGAAGGCATGCTGAGTAAATTTGCGGATGACACTAAAGTGGCTGGTGTTGTAAATAGCTAAGATGGTTATCAAAACTTAAAGCAGGATCTAGATCAATTGGGCAAGTGGGCTGAGACACGGGTAATGGAGTTTAATGCAGATAAGTGCGAGATGTTGAATTTTGGGAAGACAAAACCAGGGCAGGACCTTTACAGTGATTGGCAAGGCCCATGGGGAGTGTTGTAGAGCAGAGGATTGGGGGAGTGCAGGTACATAGTTCATTGAAAGTGACGTCAAAGGTAGATAGGGTGGTCAAGAAGGCTTTCAGCACATTGACCTTTTTCAGTCAGCTTTACCAGATGTAAACGGGGCCGCAATTGTGTTCTATTCCAGACAACCTGGTATGGGAAGGATGTTGTGAGTAGGAAGGAACTGCAAATGCTGGTTTACACCGAAGATAGATACAAAATGCCAGAGTAAGTCAGCGGGACAGGTAGCATCTCTGGATAGAAGGAGTGGGTGACGTTTTGGGTCGAGACCCTTCTTCTTGTCAAGGTGGAAGGAGTACAAGGAAGATTTACGAAGATGTTACCAGGACTTGACTTTATTCCTATGAGCGCAGGAGATTGAGGGGAGATCAGAGAGAGATGTATAAGATTCTGAGGGGAATAGATACGGTAGATGCAGAGTCTTTTGCCCAGAGGAGGGGATTCAAGAATTAGAAGACATAGGTTTAAGGTGAGAGGGGAAAGATTTAATAGAAATCTGTGGTTGAATGTTTAAATATAGAAGGTGGTAGTTATATGGAATGCAGGTGGTAGCTGAGACAGGTTCTATAACATTTAAAATATATGGGAAAGATTTAGCGGGATATGGGCCAAATGCGAGCAGGTGGGACTAGTGTAGATGGGACATCTTGGTCGGAATTTGCAAGTCAGGCCAAAGTGCCTGTTTCCGTGCTGTATGACTATGACTCATTGTCATTAGCAAATGTGATATATCTTCCTTGGGACAACAATTCTAAATTCTGTCATCTATCTATATAACTAAAAGTCTCATCTTGACCTCTTCCTGTCTGCGCTCTATATTGATTTTAGAAAAAGCGCTATCATATATTGCTATGATTATTGGCCATCTTACTCACAGTCCTTCGCCGCTGAGGCAGCCCTGAGGATTTTTCCGATGGATGAAAAATAAAAAAGTTATGAGTGTTTAAAAAATCTTGAGATCAGCTGATTGGTCCTCTCGCATGTCAATCACCATGATGAAGGTAACGCCCCTTCCGGGGGGGGGGGGGCAGGACTATAAAACCTCGGATGCCTGGATGTGAGTCAGTCGCTATGGAAGATCGTGAGGGAGAATCCACAACTGTGATTCTAAGCTGTGAATCAACTGAGCTGTGAGTCTGCAATGTAATTGCAATAAATGATTTGTTAGCCCTTAATGACAATGCAATGAGTTGTTTGGCAATTTGGTGGCCTGCACTCTGCCTGAAATGCTATGAAACTGAGTTTGGTGGCCTGCACCCTGCCTGAAATGCTATGAAATTGAGTTTGGTGGCCTGCACTCTGTTTGAAATGCTATGACATTGAGTTTGGTGGCCTGCACTCTGCTTGAAATGAAATTTCAAGGAATAGCCGTGAATGAACTGCCAGCCCATCAGCCCTGCGTGACTGATCTGCCAGCCCACCAGCCCTGAGTGACTGAGCTGCCAGCCCACCAGCCCTGAGTGACTGAGCTGCCAGCCCACCAGCCCTGAGTGACTGAGTTACCAGCCCACCAGCCCTGAGTGACTGAGCTGTCAGCCCACCAGCACTGAGTGACTGAGCTGCCAGCCCACCAGCCCTGAGTGACTGAACTGTCAGCCCACCAGCCCTGAGTGACTGAGCTGCCAGCCCACCAGCCCTGAGTGACTGAGCTGCCAGCCCACCAGGCATGAGTGGCTGAGCTGCCAGCCCACCAGCCCTGAGTGACTGAGCTGCCAGCCCACCAGCCCTGAGTGACTGAGTTACCAGCCCACCAGCCCTGAGTGACTGAGCTGTCAGCCCACCAGCACTGAGTGACTGAGCTGCCAGCCCACCAGCCCTGAGTGACTGAACTGTCAGCCCACCAGCCCTGAGTGACTGAGCTGCCAGCCCACCAGGCATGAGTGGCTGAGCTGCCAGCCCACCAGGCCTGAGTGACTGAGCTGCCAGCCCAAGATTCCATTCGGCCCACAATGTCCATATTAGCCTTCTGGAAACCAGTCCCTTCGGCCCACAACACCCAAACTAGCACTCCAGAAAGCCCCCCCCACTGGCCAACAATATTGGAATTGGTGGAGAGGCGGAATATTGCGTTGGGGCACCAGCCCTCCCAAATTGTCCCACTTAGCCTAGTACATAACTAAAACTCTGATATTGTTATCTTCCGGTTTGTGCGGTCTTTCTATTTCCTCAAAAACGGTTCGCGATAGCGCTACGATTTATCGCCGTTCTCCTATGCTGCGATTGCACCAAGTTTGTTCCGATCGGTTGAATGTCGTAAAAGTTAACGCGGTTTTAAAAATCTTTAAAAATGCGTGTGCGCAGATCTAACTCTTCTCCTGCCATTCAGCGCCGCGCAGATTAGTCTCTTCCCCTGTCATTCACCGGGACGGTCCGCCCCTTCCTGCGCCATCGCGTCTTTACTGGAACTGAAGATGGCCGGCGGAGGTTTCCAACCGGACACAATTTTCGGAGGGACCCGAAGCAGCCCAGCCCCAAGCAGCCCAGCCCCAAGCAGCCCAGCGTCAAACAGCCCAATGTCGGAGACCCAACGTCAGAGATACAGCCCAGCGTGGGAAACCCAACCCAGCCCAGCCCAGCGTCGGAGACCCAGCCCAGCGTCGGAGACCCAGCCCAGCATCAGAGATGTCACCGATGTCGCCAAATGGAAAGTGGAGACTATGATCCCGGCGGAGGAGAATGACCAGTAACCAGCGGCCGCTGTGAGTCCCCATCGCACTGCCCATTCCAGCCACTACCCCCTCTGGTCCCCCTCGCTGGCTCCTCCCCCCTCACCTGTGATACCCCCCTCTCGCCCATTGCTCTTCCCTGTCTTTTCTCCGAGCTCACTCCCCACACGCCCCCTTCCTCCCACAACTCCCCCCCACCCACACACCCCCTCCCCCCACAAGACAACCCACAACCCCCACCCCGCCCCCCCCTCGCGCCCCCTCTAGCCCCCCCTACAGTACCACACTGTATCACCTTATGACTCTACGATTCTAATCCAGTTGAGAGCTTTAAGAACATTAGAACAAATGCATCAGCACAAGACTGGTAAATGTTACTGACTGTGAACCAGATCCCACTTTACTTTCTCTGGGCGCTTAATCCACACATAGCTTTAGACACTAAATCAATCAAATTTAAGGTAAAATTACTGATAAATGCCAGTTGCCGAGTTTTGCTTCATTGTCAGTGATTCAGTTTCACTGCATATTTTGCTTTGAATTTGTGTCCAGTTTAAACCATTTTTCGGTAAGTATTTCAACGTTTTTCCTTTCCTCTCCCTGAGGCATTGACTCATTGTGAGGAGTAAGATCGTGGTTGCCAACACATCTCCATGCACACACTGTACTTCAGACATGAGTTTAGCCGCTAAATTTAATGCAGATATGAGCTTAGGTAATAATTTCAACAAAGTTTAATTGTTATGGCTGAAGTTTCAACAAGCAGAATAGATAAGGACAAAACTGTGGATCTTTGGAGTTTCCGAAGGTCTTTGTTAAAATGCCAAGTTTGAGGATATTAAATAAATTATATCCCATTGCATCGGGGTAACATGCTAATAATACACTATATATGGATCCAAGGTTACAGGATGAACAGGACTGGGGATCAATTTTACAAGGCATACAATGGTCCAAAAGAACGGGCCAAAAGGAAAAGGGGGCAAAGTGACATGGTGAATTAAGGAAGGCATCAGAGTGGTGAGTTGTAATATGGCGGCAGTGAATAGTAATGGAGACACATTCAAGTCCAGAAAGTCCAGGATTGGGGATATGCAAAGATTGGGGAGTGGGTGGCGGAAGGGGGAGGAGTGGGAGGGGAGTCAGCCTACCCCACGACACAATAAGCTAGAGCAATGCCCCAGTCCCACTTAGGAAACCTGAACGGAAACCTCTGGAGACTTTGCGCCCCACCCAAGGTTTCCGTGCGGTTCCCGGAGGTTGCAGGTGGTTGCCGGAGGTTGCAGGTAGTGGAAGCAGATAGGGAGATGGACAAAAACCTCCAGGAACCACACGGAAACCTTGGGTGGGGCGCAAAGTTTCCAGAGATGTCCGTTCAGGTTTCCTAAGTGGGACAGGGGCATTACTCAGTGGGTCAGACAGCATTTTTGTAGAAAAGGAATAGGTGAGAACAGGAATAGGTCCCCTGACTCTCAGTCTGAAGAAGGGACTCGACCCAAAATGTCACCTTTCCATTTCTCCAGAGAAGCTGTCTGACCAATGATTTACTCCAGGTTTTTGTGTTTATCTTTGGTTTAAACTAGCATCTGCCTTTCCTTCCTACATAGTAATAATGCAGAATTGGTTTGGGTTGAAAACATGAACAACAGGGTATAGAAGACATGGGTAGGCGTAATCTATAGGTCCCCAAAAATGTGACCTCTCAATAGGCTGGAGTATAAATGGGAGAAAAAATGTTGGATATGTTTCAAGGGAACTGCAATTGTTATATTGTAATATAGTGATTTTAATCCCTATATTGATCGGATGAATCAAACTGAAAAAGGGCATCATAGAAGAAGAATTTGTAGAGTGAAAAAGGTCAAAAAAATGTTTCCTTAGAATAAGTGTTACAGAATATACCCAGAACAGACTGTTTTATGTTTGGTCATGAATAATGAGAAGAGATCTTTTGGTTAAAGATCCCCCAGGACGCAGTGACCACAATATGACAGAATTCCAAATGCAGTTTGATGCTGAATGCGACTGGACCAAAGCCACATTCTACAATTTAAATAAGGTCATTTATAATGCTGTGGAAATGGAGATGCCGAAAAAGAACTGGGAAAATTATCTCAGTAGAGAAACAGTGGTTGATATTCAAATATGAATGAATGAATGAATGAATACGTTTATTGTCATTGCACAATACTGTGCAACGAAATTCCATTACATCTCCTCCGGTTAAAAACAATACAAACACGACAACCATTGACACATATGTACACTTATTAGTAAAAATAAATAGGTGTTTTAAAAGAATTTAAAAGAATTTAAAAGAATTTGGCGGCATTTCTTAGAATTACATTTTGCTTCCCCAGCATTCTCTGTTGGAATTTAGCTCTTTTATCGCACAAGGGTAGAAACTATTCTTTAGTCTACCGGTGCGAGCCTTCAGAGTCCTGAATCGCCTCCCTGAGGGTAGCAGAGTAAAAAGGTGGTTGGCAGGGTGGGATGTGTCCTGCTTGATATTTGTGGCCCGGCGCAAGCATCGGGCCCTATATATGTCATCCAAGGAGGGCAGTTGGGCGTTTGTAATGATCTGCGCAGTTTTTATAATTCCCTGCAACGCCCTCCTCTCAGCCACAGTACAGCTAGCAAACCACACCAGGATTCCATAGGAGAGGATACTCTCCACGGCGCATCGGTAGAAGGACAGCAGCAGCGGCTGTGAGACGTTTGCTCTCCGCAGAGACCTCAGGAAATATAGCCGCTGATGTGACTTCTTCACGAGAGTGACGGTGTTCATTTGCCATTTAAGGTCCTGGGAGATGTTTATTCCCAGGAACTTAAAGCCAGTGACTCTCTCCACCATGTCTCCTTTGATGTATAAAGGAGCAGGTTCCTCTCTCCTCTTCCTCCTGAAGTCAACGATCAGCTCTTTCGTCTTCGATGGATTGAGTACCAGGTTGTTTTTGGTACACCAGACAGTCGTACCAAATATTTGGTCCATAGCATAGAAACATAGAAAAATAGGTGCAGGAGTAGGGCATTCAGCCCTTTGGCCTTTCAAGGCAGCACCGCCATTCAATATGATCATGTCTGAAATCAGTACCCCGTTCCTGCTTTTTCCCCATATCCCTTGATTCCATTAGCCCTAAGAGCCAAATCTTATGGGCCAGTCCCACTTATGTTAATTCTGGCCAAATTGGAGATGCCAGCTCACTAAAATTGAGTAAAGGCTTCTGGGCTGCTAGGCCATTTGGTCAATTTAAATGTGCCTTCTGCAGAAATGGGACAAGCTGCAGAATGGTGCCAGCTTGTCTAGAGCCTAGATAAGAGTTGCATGAAGAGAATGGAACTTCTGCAGATTCTGACAATTAGGTGTAAATTGCATGAAACGGATTGGATGAATGCAAATCAGACATACACATTGTAAATATTGTTGCAAAGCTTTACTTTGCTAGATGTTGATTGGGTTAAGTGTTGAGCCTTGTTTGGGTTTCTTGAATATCAAGGCACATGTTGCATAATTCATCTCTGTTAACTTGCTAGAAAATTTGTCAGATACATTGTATTAGTTACTGTATTATTGGGTTAAGGAAATGGATGATCAGCTATGATCATATTGAATGGCTGTGCAGGCTCGAAGGGCCGAATGGCCTACTCCTGCACCCATTTTCTATCTTTCTATGTTTCTATGTCTATCGTACTGTGTTAATCGATATCTGTTATTGGACTGTAAAGAGACCACCCCCATGTGGTTTGGCCCCTCAAGGTTCGGGGACCTATAAAAGACCACTCCCACGAGGTCCGATGTTCATCTTCTGGGAGGATGCTTAGGACTGCGTGACATTTTGGAGTGTCTATGCTTGCACGAGGCTAGAAGGGCTTAGCCAAGCAGATACAAGGATCGAACCTGCGGTGGTTAGGTATAGTAGTGGGGAGCTGTTATTGAGTTTTTCCAAAATAAAGTTTAGATGCGCAACTGCTTGACTCAGTATTTTATTGACTGAAACTAGACTGGGGGGAAGCTTAGAATGAGCTATTTACACTTACACGGCATAGGTCATTGCAGGTCGGCCAAAATTTTCAACATATTGAAAATCCAGCGGCGACCAGAACAAGGTACGACTCTTTGGGCGACTACTCACGACCATACAGGCTTCACCCCGCGACATGTCGCCGGGGTGTCGCCTGTATGATCGTGAGTCGTCTCCTCAGTCGCCCAAAGAGTCGAAGCGTCTTTCTGGTCGCCGCTGGATTTTCAACAGGTTGAACATTTTCACCGACCTGCAACGACTTATGACGGGTGTCGGCAGTCGCTGAAAAAGTTGCGTAAGTGAGACAGGCCCATAATTCGCTCTTGAAAACATCCAGTGAATTGGCCTCCACTGCCTTTCGTTGCAGAGAATTTGCACAGATTCACATCTCTCTGGGTGAAAACGTTTCTTCTCATCTCAGTCCTAAATGGCCTACTTAACCTCCCCACTAGCCGTCACATACAACAAATAGTCCTTCGTAATTTTCGCCACCTCCAACGTGACCCCACCACTCGCCACATCTTCCCGTCTTCCCCCCCCCCATCTGCTTTCCGCAAAGACCACTCCCTCCGTAACTCCCTGGTGAATTCCTCCCATCCCTCCCGCACCACCCCCTCCCCGGGCACTTTCCCTTGCAACTGCAAGAGATGCTACACTTGTTGCTTTACCTCCCCGCTCGACTCCATTCAAGGACCCAAGCAGTCGTTCAAGTGTGACAGAGGTTCACCAGCACCTCATCCAACCTCATCTATTGCATCCGCTGCTCTAGATGTCAGCTGATCTACATCGGTGAGACCAAGCGTAGGCTTGGCGATTGTTTCGCCGAACACCTCGGCTCGGTCCGCAATAACCAACCTGATCTCCCAGTGGCTCAGCACTTCAACTCCCCCTCCCATTCCAAATCCAACCTTTCTGTCCTGGGCCTCCTCCATGGCCAGAGTGAGGACCACCGGAAATTGGAGGAGCAGCACCTCATATTCTGCTTGGGCAGTTTGCACCCTAGCAGCATAAACATTGACTTCTCCAATTTCCGGTAGCCCTTGCTGTCTCCTCCCCTTCTCAGCTTTCCCTTTTCCTTTCTCCTTTCTTCTCCCCCCCCCCCCACCCCCCCCCCCCCCCCCCCCCCCCCCCCCCCCCCCCACCCTACATTAGTCTGAAGAAGGGTTTCGGCCCGAAACGTTGCCTGTTTCCTTCGCTCCATAGATGCAGCCTCACCCGTTGAGTTTCTCCAGCACTTTTGTCTACCCCTTATTCTTAAACTGTGACCCTCAGCTAAAATGTATCCCAGTTATAAAAACAGATTCCATGAGAAGGAGGCACAATATGTGATTAACAACGGAGGTCAGGATAATGTTAAATTGAAAAGCAGGAAAAAAAAACTAGAACATTTTCAATCATCTGGTGGAAGGCCAAAGGATTTCAAAGACAAAGCCAAAGACAAAGACAAAGGACATTTATTGTCACATACACCATTTCTATTGTGTGAAATCAGGCCCTTTGGCCCTCTATTCATTTGCCCCGGGCAGGGAACTGCCTAGTTGGCAATTCTTAAATGGACAGCTTATTTTTGTTCTGGCCAACTGCAGGCACTCTGACCCTCTGCTGTCCCACATGGAAATCTCTTCCCCCTCCCCTTACTCTTTACCTTGTGACGACATTATACTTTCACAATTTTCCAATCCTTCCCATAAATGTCTCAGAGCAGTGCTATGGTGCCCACAGCTCGCTGGCTGCATTTAAATGGATAAACAGAGGTTACAACAGTTGGGTTGTGAGCACATTTCAACAACCATCTAAATTTGGGAACCCATTGTGGCTATTAATCAATGCAGTGCAGGAAACAAACACAGCTTGGTCTGTATGACTCAACACCATGCCCTGGTCATTTATTTATCAGACTGTAAAATCATTAGGATTCCAACTCAAACAAAATAACATTAATATTTCCCAAATTAAAGCAGAAGATGCCAAATTCTGGAAATTTGAAAGAAAACCAGAGAATGTTGGAGGTCATAAGTTCATAAGGGATAGGGGTAGAATTAAGCCATTCGGCCCATCCAGTCTACTACTATTCAATCATAGATGATCCATCTCTCCCTAACCCCATTCTCCTGCCTTCTCCCCATAACCTCTGACACCAGTACAAAACAAGAATCTATCTCCTTATCTCTGCCTTAAAAAATCCACTGACTTGGCCCCCACAGCCTTCTGTGGCAAAGAATTGCACAGATTCACCATTCTCTGACTAAATAAATTTCTCATCTCCTTCCTAAAAGAACATCCTTTAATTCCGAGGCTATGACCCATAGTCCTAGACTCTCCCACTAATGGAAACATCCTCTCCATATCCACTCTATCCAAGCCTTTCACTATTCTGTATGTTTCAAAGAGGTCCCCGTTTCATTCTTCTGAACTCCAGCGAGTACAGACCCAGTGCCGCCAAACACATCATAGGTTAACCTACTCATTCCTGGGATCATTCTTGTAAACCACATTTGGTCCCTCTCCAGGGCCAGCACATCCTTCCTCAGATATGCTGCCCAGAATTGCTCATAATATTGCAAATGCGGCCTGACCAGCGTCTCATAGAGGCTCAACATTACATCCCTGATTTTGTACACAAGCCCTCTTGTAAATAATTAGAGTTTGTTTTGCAATTAGTATCCAATGAACGATTGGGGGAGGGAGGTGTATGGGGGTCCGAATGTTTCATCCAGCCCCTTTTTCCGGGTTCCAGAAGCAAGCTGAGTGTTTCAGACCCACCACATGACTGGAAGCCACTAGAAATCAAGGAGAAGGTGAGTGATATAGAGTGATCAAGACTGATGTTTATTATGTTTATTTATTTGTCTCTTGCATCAGATATGAACTGGAACAATGACATTGTTACTTGCTGCAACTTTGCAGGTACATTAAATGCAAATACAACAGCAAAAACAATACAACAAATAATCTACAAACTTATCTCCAATTATAAGTAATTCATTCCACCTTTTCTCTTTTTTGATATTTGTAATTCTTTTTTTCTTTCTCTCTCTTTCTATCTATATAAAAAAAACACTAGAAGCAGAATTAATTGACAATTGAAAATTTTAATAATGTATGAGTGATGTATATGAAAAGTTTTTTTTACTATAATATGTAACTATACTTTACCATAATATGTTTGCTTCTAATAAAAATATTTTTAAAATAAAAAAATAAAAAAAACAATACAAGTCTGATGAAGGGTCTCAACCCGAAATGTCACCCATTCCTTCTCTCCAGAGATGCCGCTTGACCCGCAGATGTTACTCCAGCATTGTGGCGGCGCTGTGAAACGGAAGTGGCGGCGCTGTGAAACGGCTGCGGCTCGCCTGCAGTCTGTCTGTTTTTACTTTTTTGTGTTCTTTTTTTTGTCTTGTTCAGTTAAACTTTTGGTTATTAGGTTGTGTTATGTGTGTGTGGGGGGGGGGTGAAACAGGGCTTTCTGTCTCCCTTCGAGGGAATGCGACTTTCTTGTCGTATCCCCCTTCTCTTCCCCCGTCTGAGGTGAGGCCTAATGGCGGAGCTGGCGGCCTCCAACCTGCGACCGACCTCGAGGATCCGGAGGTAGAGCCAGCCAGTACTCACCAACGCGAGGCTGGCCGTCTTCGAGCTGTGGCGGCGTTCGGGCAGCGGCACGACTCGGTGCTCCGGTGAGGGTGGACGGCGCGGGGTTGAGACACTCCTGTGAGGGCGGCCCGGCACCCGGCTGGAAGGTGCTCCCGTGTGGGCGGCCCAGCTCCCGGCTGGAAGGTGCTCCCGTGTGGGCGGCCCGGTGCGGGGCTGAGACGCTCTCGTGTGGGCGGCCCGGTGCGGGGTGGAGACGGTGCTCCGGTGGCTGAGGCGGCGTTCTGGCGGCGGTGACCAGAATCCGGGGCTCGGCTGCGGGCCAGTGGATGACATCGTCGGGAGCTCGCGGGTCACAGGTTGAAGCCTGTTTTCCAGAGCTCCCGTGGCAACAACTGCGTCCGCTGGACTGGAGGGCGGCAGCTTCGACCACCCCCGGGCCGCGGAGCTTGAACCGCGGGACTGACTTACCATCGCCCGGTGGGGTATCGCCTCAGCGCAGAGGGAGAAGAGGAGGGAAGAGACAGCAACCCTAAGACTTTTGCCTTCATCACAGTGAGGAGGTGCTTGGTGAACTCACTGTGGTGGATGTTAGTTTGTGTTTATTGTGTGTTTATTATTACATGTATGGCTGCAGGCAACGACATTTCGTTCAGAATGACAAATAAAGGATTCAATTCAATTCGATTCAATTCATTTTGTGTCTGTCTTTGGTGTAAACCAGTTCCTTCCTACACAATAAATTAACAGTAGTCCTCCAGATAGATCCAGCAGCCAAGTAGTCCACCAGAAGAATTTCAGAGTACTCAACTAGTGGTTACAGGACTGTGGAAAAAAAAACATGACCTAATCACTTTGAGGAGCTATGGCCAAAAACAGGTTAGAATTCCAGCTATAAAGAAGGCAACATGATTCCAGTCTCCATTTAATGCCCCTTCAACTTTTTGTCCACCAAGATGATTAAAATTGGCCCTTAACGTTTTGAATGTGATTTGCTTGAAAAGAATAATCAAGTAGAATTTGATATAGTGACTTAAAATGTTACCCACAGAAATGTGATCATGTTGACTGATCCTTGGGAATAAACTGTTATCTTTAAAAGCCCATTTACCAACTGCATGAGCAATTCAAGCTCCTTTTTATGAATATCTGTTAAGTGGAAGCCCCTTTTTCACCTGTCAAACTTCACTGGAGTTTTTCACGTCCATAATCTAAATACACAGATGCCATTTAAATACATAGTTACAATATCCAGATGGCCAGCAGACTTCCTTTAAGATTATTTTTATACTTCAGGGGATTTTTGCCTCAAAAATGGTAAGGAAATTTCACTGAAGTAAACATTTCTTAGATTAACAAACAGACCATTGTCCAATTCAGGAATAGACTCGTTTTTCCAATATATAATCCACTTCCTCGTAATGATGCAATGCCCAGAATGTGTAATTTTCAAATTGTAGATGATTGACAGAAAGCCTAGTCTGCAATTTGCAAAAGCAGACAGGAACAGCTGGGCTGTAGTTTGCCATTTGGTTTAACCCTTGTGATGCCAAGGAGAATAGGATACAACAGCGTTACCTGAAAGCTAACCCAAATAACAAAGAAAGTCGGATGTTCAAACCTCTGAATTGCTCTTTATCCTGTTTACTTTAGTGCAGTTCAGTTTATTAGTCACGTATACCAAGTACAGTGAAAATACTTTTTGTTGCGTGCTAACCAGTCAGCGGAACGGCTACACAGGATTATAATCAAGCCATCCAGTGTACAGATGCATGAATAACATTTAGTGCAAGATAAATTCTAGTGAGGTCCGATTGAAGATAGTCCCAGGGTCTCCAATGAGATAGATAGTAGCTCAAAACTGCTCTGTAGTTGTGATAAGGATGGTTCAGTTGCCTGATAGCAGCTGGGAAGAAACCGTCCTTGAATTTGGAGATGTGCAGTTTCACATGAGTGACGGGATAATGCTGACGGGGTCACTATTCAGGGTCTCCCGACTGAGCTGCACCTTGAGTGTTCCTGCATCTACATGACCATTCGAGACTGTTTTTCCCATATGCTTCTCGAAGACCATTAGGAAAATTGTACTCTGGTTTCAACTCCCTCCACCTAAATGCTCCATTGGTGGTTGCCAGGGCTGAAGTGAAACATTTGCGGCTGGAGGTGACTAGAGGGCTGCTTATAGAAGATGGAATTACGGGAAGGGATTAGAATATCTCGAGCCATTTAGACACAAGTGAGGCAACTACGATGTAGACATACAAGTATTTCAAATAGGAGGTACACAAAAATGCTGGAGAAACTCAGCAAGGCTAAATCTGTGCACTACTCTGAACTAAACTTTGGAACGTAGGAGAAAGAGAAATAGGTTGAAAGCAAGTTCAGACTAATGCTGTGTGTGACATTCTGCAGACGTAAACTGGCCGTGGGTGCATAAAACTTTGAATCACTTATATCTGTCTTGTGATCTTGCAATTTCTTTGCTGACACAATCCTTATCTGTGAAGAATGGCAGCTCTTAGCAGTGTCTAAGGCTTAAGACGTGTTAACTGATTTACTGGAATCTAACGTAGGAGCCTCCAGATAAAGTGATCTGGTATCAGCACAGGACAGAGCTAATCCCCATCCAGCAAAATTAGCATCAAAGAAGGGTTTAAAGCCAGTGTCTGTCTGGCTGTTATCATTTTAAAGAGGCTTTCCGGACAACCTTCCTGCATCAGATTCAGTTTTTCATGATGTAAATAGGGATGTGCCAGGCAGTAATTCCTCTGCTACAATTTTTGGGACAGAGTTTGGGATGTGCTCTGTGTGTGTGTGTGTGTGTGTGTGTGTGTGTGCTCACACGTCCTGATGTTGAGCAATCCCATCGATTTCCTTAAGGGAATCGTGGTTCACTGCTGTAAGAAAGGTTCCAGGAAGGTTTCTTCAATGATTCAATGATACTTTATTGTCACATCTAGGACATTCTTTGTTTTTCCATACAATCCAGTAAATTGCTGATGTAAAAGTTGCAAAATGTAATGCTGAGGCTCTATAAGGCGCTGGTCAGCCCGCATTTGGAGTACTGTGCGCACCATATCTGAGGAAGGATGTGCTAGCTCTGGATAGGGTCCAGAGGAGGTTTACAAGAATGATTCCAGGAATGAGTGGGTTAGCATATGATGAGTGTTTGACAGCACTGGGCCTCTACTCACTGCAGTATAGAAGGTGGAGGGGAACCTCATTGAAACTTACGGAATAATGAAAGGCATAGATAGAGTGGGTGTGGAAAGAATGTTTCCACTGGTGGGAGAGTCTAGGACCAGAGGTCATAGCCTCAGAATTAAAGGATGCTCTTTTGAAAAGGAGGTGAGGAGGAACTTCTTTGTAGAGGGTAGTTAATCTGTGGAACTCATTGCCACAGAGGGCTGTGGAGACCAAATCAGTGGATATTTTTAAGGCAGAGATAGACAGATTCTTGATTAGAACGGATGTCAAGGGATATGGGGAGAAGGCGGGGAAATGGGGTTAGGTGGCTGAGAACAGCCATGATTGAATGGCAGTGTAGACTCGATGGGCCGAATGGCCTAATTCTACTCCTATAACTTGTGAACTTGTAAAATCATACAGCAGTATTCGCCTCGGCAGTGCACAAAGAGTTGCCAAAAGTTCTTAGTCCCGCCTTACCTCGCAGCAGCAGCAAACCAGGCCTGCCCTCGCACATGACCACTAGGGGCCCCGTTGGGTCCCATTTGGTTCTCGGCTGTCCCCCCTCCGCGGGGTCCCTCATTGTTTCGGCGACTGGTCCACCGCGTTGCTTTGAATATATGCGTAGAATGTTTTGTGTAGAAGAGATTGTTGCCACACCAGGTTCACCCCAATCTAACCAAATTAACCCACCACCGGATGTAGGCTGATCCATCGCATGCCCGACAAAAACTACCAGCAACAATGGGGTGCCAAAGACAGTATCCAGAATTAATCGGGCCGTGGCAACCCATACGCAAGAAACTATGGATGCTGGAATCTTGAGCAAAACACAAAGAACTGGAGGGACTCAGCATGTCAGACAGTATCAGGGTGAGGGAAGGGATAATCAATATTTCAGAATAGGACAATTTTTCACTCCACTGATTGGAGTGGGGGGGGGGGGGGGGGGGGGGAGGAGGAAAATCTCAGCTCGCACCTCTCTTTCCCAGATTTCTCCTGCCCAGTTTAGTCAGTCTGAAAAAGGGTCCCAAACTAATCAAAACAGACCTCAATAGGAGGTACACAAAAAAGCTGGAGAAACTCAGCGGGTGCAGCAGCATCTATGGAGCGAAGGAAATAGGCAACGTTTCGGGCCGAAACCCTTCTTCAGACTGATCGGGGGTGGGGGGGGCGGGGACAAGAAAGGGAAAAAGGAGGAGGAGCCCGAAGGCTGGGGGATTGGAGGAGACAGCAGAGGGACTGAGGAAGGGGAGGAGATAGCAAGGACTAACAAAATTGGGAGAATTCGATGTTCATGCCCCCAGGATGCAGACTCCCCAAGCGGAATATGAGGTGCTGTTCCTCCAATTTCCGGTGCTCAATAGGCCTCAATAGACTTCAATAGGATGTGACTGCCTGCAACCAGCACAGTAGATAACTCAAGATAAACACAAAAAGCTGGAGTAACTCAACAGGTTAGACAGCATCTCTGGCGAAAAGGAATAGATTACGTTTTTTCTGTCTGACCCGCTGGGTTGGTCCAGCTTTTTGTGTCTATCTTCGATTTAAACCAGCAGTTCCTTCCTACACAGTGATACCCAGTTATTTGGATCTAAAATCAATCCCTAACATCATACCCGGGACAAACTCTTTCTATGATTTACAATATCTGTTTATCCTAAGGAGGGTTAAGGGCATATTGGAAGAACTGTACTTCAATTTTAATGAAACTTGAATCTAGTTGGGTAGTTAAGTGGTTTTCACTGAAATGTTTATAATCTCTAAGGCTTGTTGTTCTCACTGAAATTTCCTGCTCGCATTTTGGACAGCGAAGCACAAAACAAATTTCTGGGCTGTAAGCCATTTGAATCAAAGGGCACAGTTTGGCACGACTACAGAGGAGAAGTGAAGCAATGTCAGAGGAACAGAGCAACTCGTTTTTAAACAACCAGACACATTTGCCGAAAATTTGTATTAGGGAAAATCCATTTACACCTGGTTTTTAAAAAAAGTGTTAATAGCACACAGCAAGCGGTTGTGGGCATCGTTTGCAATATTTGCACATAGTTTGTGGTGAAGTCCCACCCATTAGGAACGTATTTATTATATGTTAGGATGTGGACATTGCTGGCAAGACCATTATTCATTATCCACCCTGATTGCCCTTGAACAGAGGCTGGCCAGGCCAGGCCAGGCCAGAGGAAATAATGTTTAGGAAGGAACTGCAGATGCAGGTTTAAACTGAAGATAGACACAGAAAGCTGGAGAAACTCAGCAGGTCAAGGAGCATCTCTGGAGGAAAGGAATTAATGACGTTCAGACTGAAGAAGGGCCTTGACCCAAAATGTCACCAATTCCTTCTCTCCACAGATGCTGCCTTACCCACTGAGGTACTACAACTTTTTGTGCCTATCTCCATGCCAGAGCACAGTTCTGCAAGAATCACATTGGACCAGGCATATCCTGGGCATGATTCACCCGAACAGTGATGGCATTTCCCCCTTCTATTGTGTGCAATATATATCTATATCTATATACCTATAAAATTTTCATCTTGTATGTGTGTTGTATGTGTGTCTGTATGTGTGTTGTAAATGTGTCTGTATTCTTTGTATAGGTATGTTACAAAACTTACCTTCAGCGGCGCTGCAATTCTGCCACTGGCCGTGTGCGCGATTTTAGCGCGTTTGAGGGGGGGGCGGGGTTAAAACGGGGTTTTTTCCCGACCTGGTCCTGAATTATATTTGTTGGAGTGCAAGATGTTGCTAAAGAATCGTTCCTACGGCCGTTCTGTGTGTTTTTTTAAATAATTCACCCGACAAGTTAATTGCTGGAATGATTTTAAAATCAGCTTCTGAAGCCGTCAATGCCAACAACTGGGAAGGATTTTATGGAGGACCAGGTAAAAGAAAGTAGTTTATTTTTATGTATAAAAGTGTTTCTTAAGATGTATTTAATTCACATTTTAATTTGCGAAACGGTGATTCTTCCCCCCGAATAATCGGCAGTGTATTTGCTGCCGATATGGGGGGCTAAATTCACGCATCCTGAATGGTCCAAATGGTCCCGTTCCAGAAAATCCCACTCGCAAGCTGATTTAAATGACCATTAATTTACAGGTATTAAACATTAAATTCCTTCCATTTGGCCTATAAACCCATGACAATGAGATTTTAAAATTATGTTATATTCTGAATTCTTGTGTAAATGTTATTTGGACACAGGCTATTTAAAAATGTTAATCTATTCTTAAGAAATGGATAGATGTTTAGATCTAGTAATTGAATTTTGTAATTAGCTACAATTAGGTAACTAACTAATTATATGTTTAATTTCAAGTCATCTAAGTAAGATTGTTTCATATTTGTTTCAGAATGCTTCAATCTAAAATAACAGAAAATTTCTTTCAGTTCTCTTAAATTTTAAGAAAGTTATCGACTTTTAAATGTTCTCGATCACAGCTTTTGTGTTGTCAATGAAAAAGCAATAGGGAACAAGATGCCAATTTCCGAGTATGAAAGTGGCCATAACTTTTTTAATACTGAAGATATGAAAGTGAATTAGGTGTCAAATTAAACTTCTTTTTATGCTTTATCTGATGGGATAAATTACAGACTTTTGTAACATTGCTACATGGTGGTGGTAGGCCGCGAGGAACTGGACTCCTCAACATCGGGAGCATGTGTCCTGCCTCTAGCGTGTCCAAACCCTTAACTATCTTATATGTTTCAATGAGATACCCTCTCATCCTTCTAAACTCAAGAGTATACAAGTCCAGCTGCTCCATTCTCTCAGCATATGACAGTCCCGTCATCCCGGGAATTAACCTGGTGAACCTACGCTGCTCTCCCTCAATGGCAAGAATGTCCTTCCTCAAACTAGGGACCAAAACTGCACACAATACTCCAGGTGTGGTCTCACTAGGGCTCTGTACAACTGCAGAAGGACCTCTTTGCTCCTATACTCGACTCCTCTTGTTATAAAGGCCAACATGCCATTTGCTTTCTTTAGGTATGTTACAATACTTACCTTCAGCGAAGCTGCAATTCTGCCACTGGCCGTGTGCGCGATTTTGGTGCGTTTGAGGGGGGGGGGGGGCGGGGTTAAAACGCGGTTTTCTCCGACTTGGTCCTGGATTATATTTTGTTGGAGTACAAGTTTTTACTGAAGAATCGTTCCAACGGCCGTTCTGTGTGTTTTTTTTAAAAAATTGCCCGACAAGTTAATCGCTGGAGTGATTTTAAAATCAGCTTCTGAAGCCGTCAACACCGACAATGGGGCCGGATTTTACGTAGGGAACAGGTAAACGAAAGTAGTTAATTTTTATGAATAAAAGTGTTTCTTGAGATGCATTTAATTCACATTTTAAGTTGCGAAACGGTGATTTTTTTCGCCGAACGAACCGGCAGTGTTTTTGCTGCCGATATGGGGGGCTAAATTCACCGCAACAGCAACATTCCAATTGATCGCGTTCCAGAAAAACCAACTCGCAAGCTGATTTAAATGGCCATTAATTTACAGGTATTAAACATTAAATTCCTTCCATTTGGCCTATAAACCCATGACAATGAGATTTAAAAATTATGTTATATTCTGAATTCTTGTGTAAATGTTATTTGGACACTTAGGCTATTTAAAAATGTTAATCTATTCTTAAGAAATGGATAGATGTTTAGATCTAGTAATTGAATTTTGTAATTAGCTACAATTAGGTAACTAACTAATTATATGTTTAATTTCAAGTCATCTAAGTAAGATTGTTTCATATTTGTTTCAGAATGCTTCAATCTATAATAACTGAAAATTTATTTCAGTTCTCTTAATTTTTAACAAAGTTATGGGCGTTTGACTGTTCTCGATCACAGCTTTTGTGTTGTCAATGAAAAATCAATAGGGAACAAGATGCTAATTTCCGAGTATGAAAATGGCCATAAGTTTTTTAATACTGAAGATATGAAAGTGAATTAGGTGTCAAATTAAACTTATTTTTATGCTTTATCTGATGGGATAAATTACAGACTTGATTTTTTAAATCTCAAAATATTGTAACATTGCTACTTTGTATCTTCCTCAAAACACTACGCACTAGCGCTTAAATTGTTACATATTCTGACTCACATTTTTCCCCTCCATGACGTAATCAGGTTCACTTAAGATTTCATCCCACATTTCGCAACTTATTGATGATTCAAATTTTTTAAAAAGGCAAAAAACGGTTCTCACACATTATTTTTCCAGGAGCTTCCAGTGATGATGTCACAATGCCACCCAAAGTGCACCAATCACAATGGGTTCTCAAGCTGCCGAGTGCAACAATGACATCGCAATGGGACGTTGCCAAGGGCAGCAGAAGGAGAGGTTGCCAAAGGCAGGCCCTATCAGAGGTGGGGCATACTGATTCGTAAATCCATGGTGACTCGACCGATCCTGTTGCGGCTATCCAAATGCACTGCTATTACATCTTTGATAATCGATTCCAGCATCATCCCCACCACGGATGTCAGGCTAACATGTCAGGCTATAATTCCCTGCTTTCTCTCTCCTCCTTTCTTGAAAAGTGGGATAACATTAGCTACCCTCCAATCCACAGGAACTGATCCAGAGTCTATAGAACATTGGAAAATTATCACCAATACGTCCACGATTTCTAGAGCCACCTCCTTGAGTACCCTGGGATGCAGACCTGGGGATTTATCAGCCTTCAGACCCATCAGTCTACCCTACATCATTTTGTTACTAATGAAAATTTCCTTCAGTTCCTCCGTCACCCTAGCAGTCAAGATGGGAGGAAATACATCGAAGTCCCTCACCCTGAGCACAGGATCCCCCCCAGGGTTGCGTCCTCAGCCCCCTACTGTACTCCCTGTACACACATGACTGTGAGGCTTGGTTCAGCTCCAACTCGATAATCAAGTTTGCTGATGACACTGTGGTGGTGGGCCTGATCTCAGACAACGATGAGAAGGCCTACCGAGAGGAGGTGGCTGATCTGGCACTCTGGTGCCAGGACAACAGCCTCCTCTTGAATATCCAAAAAACTGAGGAGCTGATTGTGGACTTTAGGAGGGCACATCATCCGAGGACGTGCACACCATTGAAGATAAATGGGGATACTGTGGATAGGGTGAGCTGTTTTAATTACCTGGGAGTCCACATCTCTGAGGATATGACATGGACATCACACGCCGCAGCACTCGTGAGTAAGGCAAGGCAGCGCCTTTACCACCTCAGGCATTTGAGGAAATTCAGAGTGTCTCCGAGGATCCTCCAGTGCTTCTACTCAGCGGCTGTGGAAAGCATCTTGTCCGTAAATATCACGATTTGGTTTGGGAATTGCTCTGCCCAGGACAAGAAGGCTCTGCAGAGAGTAGTGCATTCGGTCGAACGCACTATGGGAACTACACTCGCCCCCCTGCAGGAACTATACATCAGAAGGTGCAACTCCAGAGCCAACAAGATCATGGGAGACCCCTTCCACCCCAGCAACGGACTGTTCCAGCTGCTACGGTCAGGCAAACGCCTCCGTTGCCATGCTGTGAGAACGGAGAGATTGAGAAGGAGTTTCTTCCCAGAGGCCATTAGGACTGTAAACTCCTATCTCACCAGGGACTAACTTTACTGAACCACTCTGCTGTTGTGTGGTGTCTTTTTAAAATTGCCGTTTTTTTCCCTTTTTCTTCCCTCCCTCAATTATGTAATATGTGAATATGTGATTCTGTTCCATTTTGTTTGTAGTTTGTTTGTTTATTTTTTGCACAATCCGCGAGCATTGCCACTTTTCATTTCACTGCACATCTCGTATGTGTATGTGACGAATAAACTTGACTTGACTTGACTTGACTTGGGTTCAGATTGCCCAGTCACCTAAGGCTTGTGTGGGAAAATGAACCCCACGTTCTCATCTCCCCCTTCTCTCTCCCCTCTTCTCTCTCTCCCCCTCTCTCTCTCCCTTCTCTCTCTCCCTTCTCTCCCCTCTTCTCTTTCCCTCTTCTCTCTCTCCTCCTCTCTCTCCACTCTCCTATCTCTTCTTCTCCTCTCTCTCCCCCATCTCTCCCCCCTCTCCCATCTCTCTCTCCCCTTCTCTCCCCCTTCTCTCTCACCGCCGTCTCCACCCACGGGAGCGTCCCACAGTCACTGACCGTGGTCGGAGGGGAATTCACCCTGGTGTGGAGGTTGGTGTCTGATGGTGGTGCATCGTGGTCAGTGACTGTGGGACCCTCCCGCGGTTGGAGACGGAGGAGAGAGAGAGAAGGGGAGAGAGAGGGAAGGGAGGGAGAGAGAGGGGGGGGGGAGAGGAGGGGAAGAGAGAGGAGGAGAGAGAGAAGAGGGGAGAGAAAGGAGGAGAGAGAAAAGGGGGAGAGAGAAGGGAGTGAGAGGGGGGGAGAGAGGAGGAGAGAGAGAAGAGGGGAGATAGAAGGGAGAGAGAGAAGGGAGAGAGAGATAGAGGGGGTATGGAGAGAAGGCAGGTACAGGACACTGAGTTGGATGATCAGCCATGATCATATTGAATGGTGGTGCAGGCTCGAAGGGCCGAATGGCCTACTCCTGCACCTATTTTCTATGTTTCTATGTGATGGACGTGGGGGTCTGGACCAATCGCTGACAAGTCCCGCCCCCCGGCAACATCAAGTCCACTTATTGGACTTTTCTGTTGAGCGGCAGTCGGTCCTTCAGCCTGTAGGCGACGCCGCCTTTCGGGTAGGTGGCGTTTCGACAGAGCGGCCATTCGGTAAGTTTGCTTTTAGGCGACGCAGCTTTTCGGTTCCTTTGGTTATAGGCGTCCCGCCCTTTCGGTTAGTTTGCATTTAGGCGTCCCATCCTTTCGGTTAGTAGGCGTTTCGTCTTCAGACTCTTTCCGTTTATTGTCGTTTCGGCCTCGTTTCCATTCCTTTCTTTGGCTTCGACTTCTTTGCTTCGGCTTCTCATCCGTCGACGCCACATCCGCACACAGGTGGAACCATTGGTGAAAGTGACCATAACTCAGTAGTTTTCATGATAGTTTTGGAAAGGGTTAAGTTTGATCTTCAAGTTAAGAACCTAATCTCGGGAAAGATTTATTTCAATAGCATGAGAGAAGAATTGGTGAATGTAGCTAGGTAGTAAGTAAAACGTGCAGGTAAAATGTCACCTGGCCAGTGGGAATCCTTTAAAAAACAGAGTAGTAGTGTGTTAGTTATGTTCAGATGCTATTCTGACTTAGAAGTGTTCAGTCATAATCCCTCCGCTGGAAGCTTGTCTCCTCAGATGCACCGCCATCCAGTAAGGGTGAAAGGTAAAGATGGCAAGATCAATGAACTCTGGATGGCAAAGGATATTGAACAGATCAGAATAAAAAAGGAAGCATGTAACAAAGATAGCCAAATTGAATTGTTTGAGCCTCTTGAGGAATATAGTGGGTGTAGGATAGCATTTCCGAAACAAATTAGGATACCAAATAGGGGGCCATGAAATATCCTTGGCGAGTAAGATTGAGGGAAATCCCGGGATATTCTATAATTATATTAGGAACAAAATCGTGGCCAGGGAAGGAGTGAATCCCTTTCAGGGCCATAGGGATCATTTATGTTTGGACCCAGTCAATGTGGGTGAGGTTGTAAATGATTATTTTTCAACTGTGCTCACCAAGGAGAAGGGTGTGGAAGACAAAGAATTCAAGGAGGGATACATGGATAATCTGAAATGATTACCAGTACATAAAAAGTATTTATTGGGTGTCTTGTTGGTCTTTATTGGTATGATTGTATGGCAATCTGAATTTCACTGTACCTTAATTGGTACATGTGACAATAAACTCAACTTGAAACCTTGAAACCTTGATTAAGCTGGAGTGAGGACACAGGATATTTTACCAGGATGTTGCCTGGATTCAAGGACTTTAGTTATGGACTGAGATTGACCGGCTGGACTTGTTTTTCCTGCAGCGAAGGATAACCTGATAGAGATGTTGAGAATGATAAGAGGCATTGATAGAGTAGTTACAATCTTTTCTCAGTGGTTTGGGCATGAAACATTGTAAGAGGTCAAAGGTTTAACATCAGAGGAAAGAATTTCTAAAGGGAGTCTGATGAGAAAGATTTTTATACCGAGAGTGATTAGTACAGAAGAGTTGTTGCCTTACAGCGCCAGAGACCGGGGTGCGATATTGACGACGGGTGATGTCTGTACGTAGTTTGTACGTTCTCACCGTGACCGCGAGGGTTTTCTTTGGGTGCTCCAGTTTCCTCCCACACTTCAAAGACGTACAGGTTTGTAGGTTAAATGGCTTTGGTAAGAATTGTAAATTGTCCCTAAGTACAATACAATACAATACAATACGGGATTATTCGTCACATTGCACATAAAGTGCAAGTGAAATGAATTTGTCAGCAGCGGTACAATGATAAAGAATACTCAATACACAATAAAAATTTAACACAAACATCCACCACAGCATTCATCACTGTGATGGAAGGCACAAAAATTGGCCAGTCCTCCTCCATTTCCCCCCGTGGTCGGGACCAGAGTCCATAGCCAGTCCATAGTCGGCACTTCCCCACCGGAGACCGCAGCTTCAGGATGGTGTAGGCCGCAGGCCGGCGGTCGAAGATTTAAAGTCCCCGCCGCAGCCAGAAGCACCGCAGACTGCAGGGAGGGCGGTCGAAGCTCCCCTCCAGGGGTGATGGTAAGTCCTCGCCGGGCCCGCGGTAGAAGTTGGCCGCGGGCCGGCCGATGGAGCTTCTTCTTCCCCCGGGTCCCCCACGAGGGATCCCGGGCTGTAGACGCCGCGCCAGCTGGAGCTCTGCAGACCGCGACTTCAGGCTGCCGGCTGCCATGGGCCAGCGAAACGGAGCACTCCTCTCCGGCGAGCCCCAGCGACCTGGAAAAAGTCGCCTCTCCATGGAGGAGGCGACCGAAGCAGTTTCCCCCTTACCCCCCCACACAAAACACACAAAGAAACACAAAAAACATACTTTAAAACATACTAAAAAAACAAAAAAAGTTGAAAAAAACGGACACGCTGCTGACAGGGCGCCGGCTTGCAGCGCCCCCACCGACTAAGTGTGTAGGATAGTTCTAGTGAACAGGGATCGCTGGCCGTGTCAACTCGGTGGGCCGTAGCTACTGTTTCCACACAGTATCTCCAAACTAAATTAAAACTACATATCTGGAACCAGCTGCCAGAGGATGTAGTTGAGGCCAGTTCATTGGCTATATTTAAGAGGGAGTTAGATGTGGCCCTTGTGGCTAAAGGGATCAGGGGGTATGGAGATAAGGCAGGTACAGGATACTGAGTTGGATGATCAGCCATGATCATATTGAATGGCGGTGCAGGCTCGAAGGGCCGAATGCCCTACTCCTGCACCTATTTTCTATGTTTCTATGTTTCTATGTTTCTATACACCCACCATTCTCTGTGTGAAAAACCTGCCCATCTTTTCCCCCTCACCTTAAAACTATGCCCTCTAGCTATAGAATCCTCTACCTTAGGAAAATGATTGTGACTATCGACCCTATATATGCCTCCCATAATTTTATTAACTTCCATAATGTCTCCCAAGAAAATATTGTAATAGGCGACAAAGGAATTGCTCAATTGGCCCCTGCTCATCTTGAGAAGAAATCCTGCCATGATCATATTGAATGGCGGTGCAGGCTCGAAGGGCCGAATGGCCTACTCCTGCACCTATTTTCTACGTTTCTATGTTTCTATGTATTAGAATAAGATAAATCATTACTACATAAAAAGAGGCAATTGAATAGACAAGGCATGGAAGGATACAAACCTAATTCAGGCAAATAGACAGTGGAAATGGGCAAAAATGTTGGAATGGATGTGTTAGGCCAAGGGCCTGTTTCTCTGCTGTATAATTCTATGGCAAGATGACACTATGATTCTGACACCTGACATTCCAACTTGGCACACTCCAGCCTTCTGGACGTAGTGTTGCTAACCATTTCAGGTGATCAACATTTCCAGTATGTGCATTTCACAGCTACAGTGTTCACATTCTTTTTACTTCTGGTTATTTTCAGATATTCACTCATCTTCCCCCATTTATAGCTTTTCCAGTCAGATTTTTATTTTTGTTACTCCTTTCTTTCACACTAGACCACACAGCCCTGTTTGCTATCCAATGTCTCCTGCCTTGGCTTCTGCCACAGAGGTCTCATTGTGTTCTCTCCTCCTCTCCACCATTCCCTGTCTTTGTAAACTTTTTCCCAGTGCTTTTGAGAAGTCATTGATCAGAAGCATTTAGTTTGCTACTCTCTCCATCAATGCCATCTGATCCTCTAATTTTATTCCCAGCATTTTCTGCCTATTTTTAACTAAATAAATAAGAAATGCCTCAGCATCTCATCAGAACCAACGTATAACATATTTCTCACATAATGAAAGATATTCTAGGGAAAAAAAACTGTTGTAGCAAGAGAGACACTAAGCCACTATATGGTGAAAATTATACAATTTTGGTGGAAATAAATGATGTTTGGGAAATAATTTGAAAGGGATGAAGCACTGCCAGTATTTAAGGCTACAGTATGGAAATATTTAAAAGTGAGAGGTAACTAGATTCAATAATCAAAAGGTCAAGATTCAATAACCAAATGTACTAATTACAAAAACAGACACGAGCATTAATTTCTGCAAGTCAGTGATTTGTTATTTTTGGGATACTGGCCAAGAAATTTGAACATGCCTGAAGCCCTCTTTGTGCCCCAGTGTAGCTTGCCCCCTCATTATGAACTTTATTATGCACAATAATGTGTCTCGCACGGTGGAATATCAGTGTCATGATTCCAGGATAACTGGTTGGCTCTTATGTATTAAGATAAAGAGAAATGTCTGCACTTGTAGGGTTGTGAATCTCTAGCCTAGATGACTGTTAGACGCTCAGTTACTGAGATGGAGTCACTGAGTCATAGAGTCATGGTGCACGGAAATAGCCCTTTGGCCCAACTTGTCCATGCCGACCAAGATGCCCCATCTAAGCTAGCCCCATATTTGGCCCATCGTCCTCTAATTCTTTTCTATCCGTGTACCTGTCCAAATGTCTCTTAAATGCTGTATAGTACCTGCTTCAACTACTTCCTCTGGCAGCTCATTTCATTTGCCCACCAAAAAATGTTGTCCTTTAGGTTCCTATTAAATCTTTCCCCTCATCTAGGTAATTCACCTTATCTATTCCCCTCATGATTTTGATGCACCTCTACAAGATCACCTCTCAGCTGCCTTGCGAATAAAGTCTTAACCAGCCAACCCGTTCCCTATAGCACAGGCCCTCGAGCCTTGGCAACATACTTGTAAATCTTCTCTGCACTCTTTCTAGTTTACTGACATCTAAAAGTCTCATCTTGACCACTTCTTGTCTGCGCTGTATATTGATTTTAGATAAAACACTACACTATATCGCTATGAGTTTTGGCCATCTTACTCACAGTCCTCCTCCGCTGAGGCAGCCACAAGGATTCTTCCGATCGATTCAACAAAAAAAAAAGTTATGAGTGTTTAAAAGATCTTGAGATCAGCTGATTGGTCCTCTCGCCTGACAATCACCATGATGACGGTAACGCCCCTTCCGGGGGGTGGGGGTGGGGGGGAGGGGGCTGGACGATAAAACCCTGGATGCCTGGACGTGAGTCAGTTACTCTGGAAGATCGCGAGGGAGAGGTCACAACTGTGATTCTAAGCTATGAATCAACTGAACTGTGAGTCTGCAATGTACTTGCAATAAATGATTTGTTAGCCCTTAATGAAAATGAAATGAGTTGTTTGGCCTGTCCTGTGCTTGAAACTGCAATGGAAATGGAAATTAAATGAGAATGCAATGAGTTGTTTGGCCTGCCCCTTGCTTGAAACTGCAATGGAAATGGAAATGAAATGAAAATGCAATTACTTGTTTGGCCTGCCCCGTGCTTGAAAATGCAATGGAAATGGAAATGAAATGAAAATGCAATGAGTTGTTTGGCCTGCCCCGTGCTTAAAACTGCAATAGAAATGGAAATGAAATGAAAATGCATTGAGTTGTTTGGCCTGCCCCGTGCTTGAAACTGCAATGGAAATGGAAATGAAATGAAAATGCAATGAGTTGTTTGACCTGCCCTGTGCTTGAAATTGCAATTGAAATGGAAATGAAATGAAATGAAAATGAAATGAGTTGTTTGGCTTGCCCTGTGCTTGAAAATGAAATGGAAATGAAATGAAATGAGTTGTTTGGGCTGCCTTGTGCTTGAAATTGAAATGGAAATGAAATGAAATGAGTTCTTTGGGCTGCCCTGTGCTTGAAATTGAATTGGAAATGAAATGAAATTAGTTGTTTGGGCTGCCCCGTGCTTGAAACTGCAATGGAAGTGGAAATGAAATGAAAATGCAATGAGTTGTTTGACCTGCCCTGTGCTTGAAATTGCAATGGAAATGGAAATGAAATTAAATGAAAATGAAATGAGTTGTTTGGCTTGCCCTGTGCTTGAAATTGAAATAGAAATGAAATGAAATGAGTTGTTTAGGCTGCCTTGTGCTTGAAATTGAAATGGAAATGGAAATGGAAATGGAAATGGAAATAAAATCAGTTGTTTGGGCTGCCCTGTGCTTGAAATTGAAATGCAAATGAAATGAAATTAGTTGTTTGGCCTGCATGAAACCACTAATTTCGGCCCACAAGGCCCTATTAGCCCAGAAACCAGTCCTTTTGCCCAAAATGCCCGTATTAGCACAGGAGGAGCATTTTGGCCCAAATGGCCCGTGCCAGGCCAGGAAAAATCCAGAAAAAGTGCCTTTCACTGATATTTCATTCTGATATTATTATTTTTAAAGCCCCTTCAGCCCATCAGGCCTGTACTAGCCCTGGAGGAGTCCCTTCAGCCCATCAGTAAGTATTCTCCCTGCAAGTATTAAACCTCACCCCAGTATTTTTCTCCCTCCCTTCATTGGCTCCCTGTGAGATCCAGGCCAGGATAGACTTCCCTCCTTCATTGCTGTGAACTGCAATAAAAGATGAAAAATGTCTAAAATTGATTCTCCATCCTCTCCCCCTTCTCTCTCACAGAGTCTCTCACCTGTTTTGGGCAGAATTTCTGGCAGTTTCTGAGCTGCCAGCCCACCAGGCCTGAGTGACTGAGCTGCCAGCCCACCAGGCCTGAGTGACTGAGCTGCCAGCCTACCAGGCCTGAGTGACTGAGCTGCCACCCCAAGAATCAATTTGGCGCACAATGTCCATACTAGCCCTCGGGAAACTAGTCCTTTCGGCCCACAACACCCATACTAGTGCTCCCCCCCACTGGCCACCAATATTGAAATTGGTGGAGAGGTGGAATATTGCGCTGTGTGACCAGCCCTCCCCTGTGAACATGGGACCCAATGGGTCCCACTTAGTCCATCCTATAGCTGGGTAATCAAAACTGAACTCAGTACTCTAAATGTGACCTGACCAATGCTTTGTATAACTACAACATAATGTCCCTACTCAATACCCGACTGATAAAGGCCAATGTACCAATAGGATTCTTTATCACTCTACCTACCTGTAATGCCACTTTCAAAGAACTATGTACCTGTACTCCTATATCCCTCTGCTCTATAATGCACCCAAAGGCCTTTCATTCATTATGGAGATACTGTCCTGATTTCACATCCCAAAATAGGGCAGGACACAGGCACAGCAGGTAAAGCTGCTGCCTCACAGTGACAGAGACCAGAGTTCGATCATGACCTCGGATGCAGTCTTTATGGAGTTTGCATGTTCCCTGTGACCACGTGGATTTCCACTGGCTGTTCCAATGACAGGACGTGCAGGTTTGTAGGTTAAATGGCCTCCGTAAATTGTCTCTTGCGTGTATGTGATGTGAAATGTGGATAACATAGAACTGCTGTGAACGGGTGATCAATGTCCAGCACAAACTCAGTGGGCTGAAAGGCATGTATCCAAGCTGTCTCTGAAGTAAATTGCACCACTTTGCACTTATCTGCATTAAATTCCAATAGCCATTCCTGAGTCCTCACCCGCCTGATCAAGATTCTGCTGTACATTTTTGATAAACATCTTTACTGTCTACGATACTACCTATGGGGGTTTATAAAGGCTGGAAGCTAAAGGAATGAGGATAGAGAATTAGATGGCATTGAATGGAAGAGCAGGTTCAAAGGAACTCAGTGACCCACCTTCACTCTGGTAGTTCACGTTAAGGGCCTGTCCCACTTGGGCATCATTTGCGTGTCATTTACGTGACTGGCCGGTAGTGACTGACGCGCGACGGTTGCGCGCAAATCACATGTCATCACGCGTCAGCACAGACGTCAGGTGAGCGTGACAACATTAGAATACCCTGCTTCCCCTAATCTGCATCACGACCATCATGGAAGAACTACAGATTTTATTGCTACAGCAACAACTGAGACGTCTGTTTGCAGCAGCCCTCATACTTACAGATCAGCCAGGCAGGAGTACAACAAGAAACGCTAGCAAGAAACCCAGGAAGATGTCTGTGTGGACGAGGTTAGAGGTTACATGACGCATAAAAGGCGGGCCGACTACGTATGGGCGGCGTGCAGCGCGCGGCGTCGCATGTTTACGGACGTTGACGCACGGTGACGTCACCACGTAATACACGTGCAACGTCGGGACGTCAGCGTGTGACGCCAATGCATCAGCGTGCGTAGCAAATGCGTCAGCGTGTGTAAGCGATATGTCATGCAGGTGGCGCGCGAGGATTTCGGTACACTACAAAATCCTGGAGCGCCGCACGATACCTCGTGCCACTACATGCGATTCCACGCCTCACCATGCACTATGCACGCATCACCCACGCGCCCCCCACGCGTCACGACGCTTCGACCAATTTTCTACATGGCGCGTAAATGAGGCACAAATGCGCCCAAGTGTGACAGGCCCTTAACTGGACCAGCAGTCAAAGTTCTGGACCATTGTCCGAGAGCAGTGAGTTTGAATCCGACCTACCATGATAGCTAGGGATTTTAAATTCAGACAATTAAATTCAAGGAATGTGGAACTAAAAGCAAGTTTCAGTGACAAGTTAAATTGATTTTATTATCATATGCACAAGCATGGTGAGGGACAGTGAGAAATGGTCTCAACCCAAAGCGACGCATGTGCATTCCCTTTACAGATGCTGACTAACTCGCTGAGTTCCTCCAGCACTTTGTCTTTTGACGAAGAAAATCTGTTGCAGCAGCATCGTAGGCACTGAGACTCAAAGAACAAAATCATGCATAACATTTTGAAAAGAGAGAAGTTTGTGCTAAAAAAAAGACAACAACATGAAAATCAAGGCAAATAATCCAAGACAACAAAATTAATAACACAATGAACATCACAACAGTATTGGTTTCCCTTGTCCCATTCTTACCTAGTCCTGACTGGGAATGCCTATATGGACATTAGATCCACCATTGTTTTTTTCTCTGGGAACCTTCGTCAGCTCAAAGACAGTTAGGGATGGACAATAAATGCTGGCATTCTCATGACACTGTGTCCAGTGCCTGTGAATGAACAATTAAATAAAACAGTAGATAGACATAAAAAGCTGTAGAAACTCGGTGGGCCAGACAGCATCTCTGGAGAAAAGGAATAGGTGACATTTCGGGTCTAGACTCAAACAGTTGCTGTATTTTGACTGTTCATTGGACAAACTGACTGATGACAATGGTTGGCTCAGAGACAGCAGTGGGTTGGAAAGCCATAACGTGTAAACAGGTAAAGGAAGATCTCAACCCGAAATGTCACCCATTCCTTCTCTCCAGAGGTGCTGCCTGCTTTACTGCAGCTTTTTGTGTCTATAAATGTTTATATAGAAACATAGAAACATAGAAAATTAGTGCAGGAGTAGGCCATTCGGCCCTTCGAGCCTGCACCGCCATTCAATATGATCATGGCTGATCATCCAACTCAGGTTCCTGTACCTGCCTTCTCTCCATACCCCCTGATCCCTTTAGCCACAAGGGCCACATCTAACTCCCTCTTAAATATAGCCAATGAACTGGCCTCAATTACATTATGTGGCAGAGAATTCCAGAGATTCACCACTCTCTGTGTGAAAAATGTTTTTCTCATCTCGGTCCTAAAAGATTTCCCCCTTATCCTTAAACTGTGACCCCTTGTTCTGGACTTCCCCAACATCGGGAACAATCTTCCTGCATCTGAAGAAGGGTTTCGGCCCGAAACGTTGCCTATTTCCTTCGCTCCATAGATGCTGCTGTACCCGCTGAGTTTCTCCAGTTTTTTTGTGTACCTTCCTGCATCTAGCCTGTCCGACCCCTTAAGAATTTTGTGAGTTTCTATTAGATCCCCCCTCAATCTTCTAAATTCTAGCGAGTACAAGCCGAGTCTATCCAGTCTTTCTTCATATTAAAGTCCTGACATCCCAGCAATCAGTCTGGTGAACCTTCTCTGTACTCCCTCTATATCGTCTGTTTGCTAATAAATGTAAGTTACTTTCCCAAGCTCAGTCAGCTTGGTGTTTTCCTCAGCTTCTTATGCAAATAATTGAGAATGATTTGAGATCTACATGGTCAAAAAGTCTTGTAAAATTTTCCACATTACACTCGAGCCAGAAATAAATAAAAAACCAAATGTATCATGTGCGAGATTAAAGATTAGGAGAATTTTTTCCCACAGAGCAGAAGATATTTGGAACAGATTTCCAATAGTTAATTGTGATTGTCAGTTATAAGGAAAACATTATTCTTGCATTTGAAATTCTTGCTGTGATGTGACCATGGCAATAATATCTTTTACACAAGCAGAGCAAGTCAGGCTATTTAGTGCTCTCCTAATGACCTTGTGGAAAAAATAATATCATGACAATAATGTAAAACTATATGGAACTGAAGGTACTAGGCTAGCCTCAGGGTGGGTGCTGAAGTTATGACCTTGGCCAGGGTGCTTGGTAGAGCTTGTCATGTGTGTGTTTGGAGAGGATTAACCATTACTGAGATCAGTTTGAGTTTGAGTTTAGTTTAGTTTATTATCACGTGTACCGAGGTACAGTGAAAAGCTTTTGTACTGTGCTAATCAGTCAATGGAAAGACAATACATTATTACAAGCCATCCACAGTGTACAGATACTTGATAAAGGGATTAATGTTTGGCGCAAGATAAAGCCAGTAAAGACCGGTCAAAGATAATTCAAGGGTCTCCAATGTGGTCGATAGTAGTTCAGGTCTGCTGTCCAGTTGTTGGTAGGATGGTTCAGTTGCCTGGTAACAGCTGGGAAGAAACAGTCCCTGAATCTGGTGGTGTACATTTTCACACTTCTATATCTTTTGCCCGATGGGAGAGGGAGGAAGAGGGTGTGGCCAGTGTGCAACTCGTCCTTGATTATGCTGGTAGCCTTGCCGAGGCAGTGTGATGTGTAAATGGAATCAATGGAAGGGTGATGTCCTACATGGCAGCAGTAACTCTCTATGGAATACTGCAGAGAGCCTGGACGATTCAGTGCATTGCTGTAACAGTGCACGGGAGAGTGCAACACTCAATCTCAAAGTTTCTTTTTTTTAATTTTAATTTTTTAATATTATTATTGGAAGCAATGTACAATAATATAAAGCATGAACAACATAATACATTTCATGTACAACTTGTTTTAAATGTAGTAGTAAAAAAGTAACAAAAGCAAGAAAAAGAGAGAAAGAGAATATTAAATAAAGTAGCGATATTGATAGTTCATGAAAAAATAGATAGAAAGAGCCCATAAAGATGTAAAGCCCGAGAGGAAAAAACAAAAGGGAGAGATGAAACAAAAAAAAGATAGGAACATTTTTTTTTAATTAAAAGGGATATACCTGATTCGTATCTTTACACACCCCTCACCCGGTTCTGAAACAGTTAATTTCTAAGGCTGTGTTGCACCATATGCTTGTAATAAGTCGATAAAGGGAGACCAGATCTTTAAGAATTGGTCTGATTTGCCTGATAGGACGAATCTCATATCTTCGAGATGTAACATTTCAGGCATGTTTGAAATCCACATTTTAAGCGTTGGTGTGGGTGCATTTTTCCAGAATTTAAGTATAAGTTTTTTTGCCGTTATTAAGCCATAATTAAGGAGACACTTTTGAAATGAAGTCAGCTTACAGCCATCTTCCATTGATCCGAAAATAATCAGTTCTGTATTGGGGCTCAAAGTTTCTGAAAGTGATTTCTAGATAGTAAGGAATTCAAGGCCCAAAAGGTTTGTGCATGTAAATGGAGTTGATTATAAGATCAACCATAATCTTATTGAAAAGTGGAACAGGCATCAGGTGCTGAATGGCTTATGGGCCTGTCCCACTTAGGTGATTTTTCAGGCGACTGTCGCCTGAAAAGCTGGCGCTTGGAACGACGACTGTCAGAGTGGAATACACACACACAAACACATCGCTTCCGTCACCAGCCCGTTCTGCAGGCAGGGGACAGGGCAAGCGGGTTGAGCGCTGTCTGAGTAAAATTCACACTGTGCAAAGCCAATGTGATAAAGAAACAAACCGCGATGAACAGGAAGGTTGGCGCTGTAATTAAGATGGTAAGTAGTGGAATATTGCATTGCGGGAGTGCCCGGTTCTCCGGGCCGGCGGGGGGGGGGGGGGGGGGAGGGTGGCTGCGGTGTCTGCGGTGCGGAGTCGGAGCCTCACTGCGTGGGAGGGAGAGAGAGGGGGAGGGAGGGAGAGAGAGGGGGAGATGTGGGAGGGGTGGAGAGACAGGGGGGGAGAGAGGGAAGGGGAGAGAGGAGAGGGGGAGACAGAGAGGGGAAGGGGAGGGGGAGGGAGAGAGAAATGGGGAGGGAGAGAGAGGTGGAGGGAGAGGGAGAGGGAGGGGGAAGGAGGAGGGGGGAGAGGGAAAGGGGGAATATCTTTAGTGAGATTGCAAAATTAAGGTTGGTTTTAGAGCAATTATATTTTCTCCTCCATATGAATAATATCAAACAATTGGAACTGCTTTCTTTTCCTTGATAACAAAATACTGAAAAATATGAATTCCATAGTTTGCGACTTTCATTTTGCATCATATTTTTAATGTGCACACACTAACACAGTCGAACAGTAACAGGTAATCAAATCAACACACAAAACATTTTCTAAAAAAAGGTTTTATTTACTGCAAAAACTTACAGTATTTTATTTGTAGTGTTTGCATGCTCCTTTATAACATTTTACATAACATTTTACAGTACAACTTGATTATTAAAACCAGGGCAGCTTCAATTCTTGATTTTTTTTTAAATGTATACAAGAATGACCCCCAATCATCCCATCCACTCATTACTCTTGACTCAACCAAAATTATTTCTGAAATATTGGTCATAGATTTGGTGCAAAAATGCTCCAAAATAAGGCTCAGAATGCACCAGAGAGCATCTAAAATCCCAGAGCTTCCAGGGCCCTTAAGTGGGCCCTGGACCCCGGCCACAAGGGACTTTGAGCTTTGTGTTTGCGATAAGCACTGCATGCACTTATTTCACATAAAATGTTTGCAATCCTGCCATGCCACTCCCTTTTTGAAAAGCTTCGTATGGGCCTGGTGTATAATATTGTTGACACTTTCAGAGGCCTTTCTTACATATGCTGTCACAACAAACTGTAGTCTCTAAACAACACTTCAGTAATTTTCCTTGCCCTCCATTTCAGAATAATAGTGTTTTAAGCCGATAACTCGACACTAGCATTGGCAATAAATAAAAAGCGCAGCTTTCCAGTCCTTATCTTATTGGCCATGCTCGGCTGCACATCAGTGTCAATCTGGTGGACTCTTCCATCTTCCTCTCGTCGTGGGGGTGGGGGATTGGGAGGGGTCTCATAAGTGGAATAGCCTAGGGCTTCTCTTCATCTAAATCTGGCCCTGGTGGGAGGCGGTGGGGGGAGAAGTAATTGTGTTTTTCTATTAAAATATGTACTTAAAATATGTATTCCTCTGGCCTCACATTTTACGCTGTTCTCTCCTTATCTCACAGCCTTTTGTCTCCTTTTCACCTCTGGCCTTTGTCCATACATTTGCCAATCGAACCCTCCTCACCTGTATTTACCTTTCGCTTGCCTGACCTTGTCCTGCCCGCACCTCTCAGCTGTGAATAGACCAGGATCCCAACTAAAACTGATGAGGAACATCAAGCAGCAGCTGAAAAATTACTTCCCTATGAACATGCCTGTAAATTTGAGCAAGGACATTCTTGCTATTGACAGAGTGCAGCGTAGGTTCACCAGGTTAATTCCCAGGATGGCGGGACTGACATATGATAAAAGAATGGATCAACTGGGCTTATATTCACTAAAGGGCCTGTCCCACCAGCATGCGATTGCATGCGTCTAGCGCGACCAAACATGGTCGCTTGAGGCGTACGGCCTCGCGGGGCCAGTCCCACTTCGGTCGGCGGAGGCGTACGGAGTTATGTGGGGATGGTCCCGACATCGCGCGGGGCTCCAAAAATCTTGCACTGTCCGAAAATCTTGCACGACAACGGCCTGTCGGCCCGCAGCCGCATTGAGGCCGTACGCAGCGTCTCGACGGGCGTACGCAGCATCTTGACAGGAAGAAGATATGAAGGAGGTGATTAGCTGAGGAGTTGGATAACAGTGGCTGTTCTTAAGTCTGGAAATCTGAGCTTTCATGTTCCTGTATCTTTCCCCAGGATGTAGAAGAGAGAACAGGGAATGGCTAGGATGAACAGTATCCATGTCAATGCTTCCAGTCTTCCAGATGCAACATACCATTAAGATGGACTGGATGGAAGGAAGCGACGAGCTTATGATGGACTGAACTGTGTTCACCACTCTCTCCAAGTTCAGACAGTCAAGAGTAGAGCAGTTGCTATATCAAAGATAGACACAAAATGTTGGAGTAACACAGCGGGTCAGGCTACATCTTTGGAGAAAAGGAATAGGTGGCGTTTCAGGTCGCGACCCTTCTTCAGACTGGGTTACTCCATCATTTTGTGTCTATCTTTGGTGTAAACCAGAATCTGCCAGTTCCTTCCTACACAGATGCTACATGAAGTTGAGATGCATTCCATCAGATTACTTTCTATAGCACATCTGTAGGGGTTCGAGAGAATCCTCATGGTCATGCCTAAGAATGGAAGTATGCTTTCTTGATAACTGCATCAGTGTGAAGGAACCAGGTTAGATTGCTGGTGATATGGATGTCTTGGAACCTGAAGCTGTCATCCAACTCCACAGCAGCTGCTTCGATGAGGACAGGGCAGTGTTCAACCCCTCACTTCCTAATGCCCCTGTCCCACTTAGGAAACCTGAACGGAAACCTCTGGAGACTTTGCGCCCCACCCAAGGTTTCCGTGTGGTTCCTGGAGGTTTTTGTCAGTCTCCTTATCTGCTTCCACTACCTGCAACCTCTGGCAACCACCTGCAACCTCCGGGAACCGCACGGAAACCATGGGTGGGGCGCAAAGGCTCCAGAGGTTTCCGTTCAGGTTTCCTAAGTGGGACGGGCATTAGGTCAACAAGCAGCTCTTTTATCTTGCTGTCGTTAAAGGTCGGGTCGCCGCCCTGACACTATAACACTCGGTTCTCAATCCCTTTCCTGTACTTCTACTCATCATTGTTGTAGAGTTTGAGGAAATGTTATCACCAATTCTAACCAACTGATGTCACCCGTTCTAGCATGGCAAAAAATGTAATCTATTTCAAAATGTACTGATGTTCTTGGCTCACAGTTGCTGTTATCTATTTAATGATAAATGCTTGACATGTTCAAAACCACATGTTCAAATACTCTGGGAGCAAGTCATCGTGTCTTGTTATTATATCACTAATTACAGTTTTGAAATAGATTAAATTTTTTTTTTTTTTTTGTATGGCATTGTAAATATTTGATTAGTGTATAAATGTAAATAATTTGGTGTACATATAGCTGCTGGTGTATATATGGTGTACATATAGCTGCTAAATTTGTATGATAATTATAAGCAGTTGAATAAGGGGTGGGAATTAATAAGCTTTGGCTTCTTCCTGCACCTTTTCGGACACATACGATTTCATTTATTTATAGATATTGTTTATGACACTTTATAAATATTCTTGTTTTGTTTTTTGTATGCTGTTTCACACTTGCTTTTTATTCTTTTATTCTGTTCGAAATAAAGAATGAAATAAAACAAACAAACAAAGAAATAAATGAATAAATGACAGTGTTTAATAAGTTTATTTATATTTCACAAGGAAATAACACAACGAGTTGCTTTGGCAGCAAACACAAAACCTTTGAATGCTTTTTTTAAAACTTTGCATGAATAAACAAAAATCACACGCTACCGGGTGGTGCCGTCAGCGATGGCATCCTCACCAACGGTTTTTCCGTCATTTTCGTTACTTTTTGTGTGTTTTAAAAGGGTGTTAATGTTCGCTGGTTTGTTTTATGTGGGGGGTGGGGGAGGAGGTCAGGGGAAACTTTTTTTCAATCTCTTACCTTGCCGGAGGTGCGATTGTTTTTCCGGATCGTATCTCCGGTCGCTCTGCGATCGAACATCATGTAGCTGGAGGCCTTCCTCTGGACTGAGTTATGCCCCACTGCGAGGACATGGACTTACCATCAGACCCGATCCCTTGCCTGGGATCGACGCTCCAACCACAGCCTGCGGATTCCAACATCAAGGAGCTCGCAGTCTCGGGTAGAGGCTGATGTCGGGAAGTTCCAGTTGCAGAAGGTTTTGATCAGCCCCGACCAGGGTAGATCGCCCGGCGCGGGGGGATCTGAGATTCCCCCTTGATGCAGGAGCTTGATCGCCCCGACACGGAGGGCCCGCCGCCGGCTACGGGAGTCAAGATCGTCCCATCGACGGAAGGCTCGAGGCCCCCGACGCGGGGGAACAAAGAAGGGAAGAGATTGAACTTTTTTTCGCTTCCATCACAGTGAGGAATGTGGAGGGGTCACTGTGGTGGATGTTTATGTTAAAATGTATTTTGTGTGTTTTGTTGCTTTTTATTGGTATGACTGTATGGCAAATCAAATTCCTCGTATGTTGCAAAACATACTTGGCTAATAAAGTAATTATGATTATGATTATGATGTCTAATTGCTCTGAATCTGTATACAAACCTGACTAATAGTTTCACACGATAAATGACGTGATATAAACATCCTTTCAACATTTCCATTACCTAAACCTTGATGCACCAGCATTCAACTTCTATTTACAGTAAATATTACACATTTTCAAAGTGTGTGCTCTGGTTCAATAGCTACCTGTATTAAAGAGTAAACAATTTTACATTTGGCTGAGAGTTGACAATTATTTAACGTAGTCATATATCATCGAATAATCCCACATATTCAAAGACTGGGAGGGGGGCACGAAAGAAAACAGCAATGATTGTGGATGATCAGCCAAGATCACATTGAATGGCAGTGTTGGCTCGAAGGAGCGAATGGGCCTACTCCTGCAACAATTGTCTATGTATCTATGTATCTATGATAAGAAATAAAGGACCACCATTTAAATGCCTACTATGAACATAATGGAGACATCTTGAAACAGAGGCAAGACTAAGAGCATAACCAATTGAGATAAAAAATAACTCCTGCTGATTTGAAGTGTGATTGCATCAGATAAGACTTTTCCTGGAATGACCAAGTTAAAATTTGCCAAATGGAAATTCTTAATTCAACCATACCTATCATACTTAGACTTGATATTTACAATGATACATTTGTTCTGATCAATAAACAGAGGTGGTACCAGAGTTCTGGAAACTCTGATATCACCCTTCAACACTTTGGGATCAATTAATCTATCGCCGCTGACCAAAAAAGGGAGTACGATACGATACGATACAATACAATTTATTTGTAATTTGGACCCCTTGAGGTCCAAACGAAATGACGTTTCTGCAGCCATACATTACAAACAAATAGACCCAAGACACAACATAATTTACATAAACATCCATCACATTGCTGTGATGGAAGGCCAAAAAAACTTATCTCTCCACTGCACTCTCCCCCCGATGTCAGAGTCAAAGTCAAAGCCCCCGGCGGGCGATGGCGAATTGTCCCGCGGCCATTAAAGCCACGCCGGGTGATGCAAGGTCGCACACCGGGTCTTGTTGTTAGAGCCCCCGGCGTGCGCTTGCAGAGTCCCGCGGCCATTCCAAGCCGCGCGGGGCGGTGATGTAGGCCCCGCTCCAGGAGCTCTTCAACCCCGCAACTCGGGCGGGAGAAGTCGCCGTTGCGGGAGCCCTGAAAAGCGGTCTCCCTCCAGGGACCCGCGGGCTCCCGGTGCCGCCGTCCGCCAGACCCGCAGTTGCAGCCTCCGAATATCCGGGGGTCGGGCCGCAGCAGCGTCCACCACCGCTCCACCCGCTCTGGACTCGGCCAGCTCCGCGACGGTGAGGTGAGTAGTCGGCATCAGAGCCCCCGGTCTTCCTGCTGGAGGCCGCTCCTCGTTGCAGCCCCAACGACAAAGAAAAGGTCGGGTCTCCCGTGCAGGGAGAGATTTAAAAGTTACCCCCTCCCTCCCACCCCCCCACACACATACCCCAACAAAAAATAACAGTGTCCTGAAGTTTAGGAGGTTGGTAGGTTCCAAAAGGAAAACAAGGTCATCATTCAGCACAAGGCAGAATGGAGAGGGTAAGCAGATAACACTGCTTGTCCTGCCCTCATGCTGTGCTATCAATCAGATTAACCTAGAAAACGTTTGGCAAGAGGGTTTAGATAATGGAGGGTTTGGTGCAGGAGGGTTGGATAATCTCCATCTCTCTGCACCTCATGCAAAGTCAGCATCCACACTGACACAGCGTGATCAGTCTGCAAAGTCAGGGGGAGGTATGTTGGCCTCAGAGTGAGAGAAGGGAGGGTAATTAGGGAAATAGAAATCACTGGAGATGTATGGAAACCCCAAATGTGTGGGCATTTGCACAAGAATGCTTGATATTCCACTGAGAAATACCAGCGTTTTCAGGAAATTCCAAGCTGATAGCAATGTCTACAGTATGTGTGAAGTTTACTGATAACAATGCTTGAGTGGTGTAGATGGTTTACACATGCAACCTATAATGTAGCTACCTCAATACCACTAACCACGCCCAGTCATCTCAGTATAACTGTGATATCTTCCCCTTGCTCCTCCCTTGGTTCCAGTACGCCTGAAGACTAGATGCAGTCAGTACTGGGACGTGTTTGACATGTGCTTTTATTAAAGACTCAGTAAAGTTACAGTGTGTCAGACTGGACTCCTTTACAAGTGGACTTCTGGATATTTGCTGATGTTAAATTTGCTCAAAAATTACAGGTGAATAATGCAGTCATGGTAGGATGATAGAAACATAGAAAATAGGTGCAGGAGTAGGCCATTCGGCCCTTCGAGCCTGCACCGCCATTCAATATGATCATGGCTGATCATCCAACTCAGTATCCTGTACCTGCCTTCTCTCCATACCCCCTGATCCCTTTAGCCACAAGGGCCACATCTAACTCCCTCTTAAATATAGCCAATGAACTGGCCTCAACTACCTTCTGTGGCAGAGAATTCCAGAGATTCACCACTCTCTGTGTGAAAAATGTTTTTCTCATCTTGGTCCTAAAAGATTTCCCCCTTATCCTGAAACTGTGACCCCTTGTTCTGGACTTCCCCAACATCGGGAACAATCTTCCTACATCTAGCCTGTCCAACCACTTAAGAATTTTGTAAGTATCTATAAGATCCCCCCTCAATCTTCTAAATTCTAGCGAGTACAAGCCGAGTCTATCCAGTCTTTCTTCATATGAAAGTCCTGACATCCCAGGAATCAGTCTGGTGAACCTTCTCTGTACTCCCTCTATGGCAAGAATGTCTTTCCTCAGATTAGGAGACCAAAACTGTACGCAATACTCCAGGTGTGGTCTCACCAAGACCCTGTACAACTGCAGTAGAACCTTCCTGCTCCTATACTCAAAGCCATCAAGTAACCTACTATCCATCAAGTAACCTATTCATTATCATCAAGTAACCTACTAGCAGTAGAAACATGGAAAAGCAAAGTGTTCCATAATGACCTTTCTGAGCTGGGCAGTATCCATTTGCCAGAATGAGTGAGGCCACATGCAAACTGGAGGATCAACATCAATTAGACACAAAAAGCTGGTAGTAACTCAGCGGGACAGGTAGCAACTCTGGAGAGAAGGAATGGGTGATATTTCGGGTGGAGACCCTTCTTCAGTTGCGGGAGTCCAGAACCAGGGGTCAAAGTTTAAGAATAAGGGGTAGGCCATTTAGGACTGAGATGAATGAACATTTTTTACGCCCAGAGAGTTGTGAATCTGTGGAATTGTCTACCACAGAAAGCAGTGGAGGCCAATTCACTGGATGTTTTCAAGAGAGAGTTAGATATAGATCGTAGGGCTAATGGAATGAAGGGATATGGGGAGAAAGCAGGAACGATGTACTGATTTTGGATGATCAACCATGATAACATTGAATGCAGTGCTGGCTCTAAGGCACCTATTTTCTATGTTTCTATGTGTATGATTCAGACTGAAGAAGAAAAGTCATCCATTCCTTCTTTCCAGAGATAATGCCTATCCTGTTTACTTCAGCTTTTTTTGTCTATCTTCGGTTTAAACCAGTATATTCAGTTCCTTCCTACACATTTTGAACAGCATCTCACATACCGCTTGGTTAGCTCTCTCTCCCCTGATCCTCCCCCCCCCCCCCCCCCCCCCCCCCCACCTGCAATCAATCTGTGGAAGGGACTCAACACAAAAGGTCACCTATCCATGTTCTCCAAAGATGCTGCCTGACCTACTGAGTTACACCGGCACTATGTAATCTACTAGCAGTCACTGTCTACCCTTGTATGTGAAATCTATCCTGGTGCAGAATACCATGGAGGAATCAGTGGCGTGGAAATGTGGCCATAACATGAATTACAAGGAGAGAACGAAAGCGTGGAAAAAATTGGGGAGAATTTGTTTGCTCAAAAATGGATCACTATTTATTTATTTGTGTACGATTTCAAAAATGTACACAGTTCACAAGGTAAAATGCAAACCAGTCATTGCAGCTGGAGGAAGCTTCAGTAGCTCTGGCAAGGACTGTATTTACAAAGCAAGCTCAACACAGGCAAATTCAGAGCTGACTGAATGAGTTTATACAATATGCACCATCCTGTGCCAAGTTGACAAAAGTGTTTTTAATTGCTGAAAAATTGGCCAAACGTACATCATTTCAATGTTAACCGCCTCTATGGTATGGAGAACTGATTCCTGGGATGTCAGGACTTTCATATGAAGAAAGACTGGATAGACTCAGCTTGTACTCGTTAGAATTTAGAAGATTGAGGGGGGATCTTATAGAAACTTACAAAATTCTTAAGGGGTTGGACAGGCTAGATGCAGGAAGATTGTTCCCGATGTTGGGGAAGTCCAGAACAAGGGGTCACAGTTTAAGGATAAGGGGGAAATCTTTTAGGACCGAGATGAGGAAAACATTTTTCACACAGAGAGTGGTGAATCTGTGGAATTCTCTGCCACAGAAGGTAGTTGAGGCCAGTTCATTGGCTATATTTAAGAGGGAGTTAGATGTGGCCCTTGTAGCTAAAGGGATCAGGGGTATGGAGAGAAGGCAGGTACAGGATACTGAGTTGGATGATCAGCCATGATCATATTGAATGGCGGTGCAGGCTCGAAGGGCCGAATGGCCTACTCCTGCACCTATTTTCTATGTTTCTATGTTTCTATGAAACAAAATTCATGGGAATAAAAGAGGAGTTGATGCTTACGTCTTGGCAGTCTTCCCTTTCCCTCTGTCATTAAATATCATAACAAAAACTGCTCTGCATGTTTAATGTACTCTACCGGATTGATAGCCATCTCCTGAGCTGCAACTGTAGGATTGCGTTCACTGAGTCACCAGTCTGCTTTAAGAAGTAAAACATTAATTTCCCAGCTAGAACGCAAGACAGAAGCCAATTGTCTGAATGTCTCAAAGAAACTTTATAAAAGTGTAATTTATGTCTTTCGATGAAATTCAGAACCTCCAGCACCGCACTTTTGAACGGAAAGGAATTTATGCAAAAATTATTAAAGAAATTGGACTCGACATGCAAGAAAGAGCAGGAAATTCAACAATTCCACACCTTCCTTCGAGCACACATTCGGTGCCTTGGCACCCCGTCTGTGGAACCGTTAACCACAAGAAATATGCAGGCCATTACAACAGTTATGCTATAGAATGAAGCATCCACGTCCATTGCCTGAAGCCTTTGCAGATATACTCGCTAGAATTTTGGAGATTGAGGGGGGATCTTATAGAAACGTACAAAAAATTCTTAAGGGGTTGGACAGGCTAGATGCAGGAAGATTGTTCCCGATGTTGGGGAAGTCCAGGACAAGGGGTCACAGCTTTAGGATAGAGGGGAAATCCTTTAGGACTGAGATGAGAAACACATTTTTCACACAGAGAGTGGTGAATCTGTGGAACTCTCTGCCACAGAAGGTAGTTGAGGCCAGTTCATTGGCTATATTTAAGAGGGAGTTAGATGTGGCCCTTGTGGCTAAAGGGATCAGGGGGTATGGAGAGAAGGCAGGTACAGGATACTGAGTTGGATGATCAGCCATGATCATATTGAATGGCGGTGCAGGCTCGAAGGGCCGAATGGCCTACTCCTGCACCTATGTTCTATGTTTCTATGTTTCTATAAGAAAGGTAACGGGGTAAGAAAGGGAGGAGCGGAGGGGGGAGGGGAAGTGGTGTTTGAGGGGGTGATATAATGACCAAGGTGCCCTTTGCAAAAGTGCTCACCCCAGCATACATTCAGTGCAATGATCTCTGTAAACTGCTTGTCTTTGCAGGTGTAGGACTGCACATGCTGGTTTACACTGAAGATAGACACAAAATGCTGGAGTAACATGGCGGGACAGGCAGCAATTCTGGATAGAAAGAATGGGTGACGTTTCGGGTCGAGACCCTTCTTTAGACTGAGCCTTTACAGGGCTGTCTCCACGAAAGATCAACTTGTAGGAGCAGAGCCAAAAGGTTCAATTTTCCCCACTTCATTTAACTGCTGACAATATGATGGTACTCAATTAGATGAATGGAAGAAGTCCCAGAAAGGCATCATTGGGTCTATGACCTTTATATGTGTCTCAGGCTCACTCATTATGGGGTATACAATACAATACAATACAATATTTATTGTCATTTGAGCCTCAGTGAGGCTCAAACGAAATTCCGTTTCCACAGCCATACAAACTAAGACAATTTCCTACAGACATACACACAATTTAATTCACACAAACATCCATCACAGTGAACCCACTGTGATGGAAGGCAAAGTATATTCTCTCCCCTGTTCTCCATGTCTCTCCCGATGTCCAAGCCCCAGGCGGGCGATGATAAGTCCCACGGCCATTTTAGGCCGTGCCGGGCGATTTACGGCCCCACTCCCGGTCTAAAAGTCACAGTGTTGGAGCCCCGGCGGGCGCTGTAATGTCCCACGGCCATGAAGCCGCGCCGGGCGATGTACGACCCCGCTCCGGGTCGTTCCAACCCCGCGACACGGGCTGGAGAAGTCGCGTTGCGGGAGCTCCGGGATGCGGTCTCCTCAACCGGACCCGCGAGCTCCCGATACCCCGACAGTCCACCAGACCTGCGGCTGCGTTGCTGGAGCCTCCGAGCCCCAGGAGTCGAGTCGCAGCAGCGAGTCACCACCGCTCCCCACGCTCCGAGGCCGGCCAGCCCCACGATGGTGAGTAGTCCGCAGCTCCACAGCTCCGCAGTCTCCCGAGCCCCCGGGTCGTTCAGGTTGGAGGCCGCTCCACGGTGCTAGGCCCCAACGACAATGGAGACCCGACAGGGAAAAGGTCGGGTCTCCCGTACAGGGAAGAGATTTTAAACGGTTTCCCCCTTCCCCCCCGCCCCCCACATATACACATTTAAAACCAATGTTAAAAAACACCAAACACTACATTTAACTAAACACATGTTGGGTTACTCCAGCATTGTGCGTACAGCACAGTATTTAAATCGTGCATAAGTAAATAGCGCTCATTTTGGAGAAAACAAATTCTCCTCAATGTTTTCCACATTTTCGTCCTTTCCTTGGAATTCATGTTATGACACATTTCCATGCCACTGACTCCTCCATGGCATTCTGCACCATCAGCTAGATTTCACATTCAAGGGTGGACAGTGCCTGCTGGTGGGTTGCAAAGTGCCGGAGTAACTCAGCAGATCAGGCAGCATCTCTGGAGAACATGGATAGGTGACCTTCTGGGACTTGAAAGTCATCCATCCATTTTCCTCCACAGATGCTGCCTGCCCTGCTGATGTCCTCATTTGTGTTGGGGTTTTTTTTAACATAAAGGTTTTTGCCAGGAATGAAAAATTGTAGCATTATGGAATAGTTGGATAGTCTGAGGTTGATCTGTATGCAACAGGCATCTGGGAAAATAAAATGGAGTACAATTATGAGGGGCCGAGATAAGAGAGAGATAGGAAAGATTTAGTTCACCTGGCAAATGAAAATAAAACAAGGTGGCATGAATTTACAGTAATCAGTGGAAAGATTAGAGTGGAGATGAGGAGAGGTTTATTTTATGGACAGGCCATGGTGAAAAGATTTGAATTATGTGCAAGCAGAGGACATTAGTTTAAACTGAGTATATCCACTGATTTATTTCACGATTCCAACCTGTGGATTTTATTTTTGATTTTCATTAATTATTACGTAATTTGAATGTCAGCTGAAGCACAAGTTACCTGGTTATTATTGGGTAGTGTGAGAATTAAACTAATTGATTTCCTGTTCTACCTCCCTGGTTCCAGAGTTCTAATGTCAAGCATAAACCTCCTATCACGCACTTGGGATGAATCATTGAAAATTTATGGCACAGAGAAAGGACCTTAAGTCTCACAAGCCCGTGCTGGTAAAAGAAGAACCATCTTACTGTGCCCAGTTTGATATATGGTCCCGACCAGAAACGTTTGGCACACCCTCTGTGTTAGAAGCAGAGAACCCTCCTTACATATAGACAATAGACAATAGACAATAGATAATAGGTGCAGGAGTAGGCTATTCGGCCCTTCAAGCCAACACCGCCATTCACTGTGATCATGGCTGATCATCCCCAATCAGTACCCCGTTCCTGCCTTCTCCCCATATCCCCTAACTCCGCTATCATCAAGAGCTCTATCTAACTCCCTCTTGAAAGCATCCAGGGAATTGGCCTCCACTGAGAATTCCACAGATTCACAACTCTCTGGGTGAAAAAGTTTTCCCCCTGGTTCTGGACTCCCCCAACATCAGGAACATGTTTCCTGCCTCTAGCATTTCCAATCCCTCAATAATCTTATATGTTTCAATAAGATACCCGCTCATCCTTCAAAATTACAATGTATAGAAGCCCAGTCGCTCGATTCTTTCAACATATGACAGTCCAGGCATCCCAGGAATTAACCTTGTGAACCTACGCTGCACTCCCTCAATAACAAGAATGTCCTTCCTTGCTGTATTTTATAATGTCCATATAAAATGTACTTGGGTGTGTACTTGAAGAGTAGTGACTTGTAAGGCTATGGATACAGCCAATATGTAGAAAGGAACTGTAGATGCTGGTTTATACCAAAGATAGACACAAAGTGCTGGAATAACTCAGCTGGTCTGGCAGCATCTTTGGATAATGAAATGATTATTATCTTTGGAACTCAGCCTTTGTTAATTCAAGCCATCATTTGTAATTAGAGCACACAATCTTTCAGGTGAGATCAGCAATAATTGGTATATACGTTAATTTTGGGCTTGTCTAATGTGGGTTGAGCAATTTGTGTTTTGAAGATTAACTTTGAGTTTTAGTATTGGTGACAATGCAATCCGTTTGAATATTTGCCCTCCTGTTGGGAGTTTGGATTTCCTTTTATTTAATTTAGACAATTAAACATTTAAAGGGCATTTGGGCAGGTACATGGATAGGAAAGGTTTCGAGAAATATGGGCCTAGATGGGGCATCTTGGTCAGCATCGGCAAGTTGGGTCATAAGGCTTGTTTCTTTGCTGAACAATTCTAGGACTCTATGGAATAGATAAGAAAAATGCCAACGTTTTTTCCCCAGAGTGGGGGAATCGAGAACCAGGCAGCATAGGTTTAGGATGAGGGGGAAAGTTTTAATCGGAACCTGAGGGGCAACCTTTTTTACACAAAGGATGGTAGATATATGGAACGAGCTGCCGGAGGAGGTAGTTGGGGCAGGTACTATCACGATGTTTAAGAAACATTTTGCTAGGTACATGGATAGGATAGGTTTAGAGGGATGTGGGCCAAATGCAGGCAGGTGGGACAAGAATAGATGGGGCATGTTGGTCGGGATGGGCCTTGAGCCTTGAGTCTTGAGCCCAAGGGCCTGTTTTCCACGCGGTATTACGCTTTGGCTCAGTGGCTATTATCTGAGGGTGCTATTATGCTTAATTACCTCAAGTGCCATTTAAATATTCTGGATGGGAAAAAGGAATGCAGCTGTATTCATGTATTTGTAGCATGCACATTTTGTTTCATGGCAATTTTTTATTTTACAAAAGTCTAGTTTGGAATTGTAGGTCACCTGCTAATTTGCAATCCTCCACCTTGTGATCTCGATGAAGCAAAGAAAAAAGTTCAAATTCTGCTGCTTCAAGCATTGCCCTTTTTTTCTTTTTCCTAATTTCTTAATTTCAACAGATAACCCTCGTTATAATGGACCATGGGGGGAGGGTGTGTGAAAATGGTGTCCGTTATTGCAGATTATCTGCCATAACCAAGGATCAGATGTACATTAAAGGTAAACACAGACTCAGACAAGCCTTGCTCCAACCACTCTGTGAAACAACAAACTGAGTTTTTGTTCCCAATACAAACGGACATCTCGGTTACAATAGATTTTGTCCACTATAATCAGAATCCATTGTACAAAGTTCTGTAATAATGAGGGTAGACTGTATACTTTTAATTATCCATCAACTAATAAGATCTGAATGACCTCATAATTCTCGATAATTTCACTCTGTTTCCATTTATTCATTTACTTTATTCATTCACTTATGTGGATTTTGCCGGCATTTATTTGCCATCCTTAATCGCCCCCGACCCCTTAAGAATTTTGTCTTTCTTCATATGAAAGTCCTGACATCCCAGAAATCAGTCTGGTGAACCTTCTCTGTACTCCCTCTATGGCAATGTCTTTCCTCAGATTAGTCACTTGCTAATTCCAGATTGTGTCAATCAATTGGTTAAGTTGGAATGGTGGGGTATCTATTTGTGATCCCAGCTCGTATAGTTATGGAGTGATAGGGACATACAGCACGGAAACAAGCCCTTCGGCCCAACTCATCTATACCAACCACGATGCCCCATCTAACCTAGTCCCATTTGCCCATGTTTTGTCCATATCCCTCTATGCTTTTCCTATCCATGTACCTGTCCAGGATGTCTTTTACATGCTATTATAGTACCTTCTCCGTTGTCTTTTAAATGCTATTATAGTACCTTATAATATTCTTCTCCATGGATTGTCATCTCGTTATGATGGGGAGGTTTGTGTGGACCTGAGATCCTGAGAGTGATGCCGCCTGGAGCTATGCTCCTGGTAGGGCCATCCATGGCGGTAAGGTCGAGGGGGAGTTCTGACAAATAGCAATCCAACCAAGACCTCAACAGTGGAACATGCGGAGGATGATGGTTGACCTTAGTGGAGCGTCGCAACGGTTGGGAAGGCGGATGAAGGCTGCCGCAGAAAAGGGTCTCCGATCATCTTGGACTCCAGGCCACTGGATCTTGACCCAGATTTGTCAAGGACCGTGGGGTGGCTGTCTGTGCACCAGTCCCCCACGTTAAACGAAGTCACGCACAGGCGTCCTCCATATAGGGAATAGAACCCTGGAGACACCCATGGTCAACCATGACCGAAGGGGACCTAAGATGAAGAAGTGCCTCAAATGCATCCTCTGGTAGTTTGTTCCATATACCCATCACGCTCTGATTGAGAAAATTTCCCCTAAGGTTCCTGTTAAATCAAAATATTCTGTGTTTTTTTTGGCTCGTACAATCAAATTTTATTGATGATCCTTCCTCGCATATTCTCCAGAGATGCTGCCTGACCCGCTGAGTTACTCCAGCACATTGTGTCTTTCCTTGGCTTCTCTCATTCCTGACCTGGCAGGTCACGTTTGTTTTTCTTTCCACAAATGCTGCCTAATCTGCTGAGTGTTTCTAGCAATTTTTGTTTTTATTTCAAATTTCCATGTTTTCCAACTTTCATGGTGGAATTTAACATCATTTGCATGGATCAGTGGTTTGAGCTTTTGGATGAAAGCCCAGCAATTCAACCACAGTGCCAGTATTTCCTACAGGAAATTCTATCCATCTAAGTTTTGTCCATTCATTTCTCACTCACAGTTACACTAGTTCCTGCTTCATCAGATTGTGCATCTTACTATACCTTAAGCCAATGAATTATCTTATGGGGAAAAGATGTGGTCTACAGTATTACTAATACCTGGAGAATTTTACCTACCACACACTGCTAATCAAAACAGTGTGTTTCTTTCCTATTCTTTTCTATCTTACATCAGATTCAATTACTGAACAATGTCCAATACTGTATCCTTGACATTTTTGCTAATCTTTTCGATGGATCTTTGTCTAGTTTAGTTTAAGTTAAGTTTAGTGATACAGCGCAGAAACAGGCCCTTCGGCCCCCCCCCCCCCCCCCCCCAAGTCCGACCAGCGATCCCCGCACATTAACACTATCCTACACACTCCAGGGACAATTTACAATTATACCAAGCCAGTTAACTTACAAACCTGTACATTTTGGAGTGTGGGAGGAAACCGAAGATCTCGGAGAAAAGGCACGCGGTCACGGGGAAACCGCACAAACTCCGTACAGACAGCGCCCCTAGTCGGGATTGAACCTGGGTCTCCAGCGCTGCAAACGCTGGAAGGCAGCTACTTCAGCGCTGCTCCACCATGTCGCCCTTTAGTTTAGTCCAGTTTAAGTTTAGTTTAGTCTAGTGTAGTTTAGTTTAGTTTCATTTAGTTTAGTTTATTACTGTCACGTGTACCGAGGTACAGTGAAAAACCTTTGTTTGCGTGCTATCCAATCAAGCTGTCCACGGTGCACAGATAAAGAATAAACGGTGCAACATTGAGTGCAAAGATATAATATTGAAGTAAAATACCTTGTTTGTTTATATAGGAAATACATAGTCCAGTGTGCAAGTGATCATCTCGGAAAACTCTGGAGCTTAGACTGCCTGATAACTGATCAAATATTTCTCCACTCTGCCTCTGAAGATAGATTCCAAAATTCCACACCATTGTAATTACTTATTACTTGTAATTAAGCCAGAAGGAGGAATGTCGGTGGAAGGGGAGGAGGAAGGGGAGAAATGGGTGCAAGTCCAGGTGGGGCACGTGGAAGAGAGGGGGTTGGAAAATGAGGGGGTTGGAGGGGGTAGGGGAAGAAGAGGGGAATTAGTTAGTTGCCTAAAATTGGAGAATTCAATGTTCACACCATTGGGATGTAAACTACTGTTGTGCTGTTGGGTGCTGTTCCTCCGGTTTGCATGTGGCCTCACTCTGGTAATGGAGGAGGCTCAGAACTGAACGGATGGAAAGGGGAGTTAAAATGGTTAACATTTTAGCATCGAGGTGACCCAGTGGGCACTGGCGGACTGAGCGCAAGAGTTCAGTAAAATGGTCTCCATGTCTAACAGTTTGTTCTCACTGATTTAAAGATGGCCGCATCGGGAACACCGGATGCTATAGATGAGGGTAGAGGAGTAGCATGAAAGCTCTGTCTCACCTGGAACGACTGCTGGGGTGTCGCTATCACCTATATCCATCTATTATTTGCCAGGCTTTGTCCTGCTCCACCTCTCTTCCATCTATCTTACCTCCCCCCCCCCCCCCCCCCCACACACACACACACACACTCCTGCCCCCAAAGCCCCAGTACAATCAGACTGAAGAAGGGTTCTAACCCATCCATGTTCTCCACAGATGCTGCCTGACCCGCTGAGTTACTGCAGCACTTTATGTCATATTTTGTAGACCAGCATCTGCAGTTCCTTCTATCTCCAAATCCCAAGATTTGTTTGTTCTATAAGTCCTATTACTTTCTCCATTACCTGCTCAAAAATAAAAGAGGGCTGATATTCAGTGAGCCAGCTTAAAAGTGAATAGGCTAGTATATATATTAGTGCAGAGGGTGGAAAATAAGCATACAGCATTTTAAAATGAGGCAGAGATTACTTGAAGGTCATTTTGCTGTAACAAAATGAAGTTTGAAACCAAAAGATTGAAAAGCTACCTAGCAATGATGAAAGGAGAATAAAAAGAAATATATAATATGAGATAATAAAAATGTAATGAACAGATTATGTCATTTTTTTCCCTTGAGAAAAGAAAATTCTTCGGTGACTTCATAAAGATCTTTAAAATTCTGTAATATTTTATCTGAGTGAAAGGAGAGACAATGTTTCCATTAGTGGGAAGAGCATAATTTTAGGTCATCAGTATAAGATAACCAGCAAGAAATGCAGCATGCATTTAGAAGAAACAACTTTACCTACAGACAAGGCTGAAGTGAAACTTTGAGTCAAATTTAAGAGAAAGTTAGACAAGTGCATGAAGGACTAAATCAGAAATATTAACTCTGCTTTTCTTTCTGACCTGTTGAGTGTTTCTGTTTTTATTTCACATTTGTAGCATCTGCAGACACATGGAACTGTAGATGCAGATTTACAAAAGATGAACACAAAGTACTGGAGTAACTCGGAGGGTCAGGCAGCATCTTGGAAGATACGAATAGGTGACATTTTAGGTCAGGTCCCTTCTAAACCCGCTGAATTAAAGCCCTGTCCCACGGTACGAGTTCATTCCAAGAGCTCTCCCGAGTTTAAAAAAAATCAAACTCGTGGTAAGCACGGAGAATGAACGTAGCGGGTACGTCGGAGCTCGGGGACGTCTCTTAGCGCTAACGGCAGGAACTCGGGAAGACTCGCTAGCGGCAGGTAAGCACGGGAAGACTCGAGAAGATTTTTCAACATGATGAAAAATGTCCACGAGAGCCCCGAGTACCGACGAGTGGCCATTACCGTAAATCTCCGAGTTCGAATCAGGGCAAACTCGGGAGAACTCTTGGAATGAACTCGTACCGTGGTACAGGGGTATTACTCCAGCGCTTTGCGTTGTTTTTTATCTGTCACTTGAAGTTTAATTTTCATTTCAAGGTTACAATGCTGCATTTAAATGGTGGGAGGAAGACAAGAACCCCATGGTTGGATGTACGCTGTTTACAGTATGTAACTATCTGTAAAGAAGGAATAAGTAATAAAACTTATTGTGGTTTTTCACATTGACATCAGAACAATAAAAATTGTCAAGTAAAATCATCAAGAGGAATGAATTGCTGGTTTGTAGACAATGACACATTCTTGACTCTTGATCAGCAAGGTATCACCAACCTCTGTGTTATAGAGTCATTGTGAAACAAGCCCATACAGCGTGGAAACAGGCACATCGGCCTGACTTGTCCACACCGGCCAACATGTCCCATCTACATTATGCCCAACTGCCTGTGTTTGGTCCATATCCCTCCAAACCTATCCTACCCGTGTACCTGTCTAAATGTTTCTAAACGTTGCAATAGTCCCTGCCTCAACCACCTCTGTAGAGGACGCAGAGATTCTGTAGAGAATGATAGAGAAAGATCAGAGATATTAAATTAATACTTTGCATCAGACTGAAGGAGAGGAGCAGAATAGTGGAGTACTGGGAATGAAAAAAAAGGGATAAAGTGGTGCCTCAGTGGTAAAACATAATATTACTTGGGTTAAAGAAAGATAAAACACCAGACCTTAACAGGATACATTCTGGGAATATGAGGGAGGGAATGGCAAAGTTATTGACATTTATATTTCAGACCCTTGGCATGTGGGTGTGCACTAGAGTATTGGAGAAGAGCCAAGTGCTCACTTTTGCAAAAGTGAGTCGGGAAGGATGGGAGGAAAAGGGAATTAGTCTAGTTGGACAAAGTGGTTCTGCCCTGTGTTTGCGCTTAGTGTTTTGTTTAGTTTAGTTTAGTTTAGTTTTGTGATTCAGCATAGGAACAGACCCTTCGACCCACCGAGTCCACGCCGTCCATCGATCACCCGCTCACACTCTAGCTCTATATTATCCCACTTTCCTATACACTCCCTACACACTTAGGGCAATTTACAGAGGCCCATTAACCTGCAAACCTATGCATCTCTAGGAACTGGAGCACCCAAAGGAAACCCACGTGGGCACAGGGACTGCGTGCAAACTCCACACAGACAACACCCAAGATCAGGATGGAACACCCGGTCTCTGGTGCCGTGTGGCGGCAGCTATACCAGCTGTGGCACTGTGCCACCCATCACTGGTTGTCGTAAAGGCAACAATATCAGTTAACCTTGGATTGAATTTTTCCAATATTGCAAACTAAAATATTTAGGTTTGATGTTGAAAGCTTATAGTCCACAAGATTTATTTTGTTGCTACCGCATTATGTTTGAAACCACAGCAAGGGTATTAATCAGGCTTTCCACATGGTTTCAATTACATTGGATGAGAGAGTGAGATGAATTTATGAAGGGACACCACTTCCACGTTCACTCGTGTCAATGGCCATTTGCACTGAAATACCTTTCACCAAGTCAACAAACCTATTTTTGGCCCCTTCCTATTTCTCATTTACAGGCTGTCTCTGAGCAACATCACTCATGGTGATATAACATCTGGTTCTGAAATAACTAATGGAAGTGTTGAAAGAGATTTGGAAATCTCAATAAACTTCGAGCAGAATATGTTGAACAGAAAGCTACAAATTTATTAGGGTGTCACTGTGCGCACAATGTCAAGCAGAAGAGATAGTACCAAACTTCATGATGCAATGCGTAGGAAGGTTTCGAAGAAGGGCCTCGACCCGAAACATCACCCATTCCATCTCTCCAGAGATGCTGCCTGTCCTGCTGAGGTACTCCAGCTTTGTGTGTCTATCTTCATAATGCAATGCTCAGCCCACACCATTCGTTCAGTCCATGACATGCAGGCAAGATATTCTAGGCCACTTCAGAAAGTAGGTAATAACTGGTTTAGTTTAAGGATACAGCATGGAAACAGGCTGATGGGCGTATCGTGTCCATGCTGACCATCAATCACCCCTTCACACTAGTTCTCTGTTATACCACTTTCGCATCCGCTGCCTACATACCAGGGGCAATTTGCAGAGGTCTATTAGCTTACAAACCATTACATCTTTGGGATGTGGGAGGAAACCGGTGCACCCAGCGGAAACCGACGCAATCATAGGGAGAACCTGTAAACTCCACACAGACAGCACCCGAGGTCAGGATCGAACCCGGGACTCTGGCGCCGCAGCTCTACCAGATGTGCCATTGTGCTGCCCTTAAGAACTGGTGTGGTCTGGAATCACATCCAAGGTACACCAGAGAAGAACAGCTCCTTTCGTTAATGATTATTGGTGAAACAGTTGGGTTTTTATGATCATACATTACATTAAAAAAAAACTCAAACTAAGTTCTCAAACTGGGATTGTGGAACTTGAATGTGTCCTCTGGAGCATTAGTGCAGGCCACTGGATTAATTCACATCAAAATACTGCAAACATTAGAAATTTGAAATAAAAACTGGCAAAGGACCATTCACCTGAAGTATTAATGGTGTTTTCTCTTTTCATGTTTTATATGGCAAGTTAAGCATTTGTAAAACTTTCCTACTTTTACCTCTGTATTAATTGCCTTGCAATAATCAATTTATTACTGGAACCTTTGCAATGTGCGGGCAGGCATCTGTCCTATTTTACAATGAAAGAGGAAAATCTGTCCACGGGCAATATTCATTATGGTGGTAGCTGGTACCAACGTCTTCGCTGTCATGTGGTGGGGCAGCAGGGCGAAGGTTGCAGATGCCAACAGGATTAGCAAGCTCATCAGGAAGGCTGGTTCCGTCCTAGGGGCAGAGTTGGATTCACGGGAGGGGTTTGGAATGGAGGATGCTCTTAAAACCACGGAGCACCTTGGACAATACAGCTCACCCCCTTTATGACACACTGGTCAACCTGAGGAGTGCCTTCAGCAACAGACTGGTCCCACCAAGATGAGGTATAGAATGCCACAGGAGATCCTTTTTCCCTGTGGCTATCAAAGTGTACAACTCCTCCCCCTTCTGTCGTGGGGTAGATTAACCCCCCCCCCCCCCCCCCCCTTCCCAATCTTTACACATCTCCAAGCCTTTCCACTCATCACTTTAATTTAATGTGGCATGTATTTTGTGTTTTATGAATAAAGTGTATTGCATCGTATAGTATTCTTCAGAGCGGATGAATGTGATTGAAGTGAGAACTATCTCTTGTATTGCACCAACTTTAAAGTCCTTTGGGCATCTCCAAACCTGAGAAAATGGAAATCAACATGTTTAACAGGAATCAAGCCAAAGATGACACTGGTCTATGCAATTTGTTTCTTTTTCAAACTGGACATCAAAAATGTATTAATGCAACAAAAAGTAGGAACTCAGCATCTCAGGCAGTATTCATTTATAGTCCATTTCCCTCGACAGATGCTGCCTGACCTGTTGAGTTCCTCCAGCACTTTGTATTTGCTCAAGATTCAGTTCGTTATGGAGTTATACAGCGTGGAAACAGGCCCTTTGGCTCAACATACACATGCAACCAACATGCCCTATTTACTCTGGTCCCACCTGCCCCTGTTCGTCCCATAATCCTCAAAACCTATCCTATCCATGTACCTCACTAAAACGCTTCTTAAACATTGCGATAGCACCTGCCTCAACTACCTCTTCCGGCTGTTTGTTCCATACACCCATCACCTTTCGTGTAAAAAAGTTATCCTTGTGTCATAATAAATTATTAGTTGACCCTTAGCCTGAGGTTATTCACTTTGACGTTTTGTCCTATCTCATGTTCCCGTTATGTGATTATGTCATTCGAAAACATGTCTGATGCAATACGGTATTTATATTCCTTTAATTTACTCCTCCTCTCTAATGGGCATTGGAGTGCAGTCGGTTACAACAAATCCACCGGCATTGGCAACTCCAACACCTTGCTGTTCTGCTCATTGAAACCCAGACACCTCTTCAATTACCCAATGGTGACCTTGTTATATCTTGTCAAAATTGTAAGCAGAGGACGAAAGTTCTCTTTCCTGGCTACGGAAACCTCTGATAACCTCAGGATCTCTAAGTTATTGTCATTGGGTTTGGCTCAGGCAACACGGGGCTATGGAGCAAGGTAGCATTTGTCAATTGTGTTTTCAGGAACAGCCTACATGCTAAGGCAGCAAGGCGACAAAGTTGCTGCCCCACAGTATTTGCAGTGCCAGAGACCCGGGTTCAATCCTGACTCCGCATGCAGTCTGTATGGAGTTTGTACGTTCTGCCCTTGACCGCCCACGACACCACTGTGGTTGGACGAATCACAGTTGGGGAAGAGTCAGAGTATAGAAGTGAGATCGACCGACTGACCAAATGGTGCCAGCACAACAACCTGGCTCTCAACATCAGTAAGACCAAGGAACTGATTGTGGACTTTGGTAGGGGAAGGATGTTTATATCAATGGGATGATGGTGGAAAGGGTCAATAACTTCAAATTCCTGGGTGTGCATATATCAGAAGATCTTTCCTGGACCCAGCACACCGATGCAATTGTAAAGAAGGCACACCAGCGACTCTACTTCCTGAGAAGATTACAGAGATTCGGCATGTCGAAGAGGATTCTCCTAAACTTCTACAGGTGCACGGTAGAGAGCATTCTGACTGGTTGCATCGTGGCCTGGTTCGGCAACCTGAACATCCAGGAACGAAAAAGACTACAAAAAGTTGTGACCCAGTCCATCACCAGCTTTGACCTCCCCACCGTCGAAGGGATCTATTGTAGTCACTGCCTCAAAAAGGCAGCCAGCATCATCAAGGACCCACACCATCCTGGCCACACACTCATCTCACCATTGACATCAGGAAGAAGGTACAGGAGCCTGAAAACTGTAACGTCCAGGTTCAGAAACAGCTCTTCCCCACAGCCATCAGGCTATTAAACACAACAACGAATAAGCTCTGAGCTCTGAACTGCAAAAGACTATATTTTTATTTGTTATTTGCACTATATTTGTTATTTATTGAAATTTTTCTTTTTTTTTCTGTTATGTACTATGTTTACATATCCACATATTCTGTTGTGCTGCAGCAAGTAAGAATTTCATTGGCCCATCCGGGACATATGACAATAAAACACTCTTGACTCTTGACTCTTGATTGACCGCATCGGTTTTCGCCAAGATCTTCGGTTTCCTCCCACACTACAAAGACGTACAGGTAGGTAGGTTAATTGGACTGGTGTATGTGTAAATTGTCCCTAGTGTGTGTAAGGTAGTGTTAATGTGCGGGGATCGCTGGTCGGTGTGGACTTGGTGTTTCCGCACTGTATCTCTAAACTAAACTTATAATATGCCAGCTCAGTAGTTTACGTCAAGCACTGCAACCAACCATGATTGAATTCCCTGTAAACTGGCGGTGCAGAAATCACTCGTTGAAATCTCAAAATCACCGCGCACTAGACAAGCAATTTCAGCCCCTGAAATTCAACTCTGGCTGGTAACTTTAAACCTTAAACATACTCTGAGGTCCCGTCAGCCAGTCGCACTCTAACTCTGACTCTGAAACTCATTCCATTGATTTCAACTGTTCTACAGTATGTTTAGTGCAACCAGCCAGAGAAGAACATGTTCTTTAAAACAACTTTTACATGGAAAATCTAGAAAAGTTGGGATCATTCTGCTTGGTGCACAGAATGATTAGATAGGTGCTAAAAATGATGTAGTGTTTTCTGAAGGTATATTGGGAGAAATCATTTCCACCGGTGAATGGGTGGGGGTCAGTCACCTGGGAACATGGATTTAATGTCCCCTTAAATAATGTATTGAATAAAACATTTTGCAGGATAAATGTTCCCCATGTTGGGGGAGTCCAGAACCAAGGATCACAGTTTAAGAATAAGGGGTAGGCCATTTAGGACTGATGAGAAAAAACGTTCTTTCACCCAGAGAATTGTGAATCTGTGGAATTATCTGCCATAGAAGGCAGTGGAGGCCAATTCACTGGATGGTTTCAAGAGAGAGTTAGATTTAGCTCTTAGGGCTAACGGAATCAAGGGATAAGGGTAAAAAGGAGGAACGGGGTACTGATTTTGGATGATCGTATTGAATGAAGCTGGTTGCACCTATTTTCCATGTTTCTACATTTAAGAAGATTGACAAAAAGTACCATGGAATAGATGAGGAGGATTTGCCTGAAAAGTAGGGAGCAGATTCAATTATAGCGTTTAAATGGTATTTGGAGATTTCAAAATAAATTGTCAGAGCCACAGGGGAAAACGCAGCTCTTTCAAAGAGCAAGAATGTTGGGCCAAATGGCCTTCTGTGTTTTATGATGTATGTAAGCAATGCCTACAATGCAGAGCAGTCTTAATTTCTATTGCGTGTGATGTGCATGAAGACTTTGATGAGTAATGGTTAAATATGGGTCCCAAGTTGGTTTGTTGCGATAAGATCTGCATTCTTTTGACAATCGGCCAACTTTAAATACAGCATTGAGCAAGCCATGGGGATTTGGTTGTGAGAGTCTCACAACTTAGCAGAGCAGGAATGAGGAAAACATTCGTTCTGATGATGGTGATAACGACATGGGGGAAAGGGCTCATCAGCTCAGAGCAATGTCTGCCAAATGGTAATCGCGTGCTGAAATGGAATTTAATTAAATAAATAGTCTTAAACTTTCAAGAACAAAAAACTTCAGCAGTGCCTCAGAAAACTCTCTGGGAAAAATTAGCATTACTTTGCAGATAAGCCGGTGGGGTTGGAGACATACTGTAAGTAATGTTCTTGGCTCTCCGGGGATCCTTTGTTGATAGCTTTATAATATACTTAAATGGCAAGATCATTTTGAAAGCTTTGAAGGCTGGAGATTCCCAGCTATTAGCCAGATAATCTACGTGTGTCTGTTATTCACCAATTTGCATGAACAGAAATGTAATGAGATCTCACAGATGGCCATGGCAGGTGATATAGTTTTAGAGAGTTAGATCAGAGAAATATAAAGTAACAGACATAATAGCACAGTACACTCAAAAAGTTTGAGATGTAAAGAACAAAAGACTTTGACTTATTCTATCCAACATTAGTGGCAAATGACTTTGTATGATAATCTTTTGTTCTGCATCGTTGAATATTTTATACACACTTTTTTACACAGGAGGAGAAATAACCAAGATAATATCTCCAGCACCTTTCAGTGGGCTGTGGGAGGTGCCCCCGGGACACAGAGATGGCCGGGCGAGGAGAGGAGAGAGACGTTGGTTCGCTGGAACTCTTCCAGTACTCCGAGCGTGTGGGCCGACCGGACTTTAGACTTTGAATAATGACGCCAATAATGTCAGAGCCCACATGTGTATATATTATCCAAGATGAATTTCACCGTGCAGTTGCAGATGTGACAATTAAAGCACTAATGGTTGCCACTTGACAAAATGTGAAACATCAATTTCAAACCTCAAGGATCTCAAAAACAGAAAAGTCACCAAATACAGATAAACATATTTCAGAACATTAAACGAATATACAAACTTATCTTTCGTGAAAATAAGAAGCCGTGCCTATTCCACAATGAATGGGGACTCGATGGGCTGTGGTTTATACTTGGAAATCACCTCATTCCAGTTTGGGTCAGCTATGCTCTGCAACAAACACAATGGTGAGAGGTGCAGTGGTGGGACATTGTAACCAACTTAAAGTACCTACTCACACCGTATGAGCACGGTTTAACATCAACCTCACAGAGGAAGGAGGATGACATACTCCTTTCATGTAGCTCAGTATCCACTCCCACAAGAATGCATACAGTCTTGATAGTGAGTTCTCTCTCTCTCTCCCTCTCTCTCTCTCTCTAGTTAGACTAGCTGAATGCATGGAGACGAAAGCACCTAGTGTTTACTCTGTAGAGTTGCTAATAAAAAACTATGGATTCTAATTACTATGTGTGAGTCTGATCATTTCAACATGGTGTCAGAGGTGGGATCCTGTGCAGTGTGCACATGCATGCACACACACTCAACATGAACACTTGCATCCCACCAACATTACTGAAATTCTCTTTGCTTCTGGGTTCAAGATTAATTCCAGGAGATAGTGGATCTGCTATGGGGTGAGCCATTGTTTTAAATGGTTTAATTGCCAATGATACTCGTATGATTCAAACAATAACAATATGTAGCTCAGCATTTTTATTGAATAATTGTTGCATTGTAAAAGGCTTTTCAGCAGATCCTTCCCAACATGACCAATACCCCCGCCCGAAACACTGAGATTCTGCCCTGCACCTTGTGCCAATAACATTGTTCCTTCCTTTAGTTCTATCGCAATTCAGATCAGCAGAGAATTTATATAATTATAATGTAGCTATTCCCAAGATGAGACAGGTCACTTTAAATCCTGGTTCCCGCCCGGTCCGTGCCTCTTGGCTGGGTTAAGAGATGCTCTGTAATTGCTTTCAGAAAAAAACCTCAAGTTCAAAGGTGACCAAGCAGCCTCTGGTTGCCAGGACACCAGCCTGGCCTTGATGTATTAATACTTTTTAATTGATTTCACCAGAAGCTCTTGCTGATGTGCATGTGGGCATTGAATGTGGCTGATTGTCACCTTGGTTACCTGGAGGCAGCTTTCTGAAGGGGAGATGTTGCTGTCAAATCCATGTGCTGGGGGAGAGACTGGTAAGGTGTGAACTCAGCACACCTTACCAGTACAGCACAGGAACAGGGCCTTCATTTCCACCATGCCCGTGCCAACCACAAGGCCAATTTAAACTAATGCCTTCAGCCTGCACATGGTCTATGTCCCTCCATCCCCTGTCTATTCATGTGCCTGTGTAACTGCCTTCTAAATATTGCCACGGTGTCTGGACCCACCACTTCTCCTGACAGAACATTCCAGGTATCTACCATCTCTGTGCAAAAACTCTGCCTCATATATCCCCTTTAAGGGATAGGACAGGTTGGGTAGCTGGGATATGTTGGCAAGCATGGGCAAGTTGGGCCGAAAGGCCTGTTTCCTCGCTGTATCACTCGATGACTATAAACACATCTCCATGTATATATCCATTACAGGAAGGATGTGGAGACTTTAGAGAGGGTGCAGAAGAGATTTACCAGAATGCTGCCTGGAGTAGAGATATTAGCTATAAGGAGAGATTTGACTAATTTGATTTTTTTTCTGGAATGTTGGAGGTTGAAGGGAGATCTGATAGAACTTTATACAATTATGAGAGGCATAAATATGGTGGGGAGCCAGAATTTAATTCCAGGTTGGAAATATCAAAGGCTAGCTTGAAGGTGAGAGGGGCAACGTTTGAAGGAAGTGTACGGGACAAGTTGTGGGTGGCCTGGAACACAGTATTGGTGGAGGCAAATACAATAGTGGCTCTAGATAGGCACATGGATATGCATGTCATAGAGAAGTATGTATCAATTACAGGCAGAGTTTAACTGGGCATCATATTCAGCACGGACATTTTGGGCCAAAGCGCCTGTTCCTGCGATTTACTGTTATATGTTCTACGTTCAATGTAAACCTTTACCCTCTCATCTTAAAACTATGTCCTCTAGTGTTTGACATTTCCACCCAGGGAAAAAGACTCTGCCCGAGCTACCTTGTCTGTGCTTCTCATATATTTCCATCAGTTCACCCCTGAGCCTCAGTCACGGTAGGGAAAACAATCCAGGTGTGTAAAGCGCCTGTCCCACGAGCATGCGACTGCATGCGGCAAGCGCGACCTAACGTGGTCGCTTGAGTCGTACGGCCTCGCGGGATCGGTCCCACTTCGATCGCCGGAGCCGTATGGAGTTGTGCGGAATTCAATCCGAAAAACTGACACTGTTCAAGAATTTTGCGCAGCAACGGCCTGCCGGCCCGCAGTCGCATTGAGGCTGTACGCACCACCTTGACGGGCGTACGCACCGTCTCGACACCATACGCAGCGTCTTGACGCCGTACGCAGCGTCTTGACGGCGTACGCCTAGCACGAACTTCCCGCGGACTTCGCTCGAACTTCACGTCAACTCGTACGGGATCACTCGACCTCCGCGCGACACCCGCATGGCCCCTGCTTCCGGTTTGGTCGCGCTTGCCGCATGCAGTCGCATGCTCGTGGGACAGGCCCTTTACTTTAAAATTAATTTTTGGTGAAATGAAATATTTCCATCCAAATATGCATTTTTATCCAAATATTTAAAATTGTTAGTAAGCTGAAGTCTGTTTCCTTCTATGAATCCCTGTAGTGTAGCTGTCCACAACCCCACCATTGACACAGAGCAACCTTGGTTACACCATCTCTGGATTAATCACCAAACACCTTGGAAAGGTTAATGAACCCATGTGCTACTGGATTGTATCTCATTCATCAGGTAATAAACTCAGAACTCTCCCTGTTTGACTACCTTTGGGCAATAGCATTCAACACTCGACTGAGAAGGAGACATTTTGACAAACTCAGAGCAGGCAGACAAGATGAAGATCAATGCAAATCAAGAAATTGCAGATGCTGGGATTCTGAAATAAAAACAAGAACTGCCAGAAACACTCAGCTCATCAGGCAGCATCCGCGGAGAGGGAAACACAGTTGGCATATCTGTTTGAACTTGATAGAGAGAACATTTTTAAGTTGCAGGGCAAAAGTAATATCTCTGATAAAGTAAGACAGGATTGCCATGGTGACAATCTGGAGTTGAAACCATCTGGTTAATACGTTAATGAGAATGGTTGGAAAAAAATTAAATATGAAGAGACATATAAAGGATGTGAAATATCTGCAAATGGCCAGTTCTGCGATTAATAATGCATCTGCCTGAAGTTGCTGAATTCAATATTGAGCTGTAATGTCCTCAGATTTAAATGAAGTGCGCTTCCTCAAGATTACACAATGTTACATTATCCCACACTTGCCCCTCCCCAACCCCTTTTCTCTACTCTTATCTGCTCTAGTCCTCTCACACAGCCCCTTCTTTCTACATTACCCCCTAGCCTCCTATCAGGTTGTTTCTTTCCTCTCCCTGCACCTATCCCATCTGCCGATCACCCACACACTCCCCCCATGGCTGACCCCACCCTCTCCTATGTTGTTCCATCTGCCACCCTCTATCCTTATTTGCTTGCGCTCTTCACCATCCTTCCCATCAGATTGCAGCATCTGCAGCCTTTTGTTCTCCATTTATCTCCTCCCAACCTCTGTGGCTCATCCGAGGACGTACACTCCATTGAGGATAAATGGGGATCCTGTGGATAGGGTGAACTGTTTTAAATATCTGGGAGTCCACATCTCCGAGGATATGACATGGGCATCACACGCCTCAGCACTCGTGAGTAAGGCAAGCCAGCGCCTTTACCACCTCAGGCAATTGAGGAAATTCAGAGTGTCTCCGAGGATCCTCCAGTGCTTCTACGCAGCGGCGGTGGAAAGCATCTTGTCCGGGAACATTACCATCTGGTTTGGGAATTGCTCTGCCAAGGACAAGAAGGCTCTGCAGAGAGTAGTGCGTTCAGCCGAACGCACTATGGGAACTTCACTTGCCCCCCTGCAGGAACTATACATCAGGAGGTGCAACTCCAGAGCCAACAATATCATGAGAGACCCCTTCCACCCCTGCAATGGACTGTTCCAGCTGCTACGGTCAGGCAAACGCCTCCGTTGCCATGCGGTGAGAGCGGAGAGGTTGAGAAGGAGTTTCTTCCCAGAGGCCATTCGGACTGTAAACGCCTATCTCACCAGGGACTAACTCTACTGAACGTTTTTCCTTCCATTATTTATTATGTAAAATAATATGTGTGTTATGATTGTGTTTATAGTTTGTTTGGTTGTTTGGTTGTTTGTCTTTTGCACAAAAGTCCGCGAGCATTGCCACTTTCATTTCACTGCACATCTCGTATGTGTATGTGACAAATAAACTTGACTTGACTTGACTTGACTAATGTGGATAAATGTGAGGTTATCCACTTTGGTAGCAAAAACAGGAAGACAGAGTTGTGAGTGTGTGGAATTCTCTGCCTCAGAGGGCAGTGGAGGCCGGTTCTCTGGATACTTTCAAGAGAGAGCTAGATAGGGCTCTTAAAGATAGCGGAGTCAGGAGATATGGGGATAAGGCAGAAACGGGGTACTGATTGCGGATGATCAGCCATGATCACATTGAATGGCGGTGCTGGCTCGAAGGGCCGAATGGCCTCCTCCTGCACCTATTGTCTATTGTTTCTGTCGCTGTCTCCACCCTTCCATTCCCAACCTGACTGTTATTCCTCTCCTCACCAATATCTACCTATTGCTTGTTAGCTCTTGACCCTTCTCCCCCTCCTCCCCGGTCACCCCTCTCCCCCACCTCCTATATACTGGCTACTCTTTTGGACTAGACTAAGTGTCTCGACCTGAAATATCGACTGTCCATTTCCCTCCACAGATGCTACCTCACTTGTTGACTTCCTCCAATGGCTCTCCTCTTCAACTCCTTATTCCAGCACCTTTTATCTCGTGTGCCTGTGTTAGGTCCCATTGGAACTGTGCACACAGATGGTAGGAGTGGGATGGTGAAATAAATTGACAGGGAACTGCAAACTCAGGTATGCCCCCTGTGGACTTAACAAAGGTACTCCACTAATCTGTGTTTGATGTTTCCATTGCAGAAAAAACCACATCGTGAGAACCAAATGTGGTGCCTAGGAGCTGTTTCATCTGAAAACATTGTCTGTGTCCCTGGATGGTGGGGAGAGATGAGGTAAAAGCACAGGGGTTGCATATCCAGTGGTTGCATAGGAAAGCGTCACAACGAAGGGAATAATCAAAGTAGATGGCAGACCACGGACAGCCCCTTATGAATGCTGAAAGAGGAGGGAAAGGGAACATAGAACAGTGAAGCACAGGAACAGGTCATTCAGCCCACAATGTCTGCACTAAACATGATGACGTTAAACTAATGTCCTCTGCCTGCATATGATCCATTTCTCTCCATTTCCTGCATATCCAAGTGCCTGTCTTAAAGTCTTTTAAATATCACTATTGTATCTGACATCATATCTGTATTCCACTTGCCCACAGGCCTGTGAGTAAAAAAACTTGCCCTGCTAACCTTCTTTAAGCTTTGTCCCTCTCTCCTTAAAGTTATGACCTCTGGCCTTTGGCATTTCCACCCTGGGATAAAGATTCTGACTGTCTACCCTATCTGTGCCTCTCATAATTTTCTATACTTCTATCCAGGTCTCCCCTCAGTACTCCACAGAAAAAAAGTTTGTTCAACCTCTTTTTAAACATAGAAACATAGAAAATAGGTGCAGGAGTAGGCCATTCAGCCCTTCGAGCCTGCACCGCCATTCAATATGATCATGGCTGATCATCCAACTCAGTATCCTGTACCTGCCTTCTCTCCATACCCCCTGATCCCTTTAGCCACAAGGGCCACATCTAACTCCCTCTTAAATATAGCCAATGAACTGGCCTCAACTACCTTCTGTGGCAGAGAATTCCACAGATTCACCACTCTCTGTGTGAAAAATGTTTTTCTCATCTCGGTCCTAAAAGATTTCCCCCTTATCCTTAAACAGTGACCCCTTGTTCTGGACTTCCCCAACATTGGGAACAATCTTCCTGCATCTAGCCTGTCCAACCCCTTAAGAATTTTGTAAATTTCTATAAGATCCCCCCTCAATCTTCTAAATTCTAGTGAGTACAAGCCGAGTCTATCCAGTCTTTCTTCATATGAAAGTCCTGACATCCCAGGAATCAGTCTGGTGAACCTTCTCTGTACTCCCTCTATGGCAAGAATGTCTTTCCTCAGATTAGGAGTTTCCTCAGATTAGGAATTTACAGCGAATACCCTCTAATCCAGGCAGCATTCTGGCAAACCTGTTCGGCATCCTTTCCAAAGCCTCCACATCCTTCGTGTGAGATAGATCTTACTGTAAGATACGTCTTCTGGAAAAATATATCTGCTATGGAATCTTGTTGAAGGTGGTAGAAATGTCAAAGTATGATACATTGAATATGAAGACTGACAAGATAAAAAGGGAAGTAAATTATGAAATTATGACAATTGAAATATAATCAAAGGGGGGGCAGGGAGTGAGTAGCATCAGTCAACATGTCTTACGTGTGATTTTTCTAAAATGCAATTAGAAGGATTCAGGGTAAACTTTGGCATCTTGTAAGGAGCTGTGGACAGATATCCATTGTGTACATGGAAACAGAATCCTGCCAGTGACTGCTGGATTGAATTATGTTCGAAAACATATTGAGCGAAAGAGAACTGCACTTATGAGTAATAATAGTAAGATTAAACGAGAACTTACCAGTTTGAAGTTTGATTTGTATTTTATGAGGAGTTACGATGAGGGATTATGTGACGACCCCGTCCAGCACGCATGCGCGACATACTTCAAAGCAGCGGTGTGGAATCACAGAAACAACACAATAATTGAAATAAACATAGTAAAGATAAGGAGAACTAAATTACCAGTTAATCTCTATAATTGAGGGTGGGAGCGGAGGGCACGTAATCCCTCATCGTAACTCCTCATAAAATACAGATCAAACTTCAAACTGGTAAGTTCTCGTTTAATCTTACTATTTTACTTCGGAGTCACGTGAGTGACTACGTGAAGGTTTTAAAGCTCTGTGTTTTCAAACCGTGTAACAGTTCATACTACACTCGCTGCCGAAGTCATCCAAGGGAGGAAGTATGTTATCGTAATCAAACATGAATCTGTTTATAAAACAATAATGGTATTTATTTGAAAACAATAACAAAGAAAAATAATGCTCCCCCGGGCTTAAATTGTATGTTTGCATAGTCTAAAATTATTTCTGCAAATAAAACAGGTTCTGCTAACGGCTTGTCGTAGAACGTTTGAAAAGTTCTTTCCATGGACCACCCCGCTGTTGCCAGGATGTGGTCTAATGGCACGTGACATCCCAGATCTTGGTATACCTAGGTCTAGGGGGGTTTGAATTGAAGATCCCTCTCATTAATCTGGTCACCAGCGGATGAGACCCTATGGCCTGTTGTCCTGGTGCCTGTCTTAGGTAGGCTGACAGTGCACTTCTATCACAATTGATAGTGCTATAGCTCAGACCTTCATCATGGTGAAGGCTGGCCAGGAACTCCAGTACATTTGTTATGGTGGTTGATGAGTAGGTTGTCCCTGTTCCGAACAGTATGTTTCCAATTTTCTTATGCTCGAGAGGTATTGTTTCTTGGTGGAAAGTCGGTGAGATGCTGTCATCGTGTCCATGGTCCTGTTTGACAATCCCAGGTCCAGCAAAGGTCTTTTTAGAATCTGCAACCCAGTAAGTTTATTCTGTCATGGCATGGGTGACTTTCGCCTGATACAGGGTGAATCAGTAGATCTGGTCCGCTGGGAATGGTCATTGGACTTTCAACGACCATGTCAAGGACCACTGGGAACCATGGCTGTGTAGGCCAGTCGGGTACTACCAAAACGCCTGAAGCAGAGTCCATCTGTATTTGGCGTAGTACCCGACTGATGAGGCAGAAGGGGGGAAAGGCATAGAAAATTAGTTCCCCCAGTCCAGCGCAAATGCATCCATCACCGCTGCCTCAGAGTCTGGTTCCCAAGCGACATACATCGGTACCTGGTGATTCAGTCGGGATGCAAAGAGATCGATATCTGGTGTGCCATATTGCTTTGTAATTTCAGCAAATACTTTGGGATTTAACATCCATTCGGTGTTATCATTAAACTTGCGTGACCTGGTGTCTGCCACTGTATTTAGCTTACCTGGTAGGTAAGTTGCTGATAGCCAAATATGTTTGTCAACACACCATTGCCAGATTGTGTTGACCAAATTGTCACATGATATCGATTTTATCCCGCCCATATGGTTAATATAGGCCACCACCGTGGTATTATCCATCTGTAAACGAACATGCACATGGTGCATATTTGTACAATATGCTTTTAAACCATAGAATGCACCCAACATTTCCAAATAGTTTATGCCCAGTGTCTGTAGTAGTGATGATTCTAGATTAGTCCATCTACCACCTGTACTGGATATGGTTTTAGTTGCTCCCCAGCCTTGAGCACTGGCATCTGTTTGTATAGTTAACGTTGGGTTATTGATAATAACCATATAACCATATAACAATTACAGCACGGAAACAGGCCATCTCGGCCCTACAAGTCCGTGCCGAACAACTTTTTTCCCTTAGTCCCACCTGCCTGCACTCATACCATAACCCTCCATTCCCTTCTCATCCATATGCCTATCCAATTTATTTTTAAATGATACCAACGAACCTGCCTCCACCACTTCCACTGGAAGCTCATTCCACACCGCTACCACTCTCTGAGTAAAGAAGTTCCCCCTCATGTTACCCCTAAACTTCTGTCCCTTAATTCTGAAGTCATGTCCTCTTGTTTGAATCTTCCCTATTCTCAAAGGGAAAAGCTTGTCCACATCAACTCTGTCTATCCCTCTCATCATTTTAAAGACCTCTATCAAGTCCCCCCTTAACCTTCTGCATTCCAGAGAATAAAGACCTAACTTATTCAACCTTTCTCTGTAACCTAGTTGTTGAAACCCAGGCAACATTCTAGTAAATCTCCTCTGTACTCTCTCTATTTTGTTGACATCCTTCCTATAATTGGGTGACCAAAATTGTACACCATACTCCAGATTTGGTCTCAGAGTTACAGAGAAAGGGGGGACTTGATAATGATGGGACTGGAACTATGCCAAATGTTCTCTATCCACCATTGTAACTCTGATATTGCTTCAATGGGCAATTTCATGGTTCGGTCAAAGTGACCTGCATGTCGTTTTAACGCTTGCACCTTTGCTCTTTGTAAGTTTTGATAATGCAAAGGTCCAAACTGGGTAGCTGGAAATGCGGCTACTATTTTCCCGATTACTCTTTGCCACTTGTCGGATGGTTGGTCGATTGTTAACCATTAATTTGTTACACGTTTGTGCCAATTCTGCTGATTTCTCTTTTGGCAACATTACAGGCATGTGGACTGAGTTAATTGTGAATCCCAGATAGTCCATAGTTGTGGATGGCGTCAACTTAGATTTATCTGGATGTATGACAAAACCCAAGGTTTCAAATAAATGTCTAGTAGCTAATACTGCTGAATTAGCTAATTCCATGGTTTTGCCTATTATCAAAATATCATCAAGATATGCCATGACAATATGTTTTTGTTTTCTTAATATTGCCAAGGCTGGTTTTAATATCTTGGTAAACAGTCTTGGGGCTGATGTTAGGCCATTAGGCAACGATTTGAACTGCCATTGTTGCCCCATCCAGGTAAACTTTAGGTATCTACAATGATCCTTATGAATAGGTACTGAATAGTATGCATCTTTTAAATCGATGCTTGCCATAAAGTATCCTTTGGAAATCAGTTGTTTGGCAGTCACAAATGTTTGCATTTTAAAGTGTATATACTTAACGAAAGTATTCAATGTAGTTAAGTCAATGATGATGCGACATCCACCATCTTTTTTGGTTTTGGTAAATATATTTGAAACAAATTCCAAAGGTTCATGTTCAGATTTCTCTATGATATCCTTTGTAAGTAACCTCATCAGTTCTGCTTGTCCCTCCAGTTTTTCTTTTAGTGAGAGGGTAAAACCCCTTTGGGGTGCATGCTGAACTGGTGGCATGTTTTCTTGAATGAATTCAATTTTATAGCCTCGAATACTGTTAAGTATATAACTATCAAGTGTGATAGTCCTCCATGCTTCCATAAACAGGTGTAGTCTCCCCCCTGTTAGCACAATCCCCCCCAGCTTTTATGTACTGGTAGGAATCAGACCCACCTACCTCCATTGTTATTGGTGGTGTATTCATTTCTTCTGTTTCTGGTTCATTGTCTGTCGGGTGGTGCTGTTGGGGGGTGGCGCATTTTCCATGGGGCCTGCTCTGGGCCCTGTCCTAAAAAAGACTTCCGGGGATGGTGTGCAGGCCCCAAGCTTTCACCAGTCCCATGAAGTTGACGCCGACTGGTGGATGCGATGGGGTACTGCCGTCTGGGTTGCGTGGTTCTGCTCGTTCCGGGTCCTGCCCTCATGAGGCCAAATGCTTTGGATTCCTCATCCAGGTCTTTGACTTGCTTGGGCAATTACTTGCCAAATAGCAGGATCTGTGGTTCTGAGGCAGGTGTGCTACACAGTCCAGCAAATTTAGGATTGAGGGAAGGTCTTATTGCTTCCTTATGGACGTTGTTAATCTTGTACTGTGTGTTGCACAGTAGAGCCAGGGTATCTTGCTGGTTAGTTGTCATGTCCACCACGTCCACGGAACGAGCATAGCAGGTGATAGCCGACGTCAAGAGCTTCAATATTTTCTGCAGTTTTAATTCTTGGGTTCTGATACCCTGCCCAATGTACCCCCAGATTTGACTATTGACGGCAGGTACATTGAGCGAAATGCAGTTTTCAGGAGGCGTGTAGAGGTCCAACGCCTCATTGACTACCTGTTCTTGCAGTGGTTTAAAGGACAGGTAGTCAATGCTGGCCGCCAGTTTAGGCTGTATACAAAGAGATGGCAATGAACGCACTGTCAAGTAAGGTGTGTAGAAGACATGTCAATTGGTAGCAAAGTTATGTATTCTTGTACTCTTACATGGGTATGACCGCACATAAACAAATAACACTTTTTTCAGCAAAATGGCACCACGTAAAAATACTGATTTCTTCAGCAAAATACTGATTTTCAAGTACTAGAATACTGAAATGCTCTGACAAAACTTGGCAGCTCTGCATTTATGTGAGAAATACCGATTTCCCCAACAAAATACGGATTTTCAGCCATCAAAATACGGAAATGCTCGGTGAAACTTGGCAGCTCTGCAATTATTCACAATCACATTATGTTTGAGAATTCAAAATGTGATTTGTGATCTTGTTTGAGTCATCATGGAACTAGAATTTGTTATAATAGTATGACAGTAAAATAGGTTATTTTGAAAATGATCACAGTAATGTAAATGCACCATTTAGTTTGACTTCAATTTTCATGATGGAAATTGAACTAAATGTTGTATTAACATCACTATTCCATGTTGAAATTGATGTGATGTGAAGTTGTTAGGTCTGGGGGACCATTAAAGGTGCACTGCACACACTAACACAGTCTAACAGTAACAGGCAATCAAATCAACACACAAAACATTTTCTAAAAAAAGGTTTTCTTTACTGCAAAAACTTACAGTATTTTATTTGCAGTTTTTGCATGCTCCTTTATAACATTTTGCATAACATTTTACAACAGCACAACTTGATTATTAAAACAAGGACAATTCTTGACAAAAAATGTATACAACAAGGACCCCAATCATCCCATTCCACCCACTCATTACTCTTGACTCAACCAAATTTCTGAAATATTGGTCATAAATTTGCTGCAAAAATGTTCCAAAATAAGGCTCAGAATGCACCAGAGAGTATCTAAAACCCCGGCCGCGAGGGGCTTCGCGCTCGTGATGTGCGCTGCACGCACATTATTTCACATAAATTTTTTGTAATCCTGTCATGTCACCCCCTTTTTGAAAAGCTTCGTACGGGCCTGTTATATACCATAGAACACATAAATAAACAGATAAAGTGCAATAGGCTGTTATGATAGAGAACTGGCTGGCAAACAGGAAACAAAGAGTAGGAGTAAACGGGTCCTTTTCACAATGGCAGGCAGTGACTAGTGGGGTACCGCAAGGCTCAGTGCTGGGACCCCAGCTATTTACAATATATATTAATGATCTGGATGTGGGAATTGAAGGCAATATCTCCAAGTTTGCGGATGACACGAAGCTGGGGGGCAGTGTTAGCTGTGAGGAGGATGCTAGGAGACTGCAAGGTGACTTGGATAGGCTGGGTGAGTGGGCAAATGTTTGGCAGATGCAGTATAATGTGGATAAATGTGAGGTTATCCATTTTGGTGGCAAAAACAGGAAAGCAGACTATTATCTAAATGGTGGCCGACTAGGAAAAGGGGAGATGCAGCGAGACCTGGGTGTCATGGTACACCAGTCATTGAAAGTGGGCATGCAGGTGCAGCAGGCAGTGAAGAAAGCGAATGGTATGTTAGCTTTCATAGCAAAAGGATTTGAGTATAGGAGCAGGGAGGTTCTACTGCAGTTGTACAGGGTCTTGGTGAGACCACACCTGGAGTATTGCGTACAGTTTTGGTCTCCAAATCTGAGGAAACATAGAAACATAGAAACATAGAAAATAGGTGCAGGAGTAGGCCATTCGGCCCTTCGAGCCTGCACCGCCATTCAATATGATCATGGCTGATCATTCAACTCAGTATCCCGTACCTGCCTTCTCTCCATACCCTCTGATCCCCTTAGCCACAAGGGCCACATCTAACTCCCTCTTAAATATAGCCAATGAACTGGCCTCGACTACCCTCTGTGGCAGAGAGTTCCAGAGATTCACCACTCTCTGTGTGAAAAAAGTTCTTCTCATCTCGGTTTTAAAGGATTTCCCCCTTATCCTTAAGCTGTGACCCCTTGTCCTGGACTTCCCCAACATCGGGAGCAATCTTCCTGCATCTAGCCTGTCCAAACCCTTAAGAATTTTGTAAGTTTCTATAAGATCCCCTCTCAATCTCCTAAATTCTAGAGAGTATAAACCAAGTCTATCCAGTCTTTCTTCATAAGACAGTCCTGACATCCCAGGAATCAGTCTGGTGAACCTTCTCTGCACTCCCTGGCAGCAGAGAGATGAGTGAGTGGCCAGGATGGTGTGGGTCCTTGATGATGTTGGCAGCCTTTTTGAGGCAGCGTCTACAATAGATCCCTTCAATGGTGGGGAGGTCAGAGCTAATGATGGATTGGGCAGTGGTCACTACTTTCTGCATTCTTTTCCGCTCCTGGACGTTCAAGTTGCTGAACCAAGCCACGATGCAATCAGCAGTATGCTCTCTACTGTGCACCTGTAGAAGTTCAAGAGAGTCCTCCTTGACATACCGACTCTCCGTAATTTTCTCAGGAAGTAGAGGAGCTGATGTGCCTTCTTTATGATTCCATCAGTGTGCTGGGACCAGGAAAGCTCTTTGGAAATATGCACGCCCAGGAATTTGAAGTTCTTAACCCTTTCCACCATCGTTGATGTAAATGGGATTGTGGATCCCTATCCTACCACTTCCAAAGGCCACAATCAGTTCCTTGGTTTTGCTGGTGTTGAGAGCCAGGTTGTTGTGCTGGCACCATTTGGTGAATCGATCGATCTCACTTCTATACTCGGACTCGTCACCATCAGTGATTCGTCCCACAACAATGGTGTCGTCGGTGAACTTGATGATGGAGTTCGCACTATGCCCAGCTACGCAGTCATGAGTATAGAGTGAGTACAGCAGGGGGCTGAACATGCAGCCTTGAGGTGCTCCTGTGCTGATTGTTATCGAGGATGACACATTTCCATCAATACGGACAGACTGTGGTCTGTGGATGTGGAAGTCGAGGATCCAATTCTCTGCCACAGAAGGCAGTGGAGGCCAATTCACTGGGTGTTTTCAAGAGGGAGTTAGATTTAGCTCTTAGGGTTAACGGAATCAAGGGATATGGGGAATTAGCAGTAACGGGGTACTAATTTTGGATAATCAGCCATGATCATATTGATTGGCGGTGTTGACTCGAAGGGCCTAATGGCCTACTCCTGCACCTATTTTCTATGTTTTCTTTGTTTCTATGGAAGCCAAAGGCAATGACTTAAGAGCAAATTCTCACAGGTCTTCTCTTGGCAGAGTGACACTCAGAATTCACATGTTTTACAACTGCAAGTTTTCAGATAGTTATGAAGAAGGACAAGACTGAACCTCGGGGGTAAGTGCTAAATTGGTATAAAGCTTATTACAACACTATTTGGCAGGAGCTGGGAAGATTAGTATGGGAGCAGCTGTTAATAGGCAAGTCCACATCTGGCACGTGGGAGTCATTTAAAGGCCAGATGTTCAGAATACAAGAAGAAAGACATGGATGGCAAGAATCAGGAACCTTGTCTGCATTTCATTTCGAGAAATGTTGGAAATTTAATCACAAATGAAAATAAAGCAAATGTAAGGTTTAGGAAGCTGATATCAGACTGAGCCTTTGAGGACCATAAAGGAAGCAGGAAAGAACTTAGTAATAGTGAATCAGGAGGGCTACAAAAGGACCATGAAAAAATTGGAAGAATTGCACCACCTCCCCAACATCTCTCTGTAGCATAAGAGGCAAAAACCTAATCAACGAGGTAAGTTTAACCCAGAGCGGTTAAGGGGCAGGGAGATGGAGAGGTTTTGGCTCAAAATTCCCACCAAAAATTGAATATTAACTAGAGAATTTAAACAGAATCAAATGAACCTGCTGCAATCCAACCACAACATTCCATACCCAGTCGGGCTGAATGGAGAGATCGGTGGAGATTCTGCACAGTGGAGATCGGTGGAGATTCTGCACACCAAGGTGTGCCACCTTCTGGATTATTAAATACACCGCAATGTGAAGTTATGGACGTGATCTGTCCCCACATGCAAAATTCAATGATGGCCCAGTTTAGACGTGAAGGCAAAGAGGAATGGAAGCCTTCAGTATCGAACAAGAGAGCATGTTTAATAGCAATTCAATGTCTGAGAAGAGATATACATGGTTAAGTTGAAACTGGGAGAAATGGCTTTATAATAACCAGATATATCTCGCAGCACCTTACTTTTGTTTAGTTGTTTCTTTCATCTAACCTTATTCCTGTGTTGTTCAATGGTCTCAGTTTTGGTAGACATACTGGAATGTAGAAATAGGTTCGAAGAAAGTAGAGATCTGGAGAGCAATCACCTAGTCTAACTAGGTAATTCCTGCATTTGGTATGGAGACACCCAGACTTGCTCATTTCAAGCTTGCCTTAAACTGAATTAGCATGTCTCAGTCTGTGTAGCACAGAGGTGGCTGATTCCTAATTTCTTTCCTGGGGATGAGCAACGATCTCTTCAAGCGTTGTCTACTTAGTGAAGGTCTCAAAAGCTGCGCAGAAGATCTAGACTGAGGTCTTGGTGCCTTGCTACTCCTAGGCAGTCTCATGTTCAACTAACCAGAGACCTGGTATCTGCCACATAAAATAAGTTTGAAAGTGTACAAGAAGACTAATAGGAGAAGCATCTTGTACAGTTGTACAGTTTAGTTTATTGTCACATGTATCGAGTGAAAAGCTTTTGTTGCCTGCTATTCAGTCAGCGGAAAGACAATACAAGATTACAATCAAGCCATTTACAGTGTACAGATACACGATAAGGGAATATCATTTAGTGCAAGGTAATGCCAGCAAAGTCAATGAGGGAGATAGTAGTTCAGGACTGCTCACTAGTTGTGGTAAGATGATCCAGTTGCCTGGTAAAAGCTGGGAACTGTCCCTGATTCTGGAGGTGTGTGTTTTCACACTTCTATACATTTTGCCTGATGGGAGAGGGGATAAGAGGGAGTGGCCAGGGTGCGATTCATCCTTGATTATGCTGCTGGCCTTGCCGAGGCAGCGTGAGGTATAAATGGTATGATGGTCTTGATGTCCTCACTGAGCAGAGAGGGTTCATGTGTTAACGGATGGAGTTTCTGACTGAGAAGCAAGGTGCCATTTGTGAGCAGATTACTGCTCTCAATGACACTAATCGTACACAAGAGCAGTCTGTAGATCTTCATGAGAAGAGGATTACTGCTCATGAGCGACCAATCAATCTGCACAAATAGAGAGATGCTACATGCCGGCAAATTTATCTCGGTCACGAGCAGACGCGCAAATGTGACCAAACAAAAATGTTTTAATCAGCTGCAACATGACCTATCAACTTTTATACTCAATGCCCCAACAATGAAGGCAAGGATGCCATAGAACATCTTTACCATCCTATTTACATGTGTTGTCACCTTCACGGATATGGACTTGCATCCCAAGATCTTCCTGATGTACTAGTGGCCAAAGGATCTGGGGTGATGGAAGAACTGAAGGAAATCCACATTAGGCAGGAAATGGTGTTGGGTAGACTGATGGGACTGAAGGTTAATAAATCTCCAGGGCCTGATTGTCTGAATCCCAGGGTACTTAAGGAAGTGGCTCTAGAAATCGTGGACGCATTGGTGATCATTTTCCAATGTTCTATAGATTCAGGATCAGTTCCTGTGGATTGGAGGGTAGCTAATGTTAGGCAAGGCAAGGCAAGGCAAATTTATTTGTATAGCACCATTCGTGCAAACAGCAATTCAAGGTGCTTTACAGGAAAGAAAAAATAAAATAGTCAATAATTAAAAATTGCAAAATAAGCAATACGACAAATGTATGAATAATAAAACAACGTCAATGAAACAATAAAACGATTTTAAAGAGCACATAAAAGGGTTAAAATTAGATGGTTAAGATTACCTGCATGTCGGGTTATGTAAAAGCTATAGTAAACAACAGTGTTTTTAGGCCTGATTTAAATGCGCTTACAGTCTGTGCACACCTCAGGTGTTCAGGGAGCTTGTTCCACAGGTGTGGAGCATAAAAACCCAATGCTGCTTCCGCCTTTTTAGTTCTGACCCTGGGAACACAGAGTAAACCTGTCCCTGAAGACCTGAGGAGTCTAGGCGCCTCATATACAACAAGTAGGTCAGAGATGTATTTTGGACCTAGACCATTCAGTGCAAAGATTTAAGGACAGGTGTAATGTGGTCCATTTTCTTGGTGTTGGTCAAGACTCTGGCAGCGGCATTTTGGATAAGCTGCAGTTGTTTAATTGATTTTTTATTGAGACCTGTAAAGATGCCATTACAATAATCTAACCTACTAAAAATATATGCATGAACAAGTTTTTCAGTGTCGTCTTTGGACAGAAATCCCTTGATTCTTGCAATATTTTTTAGATGGTAATAGGCAGATCTGGTAATGGTCTTTATATGGCTGTTAAAATTCAAATCCGAGTCCATAACTACACCAAGATTTCTGGCTTTGTCTGTGGTTTTCAGTGCAATTGAGTCGAGTTGAGCACTCACATCTAGCCTTGATTTTTTGGGACCAAAGACAATAATTTCTGTCTTATTTGCATTGAGCTGGAGGAAGTTCTGGTTCATCCACTCATTGATATGTTTGACACACTGGCTCAGTGAGTGTAGGGGACTATGGTCATGTGGTGACACTGCGATATATAGTTGTGTGTCATCGGCATAAGTGTGGTAGGATATGTTAAAATGCTCTATGATCTGAGCTAGGGGGAGCATATAAATGTTGAACAAAATGGGTCCAAGAATGGAGCCCTGAGGAACCCCGCATGTGAGTTTTGTACGTTCTGATTCAAAATTACCAAGGGAAACAAAATAATCCCGATCTTTCAAGTAAGATTTGAACCAGTCCAGCACAGAACCAGAGAGTCCCACCCACTTCTCCAGTCTGTCAAGCAGTATGTTGTGGTCCACCGTATCAAAAGCAGCACTGAGATCTAGCAGTACCAAAACTGAAGCTTTTGATGCATCACTGTTTAGATGTATGTCGTTTAGGACCTTAGTGAGTGCAGTCTCGGTGCTGTGATGTGGCCGAAATCCCGACTGGAAAACATTAAAAATATTGTTTTGGGTCATAAAGCAGTAAATTTGTTGGTAAACTACCCTTTCAATAATCTTTGCCAAAAATGCTAAATTAGATATGGGCCTGTAGTTGCTCATAGCTGAGGCATCCAAATTAGGCTTCTTCAATAGGGGCTTGATCACTGCTGTTTTTAAGGCTTCGGGAAAATGCCCCGATTGAAGGGAAGTGTTTACTATGTTCAGTACTTCTGGTGCAACACTGTTAAAAATATTTTTAAAGAAGCTTGTGGGCAGCAGATCAAGACAGCAGGTAGTGGACTTTAGCTGTTGAACAGTTTCAGTCAGAGATGCACAATCTAAAAGTTTAAAATGTTGTAGATTCATTAGTGAATCTGGAGGCATAGGTGACAAAGCCATGTTCCCTGAGGTGGAGCTAGACATTGTTTGTCTTATCTTCAGAATTTTATCGGTGAAGAAATCTGCAAAGTCATTGCACGACTTGCTGGACAGGAGCTCAGGAGGGACTGATGATGAGGGGTTTGTCAGTCTATCGACAATGGCAAACAGGGTGCGGGAATTATTATTTTTGTTGATAACCTCTGAGAAAAAGGACTGCCTTGCACCTTTCAATTCCTGATTATAGATACGGAGGTTGTCTTTGTAGATGTCGTAGTGGACCTGTAGTTTGGTTTTTCGCCACCTACGTTCGGCCTGTCTACACTTTGTTCTTTGGGATCTCACTGCTGTGGCATTTCTCCATGGTGACTTTTTCCTTCCAGATAAAACCTTGGTCTTTAGTGGTGCAATAGCATCCATAAGAGTCATAACATTGGAGCTAAAACCATCCACAAGGTCATCGACAGAGGCCGAGGGCAGAGTTGCTGGTGGTCTATAGGCCTGAGCAAACAATGCGCCGGTGTTTTCATTGATACAGCGCCTTTCGATCACCTCTGGTTCTTTTCTGATACTGCTAGCAGAGATGGTCGTTTAAAAAAATCCACAGTGGTGATCGGAAAGAGCAACATCAGTCACCATAACATCAGAAATGTCGAGACCCTTGGAAATAATCAGATCCAATATATGCCCCCTATTGTGAGTTGGCTCTGTTACGTGCTGATTAAGTCCAAAGTTGTCCAAAATGTTCAGGAGCTCTTTTGTACCTCCATCCTCTGCATTATCTATGTGAATATTAAAATCACCCACTAAGACAACACAATCGAAATCAATGCATACAATGGACAGTAATTTGGCAATCTCATCAAAAAACTGTGCATCATATTTTGGTGGCCTGTAAATAGTTAAAAGTATTGTTCGCTGGGGAGAACTCAGCTGAGCAGCGACATATTCGAAGGAGTTGAAATTTCCACAGGACATTTTCTTGCATTGTAAAGTCTCTTTATATAAAATGGCGACTCCACCTCCTTTTCTGTGTATTCTGGCTTCATTTATAAAAATAAAACCGGGAGGTGCTGATTCAATCAAAACTGTGTCACTATTATTTACACTTAACCATGTTTCTGTTAAAAAGATAAAGTCAAGATTGTGCTTAATAATAAAATCATTGATTAAAAATGACTTGCCTACTAGTGATCTAATGTTCAGTAATGCCATATTTGTATTAAAAGCATGATTTGCAACAGTTGGTAGAGTTGGTAGAGGTGTGTAGTCCACGGACCGCAGATTGTCCACACAGACTCCAGCGCCCCTGTTCCTCCTCTCTCGGGTACAGTGCAGCTGGAACGCCGGGCAAACTCGGTCAGGGACGGCCAGCTGACGCGACAGGTCTGGGAAGAGTGGATGTGAGGTGCCCCGGGGAGCCAGCCGGAGGAATGACAGCACCGCACCGGGAGTAGCCGGCAGCCAGAGTGGAGGCAAAGGGTCTGGGTAAACCAACCGGAGGCACGACGGCCTCGCAGCGGGACCAGGAAGCGCTAACAGCCATGGTGCAGGAGATGTGCATGCCGAGATCGAGCAGGAGTGAGAGCGGGCGATCCTTCTCGTCCTCACCGAGACACCTGCCCGTTTTCCCCGTTTTCCCCGTCTCCTGGTTCGCCTGCGCCTGCGGGGACAGCTGCAGCACGCATTCACGGCTGCCTCAGGAAATCTCCGATGCACGGCACGATGGAAAGTCCTCGCCCCGGGGCCTCGAGAGCACGCCACCAAGGCACCAATGTCCAGTAGCGCCTGGCTTCTTCCACCAATGTCCAGCAGTGTCCGACGGTCGTAAGAAATAAATGACTGTGCACTATGCACACACAGCGACACGAACAGAGACAGAGACAGAACAAACACAAGTGGCAGTGAGCAGAGACAGCGAGCAGCCGGGAACAGGTGAGGCGCGGCCTGTTCCAGGCCGTTCTCGCCGGATGATGGTGCTCCGGCTTCGGGAGAATCCTCACAGCAGCTTGGGAAACCTGGAACAAGGCCGCGCTGGATGGAGCTCCACCACTGGCGATCTCGGCGAAAGATCCCAGGCTCCCGATGTTAAAGTTCAGCTCCACTGCCCGCAGCTGGCCGCTCCACAGTCCCGCAGCTCCGCGATGTTTTTCTCGGCGGTCTCAGCTCACCGGAGCTCCAGCGAGGCGACCCCGGCATTGACTATTCTTCAATCTTGAGAAGATATTAGAAATATACCCCTCTTGTTTATAGGCAGCCTGCTCAATCACACCCTGTTTGTGTAGTTTCTCTATTTAAACTTGGATAGCCATAGTTTCCTCTTACGACCGTATATACAGGAGTCTTGGCTTTCCTTGCTGCGGAGGAAATTGATCAGCTAGAAACTCAATCTTATGACCATTTGTGATTAGTAAGCTGAAAGGATCAAAGGTTATCTGCCCCCACCTGTTTATGAACAGTCTCAATCTACCTCCGACCTGAATATCGTCAGCACATCTCATGCGTCTGATGGAAACATATTTGCATATCTCACCAGCCCCCACCTCTTGGTCGCTTTGCTATCCATGACGAGACAGACGGTGGCTGTAGGTGTGATCAAGGCAGTTTCTAAGAAAGAGCTTGCTAAAAAACCACCACGACTGCCAATAAAATAATAGGAGAGAGGTGATTATCACTCCCCACCACCAAGATCCAGCAACCCCTGAGACTGACAACACCAAAATGGCCTTAGGTAGTTGATCAATAGAGTCGATTGACCCTAGATTATGCTCTGTCCCCTTGGCTCTGGCATCGTGGCCTGCTGGGGAACGATGCTGAGTATGTGGAGTCCGCTGCCTCCATGGTGAGCGCTGTGAACCTGCTCATAAAAAAGGCCTCTGGCTTGGTATTAATTGTGTAGGCCTAATGCTCCAACCAGCCTCAGTGCCGCTAAATTGGTAGTGATGATATGCACGCCATTAGCCGGGAGTCTTACCCACAAAGGGTGTCTTACCACACCCACCGCAGCCGTGACTTTTACTTGCTTGCCCAAATCTTCTCCAAAGAGATACTTGCAGACTGCATATTACTTGCCTTGCACAAATACTTTGCAACACAATTGAGCTCAAATTGTGCATTACACAGAAGTGCTAAGGCATCTACTGCAACTCATACAGCTGAGTTCCCACTACCCACCTTGCAAAGGCCGAATCCCTCTTGTGAAAAATCTCCGAACTCACTGGAGTTTTAAGTCTTTTGACATTTTTGCCATTCAGATTGCCCCAAATGATGGTATTAACCTTCGAAGCTCCAGTGTCTGGTAGTTATCAGGACTAGCATACTTTCCAGCAGTGTACTGCATGTTCTTCTCATTCAGCTGATGAGAAGTCAAGTAACCAATGCTACTTGCCAGTACTTTCTCTAATGATTCTCCTATCCCCGAGGGGAAGGCAAATTTACTTACAAATGCCGGCAGCTCCTTTTTAATAATGGATGGGATTTATATAGCGCCTTTCTAATACTCAAGGCGCTTTACATCGCATTATTCATTCACTCCTCAGTCACACTCGGTGGTGGTAAGCTACTTCTGTAGCCACAGCTGCCCTGGGGCAGACTGACGGAAGCGTGGCTGCCAATCTGCGCCTACGGCCCCTCCGACCACCACCAGTCACTCACACACATTCACACACATTCACACACAGGCAAAGGTGGGTGAAGTGTCTTGCCTAAGGACACAACGACAGTATACACTCCAAGCGGGATTCGAACCGGCTACCTTCTGGTTGCCAGCCGAACATTTATTGTATTGTATTGTATTGTATTCAAATTTATTGTCATTGTCTCAGTTAGAGACAACGAAATGAATTTCCCTTACAGGCAGTATCATAAAAATAAAAATAAAAATAAATAAATAATAATAAATAATAAAACATATTAAAAATAAAATAGAATTTTTAAAAAAGCACAAACACTGAAAGTTCACGACACAACATAACACAGCGGCACCAAGGTGAGGAAGGCACCATAGTCCAGCCAGCCTCCCCTCCGTTCTTCCCAGATGTTCACTCGTGGTCGAGGCCTTCCTAGCACCCGCAGTCGCCGCCCTGGGTGGCCCGATGTTCAGGCCCTCACGCCGGGCTGGTGGAACGCCGACACCGAACCCCGACGGTGAACATCCTCCTCCTCAGCGGCCCGGACCTCCCGATCAGCCGTCTCCCGCAGCCGGAGTCCGCAGCTCCCGAGTCCGCAGGCCGAGCCGGGCGGAGTCGCAGGACCCCGCGCTGTCCATCAGCGCCGCCCGCGTTGGGAGCTCCGCAAACCGCAGCTCCATGATGTCGGTGCCACAGGTCCAGCACTCCGGGCTCCAGACGGCGACCCCCGGTAAGGCATCGCCAGCCTCGCGATGTTACAGCGCTGTCCCGCCGCTGCTGGAGCTCTGGTCGATCCCGGCAGGAAAGTCCACGCCAATCCAGTAGGTAGGCCGCTGGGGGGGGGGGGGGGGGGCGAGGACGCGACTCGAATAATAGTCGCGTCTTCACCAGGAAGCGGCTGAAGGACGGTATCCCCCGCACCGTGCCCTCTTCCCCCACATCAAAACACAAAAAAAACACAAAAAAAACACACTTTTACATAACTAAATAAACAAAAAAACAAAAAAATACCGGGCTGTAGGTGGAGGCTGCTGGCACCAGCGCCACCGGAAGTACAACACCCGTGGTGTACTTACCACGACTTAGCCCATTGTGCCATCTGTCGTCCCAAAAAGTCCCTTTTTAGACTTGAGTTGAAGCATATCATCCACTTATTGAGGGAATTCGAGTTCGCTATTGACTTCCCCACAGTCAGAGTCTACCATGTAATACTCCTCAAAACACCCCTTCTCTGAGCGGTATATATCAGAATGCAACCCTGGACCAGGTATTGCTGCCGCAGACATCTGACTGGAACTACCTGTATCGCTCGCCAATGTGCGGAGTACATTCCCTTCGATCAACCTCTCAATCGGGTTTTCCAGTCTTGAGAGCCTACAGATGATATATTTAATGGATGTTGAGGCAGTACCTTCCTGCCCAGGATTGTCCTTTTGGACATATTTTGCCATTATGGCCTTGGCCTTCTCCGAACTTCGGTCGCCAAACTGCTCCCTTTCGGAGCTTATGCTTCTTATTTATTCATTTTTTTTTTTTATTACAACACGAACCTGCAAGTCATGTAATAATGCTACTTGCCGTGAGCTGAAAGTATTTTGCATCAAAACTTTTTTTTCATTTTGCAGATCATACAGAGTGCAGAGAAGATTTACAAGGATGTTGAAAGGACTTGAGGACCTGAGCAATGGGGAAAGGTTGGGCAGGCTGGGTCTACATTCCTTGGTGCACAGGAGGATAAGGAGTGATCCTCCATGACGATGAGAGGAGTATAATTGAGTCATGGTCATACAGAGTGAAAACATGCCCTTTGGCGCAACATGTCCCATCTGCATTAGTCCCAGCTGCCTGCATTTGGCCTATATATCCCTCTAAATCTATCCTATCCATATATAAGATCATGAGGGGAATAGATAGGTGAATGCATAGTTAGAGTTGGGGTAATCAAGAATCAGAGGACATACTGTAGGTTTAATGCGAGAGGGGAAAAAATTAACTGGAATCTGAGGGGCAATTTTTCGGTGGTGGGGAATGTGGTGGGGAGATGGAATGAGCTGCCAGAGGAGGTAATTGAGGCAGGTATTATAACAATATTTAAAGGACATTTGGACAGGTACGTGGATATGAATGGCTTAGAGGGATGTGGGCCAAACGCTGGTAGGTGGGACTAGTGTTAGCGGGGCATTTTGGTCGGCACGGGCAAGTTGAACTTAAGGGCCTGTTTCCATGCTATATAACTCTATGACTCTGTATCTTAAATTAATGTGAGCTGCTACCATTATACATTCCCTCTTTAACTCACTTCTGGCCCAGTACACGTTGCTTGGTGTAGACTCCAAAGTTATTGTTAGTAATATTTTCCAATTAAGTTCCTTTCCATCTGCAGTGTAAATCTATTCTGGTTGTAACTCGTCATCAATGAATACAGGTTCTGTTGGGGTCCATCATGAGCTGACTTTGTCTGCACTTCTTGAACTCTGATCTTGTGCGTGTCACATCAATTTTTGAAACTGAGTCGACCATCCTGACCAGACATTAACATTGCACTCCATTGTCAGAGTATCAAAAAAACGTAACTTGCTTAACACAATTTGGAATGGACATGGTGTAGTTCACAGTGTTGCTGTTGGAACCTTATCAGCATTGCTTTGCACAAATCCTCGTAAATTGCCCACTAATTTTCCTTTGAAATAGCACACAAAGTTATTGTCATCTTGTTCTTTTTAAAATCTCAAATTATCCGTTCAACACTTCCAAATTGAGAGTTGTTTTACTTTTCTCCAGCTTCTCAAGCACTCTGTGTTTATTTTCAATTGTCAAAACCTCACACTTCCATTCGCAGGCGTCTGCAGCTCTGAAGTCTCTCTGAAACAATACTACAGTGTAACCAATGTAAACTTTAACAGTTTAACAACTTCACTGGAGCCTAAATGTTGTAAGTGAGCTCCTACTAGACACTAATTTTACTTCGGAGTCACGTGAGTGACTACGTGAAGAGCCCGCTCAGCACGCATGCGCGGCATTGCGTTCAGCAGTGCAACAGCGGCCGCATCGGGAGTCAGGCGCTCCCGCTACAGGGTGAAAGAACAGACCGTCAGGTAAGTACCCTGAGGTCGGGTTTTCTTTCACAGGAGAGCCTTCTGCTTTATTTCAGGCAGAGAACAAAGGCTCTTCAACAAACCTGTCCCCCGCTTGACTCCAACGGGGAGCGTTCCATCTGGGGGGGGCAGCAACAGGCGGTAGGACTGCTTACCGGGCGCCCCGCCATCCCCGACACCGTGCCAAGCCCAGTCCCGCTAGCACCTGAGCAGCGGGCTGGATGTAAAGCTACCGAAGAAGCGTCCGGCCGGTGGCTTCCGACTTGTCGGACGGGGACGTCTCTCCACCCGCACGGGGGAGAGACAGCCGCCTGAGCCGCATAGAGCGGCTCCTGGAGCAGGTGCTCCAGCGAGACGCGCTGCGTGAGGGGCGCTCTCGCAGGGGGAGTTCAGGCATTCCCTCCACAGTGTCTTGTGCACTGCCCATTGCTTCCTCCTTTGGTGACCAGGACTGGGCTGGTCAAGAAGAGGGGACGCTGGCTGAAGATGTCGAGAGTATGCAAGGGGTGCAGGAACAGGAAGAGCTGCTGGGTGTGGTGGACTGCTACGTGGCAGCCCCACATGCAGGAAGGCCGTTAGAGGCCAAACTAGCAGCCAGCATTAACCACCTCTCCAACAGGCCCCTACAGGAGCAGGTGGTCAATGAGGCCTTAGAAACGTATACAGCGCCAGAGAACTGTGAGTCCCTTAAAGTGCCGGCTGTAAACAGCCAAATCTGGGGGCACGTTGGGGCAAATATTCGGAACCAGGAGCTAAAACTGCAGCGGATCCTCAGGCTCCTGACGTCAGCCATCACATCGTTTGCTCGTTCCGTGGACAATACGGAGATGACCACAACCTTCGTAAACAAATCATAAGACCTGCCATAAATCCTAAATTTGCGGGGTTGTGCAAAACCCCAGCCACTGAGCCAGACACACTGCTCTTTGGCAAAAACCTCACAAAGCAAATGAAGGATATGGAAGAGGTCTCAAAAACCTTTGGTCTCATGAGGGCAGGCCCCGGGACGAGCAAACCAAAAACAATAATTCCCAAGCGGCAGCACCCCATCGCGTCCACCAGTCGACGTCTACCATATGGGACTGGTGAAAGCTCGGGGTCCGCATTCTATCACTGGAAGTCTTCTTTAGACCAGGGCCCAGAGCGGACCCCATGGAAAATGCGCCACCCCCCAACATCACCGCCACGTCAGACAACGCGCAAGACTTGTTGGACCGGGAGGAACCAGAAGAAATACCCATAACCATGGAGGTAGGTGGGTCTGGTTCCTACCAGCATATAGAAAGTAGGGCCTTAATACTAACAGGGGGGAGATTACACCTGTTTAAAGAAGCATGGGAGTCTATCACGAGTGATCAGTATATACTCAATGGTATTAGTGGATACAAAATACAACTCATACTAGAGAAATTGCCACCAGTTCAACATTCACCCCAGAGGGTATTTTCCCTCTCAGTTAAAGAAAAATGAGAGGGACAAGCTGCTGGTGAGACTAATTACAAAGGGTATCATTGAAAAAACAAAAAATGAACCCTTGCAATTCGTATCAAATATATTCACTAAACCCAAAAAAGATGGTGGATGTCGCATCATCATTGACTTAACTTCACTAAATATGTTTGTTAAGCATATTCATTTCAAAATGGAAAAGTTTGTTACTGCCAAACAACTAATTTCCAAAGGATACTTCATGGCAAGCATTGATCTTAAAGATGCTTACTATTCAGTACCCATTCACAAGGATCATCGCAGATACCTGAAATTTACCTGGATGGGGCAGCTATGGCAGTTTAAAACGTTACCCATTGACTTAACATCAGCCCCAAGATTATTCACCAAGATACTAAAACCAGCTCTGGCAATATTAAGAAGACAAAAACATATTGTCATGGCATATCTTGATGATATCTTAATAGTAGGCAAGACCATGGAATTGACTATGTCAGCTGTATTAGCTACCAAACAGTTGTTCGAAACCCTGGGATTTGTCTTACATCCAGATAAATCTAAGTTGAAGCCATCCACAACCATGGACTACTTGGGCTTCACAATTAATTCAGTCTACATGACTGTAACATTGCCAAGAGATAAAACAGTTGAATTGGCACAATCATGCAACAATTTAATGGTCAACGAACGACCAACTATTCGACAAGTAGCAAGAGTAATTGGGAAAATGGTACCAGCATTTCCGGCTACACAATTCGGACCTTTGCACTATCAAAACTTACAAAGAGCAAAGGTACGGGCAATAAAAAGACACACAGGTCATTACGATCGTGCCATAAAGTTACCCACTGAAGCAATATCAGAACTACAGTGGTGGGCAAAAAAAGTTTGGCATAGTTTCAGCCCTACTGTCATCACTAACCCTACGTTAGTTATCCAAACAGATGCCAGTGCTCAAGGCTGGGGAGCAACTAACTCCATATCCAGCACAGGTGGTAGATGGACTAACCCAGAGTCATCATTACTACTTACACTGGGTATTAATTATCTAGAGATGTTGGGTGCCTTTTATGGTTTAAAAGCATATGCATCGAATATGCATCACTTGCATGTACGGTTACAAATAGATAATACTACGGTGGTGGCCTACATTAACCATATGGGCGGCATAAAATCGTTATCATGCGACAAGTTGGTCAACACAATTTGGCAATGGTGTGTCGAAAGACATATTTGGCTATCAGCAACTTACCTGCCAGGTAAGCTAAATACAGTGGCAGACACCAGGTCACGTAAATTTAATGACAACATTGAATGGATGTTAAACCCCAAAATATTTGCAAAAGTTATCAAGCAATATGGCACGCCAGATATCGATTTATTTGCATCAAGGCTAAATCACCAGGTACCTATGTATGTCGCTTGGGAACCAGACCCTGAGGCAGCAGCGGTAGATGCATTCGCGCTGGATTGGGGAAATTTTTCTTCTATGCATTTCCTCCCTTCTGCCTCATCAGTCGGGTACTACGCAAAATACAAATGGACTCTGCTTCAGGTATTTTGATAGTACCCGACTGGCCTACGCAGCCATGGTTCCCAATACTCCATGACATGGTTGTTGAAACTCCAATGGTATTCCCCAGTGACCCAGAGTTATTAACACCCAGTGTCGGGCATAAGCCACCCGTGCCATGAAAAAATCAAACTCTTGGGTTGCAGATTCTGAACAGACCACTTCTGGGACTGGGATTATCAGAACAAACCGTCGACACCATGTCAGCATCCCTCCGAACATCCACTAAAAAACAGTACTTGTCCAACATCAAAAAATGGGAGTACTGCTTGGATACAGGGACCATCTACTCAACCGCTACAGTTACCAACGTACTGGAATTCCTGGCGAACCTTCACCACGATGAAGGACTCAGCTACAGTGCCATCAACACAGCTAGAAGTGCCCTGTCTGTCTATTTAAAACAAGCTCCAGGACAACAGGCCATGGGGTCCCACCCGCTGGTGGTCAAACTAATGAAGGGTATTTACAACTCTAACCCCCTAGGCCAAGGTACACCCATATATGGGATGTCAGTGTGGTCCTGACATACCTCAGGGGATGGCCACCAGCCAGATCCCTCAACCTGGAACAATCTATGCTCAAAACACTCATGTTGATGGCACTTGTATCTGCACAGAGGGTCCAGTCACTACACCTATTGCGACTGGACAGCATGCTCACAGCTCCAGACCAGATCTCTGTCATTATCCAGGGACTGATCAAACAGAGCAGACCAGGAACACCTAATCCAGTCGTGGAATTCCGGGCTTACCCGCCAGAACCACGGTTATGTGCCATGACCCACCTACTGTCCTACATAGACACAACCAAAAATATTCAAGGGAGTGAAAAAGCCTTGTGGGTCAGTCATAAAAAACCTTATGGTCGGGTGATGAGCCAAACCATTTCGAGATGGCTCAAGCAGGTGCTAAAAGCTGCGGGGATAAACACTAACATGTACAAATCTCACTCCACCAGGGCAGCATCCACGTCGACGGCCAAAAGAATGGACGTACCTATAGACCACATCCTGGCTACAGCAGGATGGTCGGGGGAAAGACCGTTCAGAATTTTTTATAATAAGCTGTTGGCAAAACCTGCTTTATTTGCAGAAATTTTTTTACAGACAGCAAATATTTAATTTAAACCCAGGGGAGCAATTTAATTTCTTTGTTGTTATTGTTAAAAAATACCATTGTGTTTTTCTACAAACAGATTCATTGGTTGATTACGATAACACACTTCCTCCCTCAAGGACTTCGGCAGTGAGTGAAGTAATAACTGTTACACGGTTTGAAATCACAGAGCTTTAAAATCTTCACGTAGTCACTCACGTGACTCTGAAGTAAAATAGTAAGATTAAACGAGAACTTACCAGTTTGAAGTTTGATCTGTATTTTATGAGGAGTTACGATGAGGGATTACGTGCCCTCCGCTCCCACCCTCAATAATATGGGTCAAACTGATAACTGATGTCTCCTTTTCTTTACTATGTTTATTTCAATAACTGGGTCTATCTGTGATTCCACACCGCTGCTTTGAAGTATGCCGCGCATGCGTGCTGAGCGGGCTCTTCACGTAATCCCTCATCGTAACTCCTCATAAAATACAGATCAAACTTCAAACTGGTAAGTTCTCGTTTAATCTTACTATTATAGTTGATGATGGGTTATTATTGATTGAATGATTGAAAAATACAGCATGGAAACAGGCCTTTCAGTCCACCCAGTCGACACTGACCATCGATCACTTGTTCACACTGGCTCTATGCTAGCTCTATGTTAACTCACTTCCACACCCTACACATTAGGCCAATTAACCTACATACCCACACGCCTTTGGGATAGGGAGGAAACCAGAGTACAAGGAGGAAACCCACATGGTCCCAGGGGGAACGTGCAAATACCATGCAGAAAGCATCCATAGTCAGGGTTGCACCCAGGTCTCTACCAACTGCACCGCTGTGCTGATACTAGTATTTATCAGCATCTATGGAGCGAAGGAAATAGGCAACGTTTTGGGCCGAAACCCTTCTTCGAATGTTGCCTATTTCCTTCGCTCCATAGATGCTGATAAATACTGAGTTTCTCCAGCATTTTTGTGTACCTTCGATTTTCCAGCATCTGCAGTTCCTTCTTAAACACTAGTATTTATCAATCTGAAGAAGAGTCCCAACCTGAGTCATCGTCTGCTCATTTCCTTCCACAGATGCTGCTCGACCCATTGAATTCCTCCAGTACATTGTGGTTTGCCTAAGGTTCCAGCATCTGCACTCTTTCTGTTTGTAATATGTCTGTATAGTTTATTCTTATTGGATTTCCTGACAGCAAGCTTATAAATCCTGGAAACAAATGTGAAGCTGAGGTGTTTTTACACAGACAGTGTGTGTTTTTATAAACCTTAAAGTATGTTCTTTTTTCAACAGACATCATGAACTTTCCAACAGGACATTTGAAAACGCCCATTGTTAACCTGTAGGATGAGAAATTAGCTACTGGTTTAATTAAGAGGAGGCTGTAATTGATTTTTGCTGATGATATAAATACGTCTGAAGACATTAGGTCTGTTTACACATGTCTTCATTTAGGAAAACATTGCACAGTTAATTGTGCAGAGAAAGGTGACACTCGTGTGGTAGCTGCTGAACATGTGGGTGATGTTTCACCTAGAGAGGGTAATGGAGTGTTGTCAGTAGTGTCATCACTGAAGTGCCCATTGGATACATATGTGAACAGGCAAACGCTGGACAAAATACGTACTAGGCATCATGTTCGGCATAAACGTTATGGGCTGAAGGGCCTGTTCCTGCGCTGTATTGTTCTATGTTCTAAAAAACACCCCATTAGTTTAAGTACATTTGGCGGATATTGAAACACATTTGAGCAGCCTGAAGTCAGTTCTGAAGTCAGTCAGTGGCTCCCTATATCAGCAGAGCATTCCTTTAAATGGTGTTAAATGCATTAAAGTGTTTTCCAATTCTACCGGTATTGTTCTTCAATAATGTTTATGTCGAACATGATGCCAATTATTTTGCCCAGTAAATGCCCACAATGCCCATGCCGAACATAATGTCAGGTTAAATGAATCTCCTCTGCCTGTATGTGTTCTTGATTTCCTGCACATCCATGTGCCTATCCAAAATCGTCTTAAAAGCCACCATCATAACTGCCTCCACCACCATTCCTGGAAGTCCATTCCAGGACCATCACTCTGCATAAAAAACCTGCACCCAAAGGTTTGTGGCTGGGGCAGTAGTGAGCGTGTGAATAGTGATATTATTAAGTATGCATCCAATGCTGGACAAATGGCAGGTGTGCTAAAGTGAATATTTCAAGAAGGTGTCCAGTTGATTTTCCCAGTGTGCATAATAAGTTCACCGGTAGATAATTGGATATTAGTAAATATCAGTAAATATTCATCTACAATTCTTGCACAGTTAGCATTTAACTGGACATTGATCAATGTGACTCGAAATGTTATAACCATATAACCATATAACCATATAACAATTACAGCACGGAAACAGGCCATCTCGACCCCTCTAGTCCGTGCCGAACACATAATCTCCCCTAGTCCCATATACCTGCGCTCAGACCATAACCCTCCATTCCTTTCCCATCCATATAACTATCCAATTTATTTTTAAATGATAAAAACGAACCTGCCTCCACCACCTTCACTGGAAGCTCATTCCACACAGCTACCACTCTCTGAGTAAAGAAGTTCCCCCTCATGTTACCCCTAAACTTCAGTCCCTTAATTCTCAAGTCATGTCCCCTTGTTTGAATCTTCCCTACTCTCAGTGGGAAAAGCTTTTCCACGTCAACTCTGTCTATCCCTCTCATCATTTTAAAAACCTCTATCAAGTCCCCCCTTAACCTTCTGCGCTCCAAAGAATAAAGCCCTAACTTGTTCAACCTTTCTCTGTAACTTAGTTGCTGAAACCCAGGCAACATTCTAGTAAATCTCCTCTGTACTCTCTCTATTTTGTTGACATCCTTCCTATAATTAGGCGACCAAAATTGTACACCATACTCCAGAATTGGCCTCACCAATGCCTTGTACAATTTTAACATTACATCCCAACTTCTATACTCAATGCTCTGATTTATAAAGGCCAGCACACCAAAAGCTTTCTTTACCACCCTATCTACATGAGATTCCACTTTCATGGAACTGTGCACAGTTATTCCCAGATCCCTCTGTTCACCTACATTCTTCAATTCCCTACCATTTACCATGTACGTCCTATTTTGATTTGTCCTGCCAAGATGTAGCACCTCACACTTATCAGCATTAAACTCCATCTGCCATCTTTCAGCCCACTCTTCCAAGTGGCATAAATCTCTCTGTAGACTTTGAAACTCTTCTTCATTACCCGCAACCCCACCTATCTTAGTATCATCTGCATACTTACTAATCCAATTTACCACACCATCGTCCAGATCATTGATGTACATGACAAACAACAGTGCACCCAACACAGATCCCTGTGGCACCCCACTCGTCACTGGCCTCCAACCTGACAAACAACCATCCACCATTACTCTCTGGCATCTCCCATTCAGCCACTGTTGAATCCATCTTGCTACTCCACCATTAATACCCAACCATTGAACCTTCTTAACCAACCTTCCATGAGGAACCTTGTCAAAGGCCTTACTGAAGTCCATATACACAACATCCACTGCTTTACCCTCATCAATTTCCCGAGTAACCTCTTCAAAAAATTCAAGAAGATTAGTTAAACATGACCTTCCAGGCACAAATCCATGTTGACTGTTCCTAATCAGACCCTGTTTATCCAGATGCTTATATATATTATCTCTAAGTATTCTTTCCATTAATTTGCCCACCACTGACGTCAAACTAATAGGTCTATAATTGCTAGGTTTACTCTTAGACCCCTTTTTAAACAATGGAACAACATGCGCAGTACGCCAATCCTCCGGCACTATTCCCGTTTCTAATGTTCCCCATTTCCAGTTCACAAGGTAGCTCTAATTTAAGAAAATTCCAGCCTCAATTCCTGCAGGATAACTGTCCTATCACATGTGGTGGGGCAACAGGGATGTGGGACTCGACAGCCTTCCAAACACTCCACTTTACTGTCCTATGTGAGGGCCATAGAACATGGAATTTAGAACAGTGCAGCTCGGGAAGAATCCTTCGGCCTATCGGATCTGCGCCAACCACCATGTCAACTTAGTCAAGCCCCATCTGATAATTGCTGTGCCACCCTGCACAGTGTATAACAGATGTTGAAATACAATGTCCACAATCATCTCTCCAAATAGAAAAAGCACAGATTTCACGACTTCATTTGCGCAAGAGCTAGAAACAAAGACAAACCAAACCAGCCAATTCATCGTAGAAATGAAGAGCTGTGATCCACATTCATTTTGTTTTTCTTCTCTCCCGTAAAATTGCGGTAAACATTTCTTAATTTGGAGCAAAGGACTCCAGTAGCTCCACATCATTAATCAGCCATCACCTAGGCATTCCTGACAAGGTGATGATACGATCGCAGCTGAACTGGGCAGGCGGCAGTGAGCAAGCGGGGAAATGCCCAGCTGTCACTAGCAGCCTCATTCTGCATCAGCACGTTGCATGTTTGCGAAGGCACTCTGCAGACGAACACAGTAGCCTGCAGGAGAAACGAGGAGACCTTTAACATCGGTACCACGCAACATTATCAAACCTTCAGAACAATTTCAAGAGGCAGCATAATTAAAAGTGACTGGGAATAACCTCCATTATTTATTGAAGACCTTTCGTGTGCTGATTTAAACCCCCAGTACATCAGCTTTGCAAGCATCGTCGGATGGTTATTACTGACTGCCTTACCTTGTTAAAATCATTTGAGGTCAGAGTTCTTTGTGAGTTAGACACGTCTGGTACAGTAATTACAGATGAGAGAACATTCTTTTCCTTTTTAGTTGATTTTATGCATTTTGAACTTGTGCCACTTGATGTTATTTTACTTTAGGGGCTAGCGGAATCAAGGGATATGGGGAGAAGGCAGGCACGGGTTACTGATTGTGGATGATCACAATGAATGGCGGTGCTGGCTCGAAGGGCCAAATGCCCTCCTCCTGCACCTATTTTCTGTTTCTATGTTCCCAAGTTCAGTATTTGTGTGAGCAATGTCCTGCTGCATTCGAACATTAGACAGAACTGTTTTTCTGGACCACCTATGCAAAATGAGATAAAATAATTCATTTCCTGTCTCAAGGAGAGTATTTTAGAAAAAAAAGAATGTAATAAATAAAATCTAAAAATCCCTCCAGACACAATTACGAAAATGCTCAAAGCATTTTAACGATCAATAAGGTGCCACAAGCATTTCTCAGACTGCTAAAAGGTTGTCATTGATTTGTCTCTTCATAGTTTACCAATCTATTGAGGCAGAACTAAAATAGGCCACATTTGATGATAAGGTCACTAATTTGAGGCCTCAGCGGATAAGAACTTATCCATAAACAGTCTACACTCTTACTCCTGCACTAAATAATGCATAAAATTAAATGTATGGGAAAGACTTTTCAAACTAACATCTCATACCATTCATACGTAGCAATTTTTCAATAAAATATTCCTATAATTGCTCAATGACTAACTCTGCACAAACTAAACCCCAGTAATGATGCACCATTGAGACAAAAGGGGTGATTTCTCATATCTGCACTTCGAAGTTCAACTTGGCCACAAGGTAACATCTTTCAAAAAGGACTAATTGCGAGAAGTTAATTTCAACTTAATTTTAACTCATTCTCACATTGAATTTCATTTCCATCCAGGCCTCTTAACTTAGATAGCTGCAAAAATAATAGAGTTGGAATAGTGGGTGATTTTAACTTTCCAAATATTACTAGATTTTAAACGTCGAGGGGCTAAGTCATAGGGAGAATTTGGGAAGGCAAAGACTTTTTCCTTGGAGTGCACGAGGCTGAGGTATAATCTTACGGTGATAGGAACCTGAGGGGCATAATTTTCACACAGAGGGTGGTGGAAAAATGGAACAAGCTGCCAAAGGGAGTGGTAGAGGTAGGTAAAATTACACCCTTAAAAGACGTTTGAGCAGGTACATGAAAATGAGAGGTTTAGAGTGATATGGGTCAAATGTAGGCAAATGGGACTACAATAGAAGATCAGTTGGGCCAAAAGACTTGTTTCTGTGCAGTGTGGTTCCAAAAGTTGATGTCCAACATTGGGGCAAGGCCAATTTTGATGACATTAGACAGGAACTTTCAGAAGTTGATTGGGACAGATTATTTGCAGGTGGGATATTGCCTGGCAAGTGGGAGGCTTTAAAACATAGCATAAGTTTAAGATGTATGAGGAAAGATTTAAAAGTGACCTGAAGGGCAACATTTTCACACATTGCATGGTGTGTATATGGAACAAGCTGGCAGAGGAAGTGGTAGAGGCATGTACAATAATGATATTTAAAATATATTTCGACAGGCAAATGGCTACGAAAGTTTTAAACAATAGACAATAGGTGCAGGAGTAGGCCATTCGGCCCTTCGAGCCCTATGTGCCAGTTGCAGACAAATGGGACTAGCTCGGTTCGGCAACTTGGTCAGCAGAGACAAGTTAGGCTAAAGGTCCTGTTTCTGTGCTGTGTAGCTCTATGACTTCATCTTTGAGGAATAAAGAACAGGGTCAGAATCATGGATTCATAAGGCATAGAAACAGGCCCTCTGGCCCACACTGTCATCACTTCAACTGATGGTTTTCCTTTGAAAGGTATTAATTTCTCATTGCCTCCTGTTCTAATCTAATGTCAATATGCAGAGTTTACTCAGTAATTCCAAATTCTGATAAGATCCTAAAACAGGTTAAATTTCTAAAAGTTCCAAATTATGAAAAACTGCCAGAATATTCCAGAAAAGCAGCAGCAATTAACAAGAGATTTTAATTCAATAATTCATTATATGAGTGGATTCCCAGTGAATTATATAAAATATACATGTTAGAGGATCATATGTTAATCATCCAGCTAACAAGTTGCTTTAAGAACTTAGTATTGTGCCTAATTTGATGCTGGCATAATTGGCAATAAAACTATATGTAGGAAATTCTACATGGAGATTAGTTCCTAAACCAAGAAAGCAGGAAAATCCCAAATTCATTATTAAGTATGTTGGTCTAGTGTTCCCAAGAGGTATATGCGATTAATCAAAAATAGAAATAAGCGAAGAGGTTTTGCAAAACTAAATTTCAGCAGAGGTGTTCCACAAATATTGGGCGACAGGCAGTCTTCGTTGAGTGCATTGGCTTGGATGAGAAAGGTTCAAACTGTGGGTCTCTGCTCTCTGCCAAGCAGGCACAAGAAGCACGGGAACTCTTATTATTTTTTCCATTTAGTTTTCCTAAACATGGCTTGCACTGTATTAAAACAAGACCTGCAAAAGGCACACTTAACACTATTTGCTTCATTGTTAGATGCTAACTCAGAGTGTCTATCATCTGAATTTGGGAGTCAAAGTAAATAATTTAAACCTAGGTCCCCGAAACTTATAGAAACATAGAAAATAGGTGCAGGAGGAGGCCATTCGGCCCATCGAGCCAGCACCGCCATTCATTGTGATCATGGCTGACCGTCCCCTATCAATAACCCGTGCCTGCCTTCTCCCCATATCCCTTGACTCCACTAGCCCCTAGAGCTCTATCTAACTCTTAAATCCATCCAGTGATTTGGCCTCCACTGCCCTCTGTGGCAGGGAATTCCACAAACTTCTTGATAATGAAGAAGCAGCCCAGAAGGCCTTTTTTGGTTTTGAATAATTCCCTGTCAGCTGCAGACTTGCGCTTGGCTCCAAACGGATGAAAATCTTCCATTTTGCCAGCTGTATTCGGTCATCTTCTTCTGTGCTTGAATCTATAGTGAGAAATTGTCTCATGGTAGAGGAGATGGAAGGCGTAGAGAGTAAAACATAGTATAGTACAGCACAAGAACAGGTCCTTCGACCCATGATATCGCCATGATGTAAATTTAAATGCCATATCTACTTGCACATGGTCTATATCCCTCCATTCCCTGCCTGTTCGTGTGTCTGCCTCAATGCCCCTTAAACAATAGACAATAGACAATAGGTACAGGATTAGGCCATTCGGCCCTTCGAGCCAGCACCGCCATTCATTGTGATCATGGCTGATCATCCACAATCAGTACCCCGTTCCTGCCTTCTCCCCATATCCCCTGACTCCGCAATCTTTAAGAGCCCTATCGAGCTCTCTCTTGAAAGAATCCAGAGAACTGGCCTCAACTGCCCTCTGAGGCAGAGAATCCCACAAACTCACAACTGTGTGTGAAAAAGTGTTTCCTCATCTCTGTTCTAAATGGCTTACCCCTTATTCTTAAGCTGTGGCCCCTGGTTCTGGATTCCCCAACATCGGGAACATTTCCTGCCTCTAGCATGTACAAATCCTTAATAATCTTATATGTTTCAATAAGATATTGCCATTTCCTGCATGTACCACTTCCAGGGCTGTTAATAATCTTGCCATTAACTGTACACTTTCCCCTTACATTTGACCTCCCAAAGTGCAGCACCTCTTACTTGCTCTAATTAAACTCCATCCGTCATATCTCCGCCCATAACCTGTAACTGACCCATATCCCGCAGTATGCTTTAGCAGCCTAACTCACTGTCGGCAAGGAGGGAGAATATAACATGAAAAAAGGAAGGTGAGAAGGAGCCAAGAAAGAAGCATGGATGTTGAAATTAAATCAATGAAAGAGAACTCCACGTGCCTGTTCGCACTTCCAGTGCTGGTGAACAGCTGTCAGGTTTAGGAATTCCCCATTCAGAATAAATTCTGAGCCTGTCAGCATGTACATGGAGAAACTCTGATAGTTCCATGTCGAGCTGTCCGCACTTCCTCATTATGACGGGCTTGTGATTTTGTTCATGTTCTGATCAAGGGTCTAACATGGACAGATACAAATAGCTGCCCCTGCTCTTCGGCCTGATGCCATGGTATCTTTAATATCCATCTGAGAGAGTGTTTTACTTCACCCTGAAAACACCACCATTGCTTCCTTTTTTTTATCACATTTCAGTTTCAGACTGGGTTTTGTGCTCAGGGCTCTGAAGTGAAAATTAAATCCAGATCTTTCTGACTCATTGATGATATTGGTAGCAACCGAACCACACCGGCTACTGTGTAGTACATTGGACATATCTTGACTTCCCTTTACCAAAATTCAGTTCCATTGAAGTATCCAGATAAATGTAAGGTCGTGTATTTCGAGGAATCAAATAAGCATAGTACGTGCACCATGAATTGTAAAATCCTCGCAGGTATTGAAGACCACGGGGATTTTGATCCACCAGTCCAAAATCCATGAAAATGGCAAAAGAGATATATAGGATATGTCTTCATTTGCCATGTCATAAAATACAGCAGCAAAGAGGTTTTGGTACTATTTGGAAGCAGCACATTTATGCAGCTGGTAGATCTGCTGTCTCATAGCGCCAGAGGCTTAGGTTTAATCTGGATGCTGTCTGTGTGGAGTTTGCATCTTCTCCCTGTGATTGCGCGGGTTTCCTCCGGGTGCTCCGGTTTTCTCCCACATTCCAAAGACGTGTGGTTCTGTAGGTTAATTAGCCTCTGTAAATTGCCCTTAGTGTGAAGGGAGTGAATAATAAAGTGGGATAACATAGAACTTGTGTGAATTGGTGATCAATGGTTGGTGTGGACTTGGTGGATTAAAGGGCTTGTTTCCATGCTGTATCTTGAAAACTAAAACCAAAACTTAAAAAAGACATTGTTTAGGCCATAGACAGACAAACTATCTACCTCATTGGTGATCCTCGGACTATCCTGGATCGGACTTTGCTGGCTTACCTTGCACTAAAGGTTATTCCCTTATCATGTATCTATACACTCTAAATGGGTTGATTGTAATCATGTATTGTCTTTCCGCTGACTGGATAGCATGCAACAAAAGCTTTTCGCTGTACCTTGGTACATATGACAATAAACTAAACTGAACTGAACACAAAGTGCTGAAGTAACTGGAATGTTGTGTGCAGTTCTGGTCGCCCCACCATTGGAAGAATGTGAATGCACTGGAGAGGAAGTTCACCGGATGGAACATTTCATTTCTGAGGAAAGACTGGATTATTTTCCTTCCAGTAGATGAGGTTGAAGGGACACTTTACAGAGGCATACCAAATTATGGGAGGCATAGGTGGGAGAGATAGTAACAAACCTTTCCCCCAACCAAGGGACAGAGATTTAAGATAAGAGGGAAGTGGTTTAGAGGTTTTCACCCAGAGGAAGGTCACAATCTAAAACGTCATGCCTGAAAGGCAGAGGCTCTCACTAAATGTAAGAAGCATTTGGACAATTTTAAGATATGTCGCTAGATGAGATTAGGTACTATCAAAATCTCGACCCGAAATAAGAGACAAAGACTCGTTACATTAACCACCAGCAGCGTGCTTTATTTTACTTGCCGTAGAGGAGAGGGCCTCAATCAAGGGCTGATGTCACAACTCCAACGATTATTGTAATGCACGGGTATTTATACAGAAAAGTAAAGACGTTTCTTAAGATGGTGTGTGAAGGTTCAGGCCTAGCGGTTAGTTCTGCAATGTGTATCTGCAGAAATATTTTAGGAATGTCTTCTGAACTTGTGATTAAGATGACCATGTGACGAGATGACACAACTGGCATTGGCTAGTTGTACGTTTACAACTGAAGTCAATAACTTTATAGCTTTTGTGTCAAGTATCCGAGCGAGCACTTTGGCAATTGTAATGTTACTCTTCTACAGTACTTGAAGAAGAGTAGCTGAAGTCTGAAGAAGGGTCTCGACCCGAAATCTCACCTATTCCTTCGCTCCATAGATGCTGCCTCACCCGCTGAGTTTCTCCAGCATTCTTGTCTACCTTCTACAGTACTTGATGCTTGGCATAGACATGGAGGACCAAAGGGCCTGTTTCAGTGCTCTATGACGCTATGACTCAGAATACAGTGCTTTTAAAGGGCCTGTCCCACCAGTACGCGAGGCATAAGGCCTCGCGGGGCCGGTCCCACTTCGATCGGCGGAGGCATATGGAGTTGTGCGGGGCTGGTCATCGCGCGGGGCTCCAAAAATCTTGCACTGTCCGAAAATCCCGCGCGACAACGGCCTGTCGGCCGGCAGCCGTATTGAGGCCGTATGCAGCGCCTCGACGGGCGTACGCAGGGTCTCGAGGCCGTATGCAGCGTCTTGACGGCGTACGCCTAGTGCGTGGCGTTGCGCGATGACTTCACCACCCGGCGTGCTGTTTCGCGATGAGGTCACCGCCCAACGCCGTGCAACGTCCAAATTCAGTCGGCCCGCCTCCTGCCCAGCTGATTGGTGAGTTTGACGTAAATTACGTCACGGGCGAACTTTGCGTACTTACCGTGTACTTAGCGCATACTTACCGCAAATTTAGCGCTAACTCCGCTTCCGTTTGGTCGCGCTAGACACATGCAATCGCATGCTGGTGGGACAGGCCCTTAATCCACAGCATTGCACTTTTAGTATGAGCGCAAGAAGAAGATTTCGCTCGCTAATGCCAGTGAAGTGTACCTTCCTTACCTTTTCCTGGAAAGTGATCTTGATTTATTTTTAGTGTCTATGTGTCAACTGCCTATATCAAGGAGGTTTTTGACCTACCGGGAATAATTTTACAAATCCTGGATGCAGACTTTTGACAGATCTTTTATTTATAGAAATTCGGGAGCAACCGCACACCTTTAGAATCAGGTGCCTGGAAGCCTTAAACCAGACAGGAGACAGGAGCAATTAGCAGCAGTCAAGAATATGTTCTCAGTATTGCTTTTAACTTCCTCTTTTAAGTAAGGGGAAGATGTGGCCAGCAAACATCGCTTGAAGCTGAACCTTAAAAGTGAAGTTCAATCAAGCTGATTTCTCAAAAAAAAACTTTAAAACGCATTACCAATGAACAGAGAGTACAAAATAAATCATGTAATTCCTCCATGCTTGATTATGAAACTTTCCCTGAAACGTTTTGATGTTATAATGCTGGTTAAATGCAACATTCCACTTCTGGACTATAAATCCATCACCTTCTTCTTCTTCTTTCGTGTGGCGTGCACAGCCTAAAGTTGTAGGACAACTTGTTCTATTTGATCTTCCGTTTGTGCACGTTGAGTTGATTGCACGAGTCGAAACAGGGCGGACCACGTGAAGGTTGCAATCTTCCACCCCCGGGGGGGACCTCATTGAAATACACCGTATAGTGATAGGCTTGGATAGAATGGATGTAGAGAGGATGTTTCCACTAGTGGGAGAGTCTCGTATAGAGGTCATATGGGATCTAGGATAGAGGTGAAGAACAGTGGGGACCCGCGTGGGGGGACTGCTGTGAGGGACGGTGGGAGAATAAAGGGGGAACCGGTATGGGAGAGGCACTCTAGTTTAGAATCCTCTGCCCAGGGGACAGGTCTGTGTTTGTTTGTTTGTTTGTTTGTTCATTTGCTCCGGTGAAGGCGCTGTGCACACTGCAGCCAGCAAACAGTCACTTGTCCTTTTCTTTCTGCTTTCACTTTTAATTTCAAGTTTGAGTGTACCTTGTGTTTTGTGACAGTCGGCAGACCAATTTCCCTCCGGGGATGAATAAAATGTTATCGTATCGTGTCGTATAGTCTCAGAATTAAAATATGTTCCTTTAGAAAGGAGATGAGAAAGAATTTATTTGGTCAGAGGGTGGTGAATCCATGGAATTCTTTGCCACAGAAAGCTGTGGAGGCCAATTCTGTATATATTTTTAAAGCAGATATAAAGCTGAGTCTCACGTTGCGAGTTCACACAAGAGGTACCCGGAGTTAAAACTCGTGGTAATAACGTACGATTAACGTACGGAACTCATGGACGCAACTTAGAGACTCGTGGCGCTAACGGCAGGTACTTGTGAAACTTGTCAACTCTTGCAAAAAATCAAACATGTTTAAAATTTTCCACGAGTCAATTTTACTCTTGTGGTTAAGAATTGAAACATTTTAACTCGTTGTAAGAACGTAGTGGCCCGTGCGTTTACCTTAGTGTATCGTGAGTCTACCGTGGGAACTCTTTAACTCAGCGGGCAGGCAGCAGCAGATTGTCGCTCTCTTCAGTTTCCCAGCGACAATCACCTGCCATAACACGAGAGAGATCATGCACTGTTGTAGGTCTCCTTTGCACGTCGGCGTTTCTGTCTTTCTCCACTCATTGTTGGCCCTATCTGTCACCTCCCCCATCTACACTCCTCTGCTTCCCGGCCATGTGTGTGACCCCTTCCCTCCCCTCTCCAGCTCCCCGTCCATTGCACCGGCGCGGGGGCTTTGCACTGTCTTCACGTCGACGATGCCAGCAGGTCAGTGCCAGTCGCCCCGGGGCAGTCACTCCCTTCAGTTTCCCAGGGGGTCGGGACGGGACTGGAATTGGGAGGGAAAGGTGGGGGGGGGGATGAGTGGGTTAGGTGAGCAGGAGAGTGGGGTTGTTTGCAGTTGCAGAGGGAGGGGGCAAGGGCGGTACAGTTCCCAGTCTCAGCTCCTGTCCAGGGGGGTGGCCGGAGACGTCAGGACCAACGGGACACCGACCCCCAGGCCCAGCAGGCCCACTGCCACTTGTCGCCGTAGCTGCCCATCGGGGAGCGAGTTCCTCTGGAGTTGGAGCGGGGCTGGGCTGGAGTTGCTGTTGGCTGTGGGTCTCTGGGTCTCTGGGTTCCCCATGCTTGCAGTGCTTTTGGAGGAACCGGCCACAGTCTCTGGAGGGTGAGGTTCCATCCGCTTATTGGCCGCACCCTGACCCTGGTTTCCAGCTGTCATCTTCCCTCCAACTCCTGGGCACAGAGTTTTCGCAGAGGGACTGGAATCATAAAGTACAATAAACAAACATTGTGCTCACTTTAAAACCGCTCAAACGACTCTCCTCTGACCATCTGCTCTGTTCCTTTCAAACTTATGCTCAAAGTGCAGTTCTCAAAAAAAAAAGCTTTTGCCTTCGTAAATAAATATGGGTCGCTCTGCCATGTGTCACGTCAGGAATATTACCTTTTGCATGTTCACACAAGTATCCCTCACGTCCTGTAACTTTATCGCATCTCCTTGATCATATAAATACAACTTCACTTTTGACAGAGCAGACCAGACGGCAGACTATCAGGACTTACTGGAACTGTAAACAATATTTAACATCTACAGTATATTGATTTGCTAAGGCTCTTTATAAATGAATAGCTTGTAGCCATACCCTCTCGATCTTCATTCGTTACTAGGGTCCTGTATACCATTTCACCTTCCACCCCCACTAGTCAAGTACCAGTGTTTATGTTACCATGGCCACTTTATCTCAAGCCAGGCCCTGCACACGACATTAGCAATTTACTGCAGAGACTGACAGCTGCTAATGAAGGTTCCAGAGAGGCTGATGAAAATAGGTCACAAATCATTATGACAGTTGCCATCAGTCAACCTTAAGGAAAAATTCCACACTTACTTCATATTAAATCACCCTGCAACACATATTTGTGTTGGAGAAACATCAGGCTGCTTAAGACGGAATTAATTTCACTGGAGACTGCTGACAAACACTCAGTCATTAACTCTTGAAGTATTTGATGCACCTGTCCGGCAACCCGCATGTGTCCAATGTATTAAAACCTGTATCAAAAAAAGGCCGAAGTCTGAAGAAGGGTCTCGACCCGAAAAGTCGCCCATTCCTTCTCTCCAGAGATGCTGCCTGTCCCGCTGAGTTACTCCAGCATTTTGTGTCTATCTTAGCAAAATAGAGTGGTGGTTCAGCAACGCACAGGGTTATAAGACAATGGCAAGTCCCACACACACCCAGTATTGTTTATTAAATATCTAGTATCACAAGTTCCATGGGCGTCAAATACATTGTGGATTGAACGCTTATTAGGTATCAGTGTAGGAAAATAACTATCAAGTCATGGTCTTCTTTGACTCCTTGTAATGCAGAGGCTGGATATTGGACTGGAGGGCTTCAGTTGGCTACTGTAAAGGATTCAAATATAGCTTCATTGAAATGGGAGTCAGACCCAAGTACCTGTCTGTGGTATCTTTCCCAGAAGCTGCCTGAAGCACCAGATTTCTTAAATTTGCCCAGTAACATTTGTTATAAAGATGAACATGCGCTCTTGGTTGCATTAAGGCAAGTCTCAGGTTGGTCTCAAAAAAGAAAGAGTGAATGTGCAGTCTCTTTTCCCCAAGATAAATTAATGAAAAACAATGGGGCATATGTTTAATACAAACTTGAGGGGAAACATTTTCACTCAGAGGGTAGTGGGTATATGGAATGAGCTTCCTGAGAAGGTTTTTTGAGACAAGTGCTATAACAGCATTTAAAAGACAGGTACATGGATTTAAGGATAAAGGGGAAATCTTATAGGACTGAGATTAGAAAAACATTTTTTACACAGAGAGTGGTGAATCGGTGGAATTCTCGGCTACAGAATGTAGTTGAGGCCAGTTCATTGGCTGTATTTAAGAGGGAGTTAGATGTGGCCCTTGTGGCTAAAGGGATCAGGGGAAATGGAGAGAAGGCAGGTACAGGATACTGAGTTGGATGATCAGCCATGATCATATTGATGGT